>NW_004567123.1:30616434-30640250 GCF_000260355.1 Condylura cristata | reverse complement strand
GTGGGGAGCAGAACAGGCAGATCGACGAAGTACACTGCTGAGGGGAGCAGCGGGCGGGTCAGGAGAGGTCTGCCATGCCATGTGGTCACTTCCGGGGCAGGCGGGGATCGAACTCATGCGGAAGTGGTTTCAGCTTCTTAGTGCTGTGCTTTAACCCGCTGCGCCACCAGGGAGGGCCTCACACACTTTTTTTTTAATAGATAAGCATGATCAACATTAATTCCTTGGAGCATCAACATAGTTTCAACTTTTCTTTCATGGTCTACTTCACTGGATTAACAGTTCCATGAGGACCAAGACTGTTTTTGCTCAACTTCTTATTCCTGGCATAGTGATGGTGTTCAATGACTAGTTCTTATCAAGACAGTTTCCCACAGTGACTGAGCTCACAGCTTCTAGAATCATCAGCTCTCTAGGTTCAAATCCTGACTCTACCTCATACTAGCTGTGAGTGGCAGCTGGCCTTCTCTGTGCATCAGTATTTCACAGATAAAATGGCAGTAGAATAACACCTATGTCTTAGAGCTGTTAGATTACATTTTAAAACGTGTATTTTACATTGTTTTAAGAATTTGCCTTTTGGGCCTTCCCCAGTGTTGCAACAGGTTAAAGCTCAGCATTGCAAAGCTAGCTGCAGCCGCTTCAGCGCAAGTTCTGTCCCCATCCCTAGCGAGGGAGCTGACCCAAAGGCGAAGCAGACCTCTCCTATCTCCCACTCTTCCCCTTATCGGTGTATTTCAGTCAGTCTGCCTGATCTGCTCCCCACTCTGTCTCTGGTGAATCCTCTCACCGCCCATGCACCTCTGGCTTGTACCCTAGTTCTATATGCATAATAAATAAATCTCATTAAAAAAATAACATGCCTTTTGCCATATACATAACTTATTCAATAAACATGTGTTATTAACTTAATAAGTAAATTCACTTTGCAGTCGGTGCCTCTTTAAGACACCCCAGTAGGGGGCGCGTGTGAGAGACCAGGACTGGAAGGACAAGGGACTTAATCCGGTTCGCTTTCCCACACAAGGTCACTCCAGCAGCTCCTCTCTCTGGGAGCTCTTCAGTTTACAGTTTTTGTTTCTTTGTTTTTTTTAATTGTGGACGATATTTTATTTAGCATTTCTGTTTGCAATTGAAACGCTGAAAATTCAAAATTAACATCCTTGCCCGTGAGTTTATTACAAACACCAAAAAAAAAAAGTGTCAACCTTGTGACCCACATTCTTCCACTATGTGTATCCAGCGTCATCCAGTTTCAAACGAATTCTCTTGCCCACAAATCACATTGGAAAAAGCCGAGGGCACCAGGACGGCCGTCAGAGCCAACTTTTTCCAGCCGACTTAGGCAGAATTCTCTGGTAGAGAAGATGTCGGGCTTCCCTGTGTGCTTTCTGTCCGGTTTCCTCACGGGCTGAATTTGGGTTTTGGAAAGCCTCTGTGGAGGAACAGGAATGAAGAATAGTAGCTTTCCGACTACCACCTACCTCAATTCCTTGGCTGCCGTTAAGTGTCGCTCCTCATCGGGCGTTTGAGCTGCAGTACCTCTCCCACCCTAGGGAAGCCTGAGAGGCCACACTTGAACCGCCATTTTGCGCCCTGAACACAATGGTGGCTATGGACGTGGCTCTCTCGGTGGTGAGCGGAAGGTCCTTATGGGATGCTCATCAACCCGGGGCCAGGGAAGAGGCTGCCTATTCTCTTTGTCACCCACAGAACTGCCGTGACTGTGCCACCGCCTCACTGCATCCCCTATACCGAGAGGCCTGTCCTCCACGTATCTTGGGTTCCAGACACAGAGACTTCCTATGGGCCGAGACATTACCTCAACCTGTGGTACCCCTTTGCAGACCTGAGCTTCTTCTATTAGTAGCCTCTTCCTTTTGTTCCCCCTGGCTCTTGGGGCTGCTTCCTGCATTTCTAACTCCAAAATACGCAGTATTCTTTCACTTCTTAAGTTGTCAAAGCTAGGTGTGGTGGTTTTAAGTTAATGTCCACAAGTTCTTTGATTTCCTCCCTTGAAGAAATAAAGCTTAATTCCCCTTTTGAGTACAGGCTGTACTTAGTGATTTGCTTCTAACAGGTACGGTGACAGGGCCCTCC
This sequence comes from Condylura cristata, assembly GCF_000260355.1. NCBI lineage: Eukaryota > Metazoa > Chordata > Mammalia > Eulipotyphla > Talpidae > Condylura > Condylura cristata. Next base: position 30,638,150 of record NW_004567123.1, on the reverse strand, counting down.
GTGGTGGCGGAAGGGGGTTAGGATGCAGCACTGCAAGCTAGTGCAGAATATAGTGACAATGGAGTTCATAAAAAAACAGTAACTTCACCATGCTCTCTTTCTTGAGTCACAGCATCTGAGAAAAGTTAGCCGCTATGTGCTAAGAACAGCCCAGCAGCCCATGGGGAGCTTCATGTATGAAGAATTGAGACCTGCCAACAAGCAGCAAGAAACTAAGGCCTTTGCTATATGAGGGAGCAATCTTGAAAGAGGATCTTCTAGTCCCAGTCAAACCTCCAGATAAGACTGTAGCACCTGCTGGCAAATTACCCCAACTTCATGAGAGACCCAGAGCCAGAACCCCGGTGGCAATACCACTTCTGAATTACTCACTCACAGAAACTTCAAGGTAATAGGTGCTCATTTGAAGCCAGTAAGCTTGTGGGGTAAGTTGCTATATAGCTATTTACCCATGTGTTGCTTAACAACATTCCAGTCAATGACAGTTGTCCCAACAGGCTGTATCATACTGGTTTGTGTAATCATATTCTGTGGCAGTCACAAAAATTAAATTGGCAGTGATGCATTTTCAAAACATCCCCATTGTTAAGTGACACATGATTGTATGTGGCTAATTCACCCGGTTAACAGTTCTTATTTTTAACTCAGCTCAAATGACTTCTTCTATTTGTTTTAGGTGTCCAACATAATGATATGATATTTATATATAGTGAGAAATGACCATAATAAATCTGCTTAACATTCTTCACCACACATAGTTATATTTTTTCTTGTAATGAGAACTTTTAAGATTTACCCTCCAGGCAACTTTCAAATATACATTGTAGGATTATTAACTATAGTCACCATGCTGTACATTATATCCCCATAATTTATTTATCGTATAACTGAAAGTGTGTACCTTCTCAACTCTTTCACCCATTTCGTCCACCCTCATCATCCTGTCTTTAGCAATCACCAATCTGTTCTTTGTATCTATTCAGGTATTTTTTTTTTGTGCAAGTAGGGACAGGACCTTCTTTTAGATTCCATATATAAGTGAGATTATAATAGTATTTGCCTTTGTCCTGTTTATTTCACTTAGCATAATGCCTTCAAGTGTCATCTATATTGTCACAAATGAAAAACTTCTTTTTATGACTAATTTTCCATTGTATATATAGGAACATTATGTGTACATATGTACTATTATATATATACACTATACTGTGTGTATATACATATATACATATGTATATGTATGTGTGTATATAGATATACACACACACATATATATACATACACATACACACACACACACACACACATATATATATAAAATGTGGTTTCCATGTCTTCACTATCGCAAACAAAGCTATAATCAACATGGGGGGTACAGATATATTTTCTAGCTAGTGTTTTAATTTTTTTGTTTAAAGATTTATTTATTTGTTCATACAGAACTGGGGTACAGGCCAGAGGCTCAGGGGCGGCGAGAGGCTTCACCAGAGGCAGAGTGGGGAACAGAACAGGCAGATCGACGAAGTACACTGCTGAGGGGAGCAGCGGGTGGGTCAGGAGAGGTCTGCCACACCATGTGGTCACCTCCGGGGCAGGCCGGAATCGAACTCATGAAGAGGCGGCTTTTTAGATTCTCAGTGCTGTGCTTTAATCCACTGCACCACCAGGGAGGGCCTAGTGTTTTAATTTTTTGAGGAACCCCCACAGTTCCTCAAAAACTAGCACTCCCATTTAAAGCAATTTACATTCCCATCAACAATTAACAGGGTTTCCTTTTCTCCATATCTTCACCAACATTCATTGTTGTTTTTTTTTAATTTTTAAAATATATTTTTGTGTAGAAGAACAGTCGGCCACCAGAAGTGCGTGGGGGTGGGTAGTGGTGAGAGCATTCACCAGAGACAGAATGGGGAGCAGAACAGGTGGATCTACTGAAATATATACTGCTTAGGGGAGCAACTGGGAGATAGGAGAGGTCTGCTATACCATGTGGGTCACCAAACTCAAGCTGTAAAGGTGATAGTGCTGAGACTTAACCAGTCGGCCACCAGGGAGGCCCCTGTTATTTACCTTTTTGATAACATCTTTCAATGTGAAGTAGTATCTCAGTGTGATTTTTTCAACCTTTGGTTCTATTATCATCACATGACTCCCACCTGTACCTTCCAAAATGGCTGCCGAAGCTCCAGCTATAAGGTCTCACTCTGGAGCATGCAGGGAAGAGCAGCCAAAGAAGAGCACATAGCCCCCTCTAACTCATTCTCCTTGGAAGTCATACGAAGTCTGTCCCATTGGCTAGAATATAATCTCTAGATATACCTACTTGCAAAGAGGCTGGGCAATATTTTATTCTGAGCAGCTGTATGCCCAACTAAAAAACTAAGTATTTTAACTTTCCTACTACTAAAAAAGAAGGGAATGATGACTATTAAGGGCAACAGAAAATCTCTATCACAGTAAAGAGGTACATACTTATACACAAGATTGTAGAGGTCTTTTAGTTGCTTTTTTAAAATCTGGCCTTATAATCAGGAGTAAAAGCCCTCCCTGGTGGCGCAATGGGGTAGGACACAGCACTGCAAGCTGGCCTCAGAGCCTCAGTGAACCTTGGCCCTGGAGGTGATCCACATAGCGCAGCAGACCTCTCCTGACCCACCTGCTGCTCCCCTCAGCAGTGTGCTTCGTTGATCTGCCTATTCTGCCCCCCCACTCTGTCTCTGGTGAATCCTCTCACTGCCCCTGCACCTCTGACCTGCACCCCAGCTCTATATACATACATAAATAACTCTTAAAATAAAAATAAAACCAAGTTTCCCCCTGCAACTGAATTCAAAACAGAGTTTCTACCTTATTTTATTCTGAGTCAAGGTGGGTGGTGTTCATTAAGTAATATTGAGCAGTATTCTGCTGAGCAGTGATAACCAACTCTAGCTCAGCTTACTAACATGTTCTTAACTCCACAGATATTTTTTGAGCTCACAGTTTGTTCAGGCCTCTTCTAGACAATGGAGACACTGCCATCACACATCTCCCACTCCCCTCCCCAGGACATCCTCGTGGATTTCAAGTGAAACCTTCCTGTGGTGCTATTACACCCCACAATTGTATAGGTGAAGAAACGAAGGCACAGAAAGATAAAGGAAGGTATTCAAAGTCACAGCTTAGTAAGGTGCACGAGTACAGACAGATCATACCTGAGATAAAAGGGAGGAAGCCGACTGGTGAGAGGGACTGGGGCATGTGATCAGCGAAGCCCACTCTGAACACATGCCCATGTTTCAAAGCTGAGAATGGAAGGTGCAGAAAGAGGCACCAAGTGAAGATTTCTAGAAAGAACGAATAAGAAGTGCAAAGGCGCTAACATGAGAGCCAGCGTGGATCGAGTAAGTGTCAGTCACTGTAGCTGAGCCAGGAAGTTGAGCAGGGTGGATCAGCCAGCAGGAGTCTGTGTTTCTGAGGCTCCTCTAGAGCAAAAAACAACAACAAAAAAAATATTTCATTTTTAGGAGGACTACAAGGGATGGGGGAAAATAATTATAGTAAAGTAAAAATCAAAATCAGCAGACAACTATAACCCAGAGACAATCTGTAGAGAAGAAGAAGGGACTAGGGTCCAAACAGGGGTGGGAAGAACATAAGGGACTAGGGTGATGACACACGGGAGAATTGGTGGTGGGAATTCCACGGGGCTGCAACCGAGGTGAAACAGCATACATTGCACAAAAATGAAGAATGATGTAAAAAAAATACATATAAAGGCCCTCCGTGGTGGCGCAGTAGGTTAAAACACAGCACTCAGAAGCTAAAGCCACTACCACATGAGTTCGATCCCCGCCCCGGAGGTGACCACATGGCGCGGCAGACCTCTCCTGACTGCCCGCTGCTCCCCTCAGCAGTGTGCTTCGTTGATCTGCCTGTTCTGCTCCCCACTCTGTCCCTGGTGAATTCTCTCACCCTCCGCATCTCTGGCCTGTACCCCAGTTTTGTATGAATGAAATAAATAAATCTTAAAAAAAAAACATAGTCACATAAAAACTTGTACATGAATGTTTATAGCTCCATTATTCATTTATTTTAAATTAAATTTCAAATTTCAAATCTTAAATTACTTCAGTACTTAAAAGTACTGAAACAATCCAACACTCAATGAAACAATAAATAAAATGTAACACACACTGTGTAATACCAGCAGGTAATAAAAAGAACCAAAGTATTAACACATGTGATGACATAGATGAATGGACATAGAAAACATTATAAGTGAAAGTACAGTCACATGTTTTATGATTCTATTTGTATCAAATGTATTGAGACACAAAGTAGATTCATGATTGTCAGTGGCTGAGAAGAAACAATGGAGAGTAACTTTAATGGGTATAGAGTGTGACTTTATTTGGGGGGTGATGAAAATGATCTGAAATTAGATAGTGGTGATTGTTGTACAGCTTAATGTATTAAAAGTTGCCCGATTCTAACTGTACAGTTTGAAAGGATGAATTGTGTATGTGAACTATATCTCAATTTAAAATAGAGATAGAATAAGTAAGAGATTATAATCCATTGAATATAGTATACAGTACAACCCATCAGATGTATGTGATCCAGGGGGGTATTCCTGGTGGCACATGGGGTTAAGTCTCAGCACTAAGGAGCTCTTGACAGCCACTGAAGCACCAGTTCTAATCCCGACCAAGGAGGTGACCCATATGGTACTGCAGACCTCTCCTGTCTCACCCACTGTTCCCCTTGGCAGTGTATTTCAGTCAGTCTTTCTGTTCTGCTCCCCACTCTGTCTCTGGTGAATCCTCTCACCACCACCCCAGTTCTGTGTACATAAATCTTTAAAAAATAATAATAACAAGTAAATCTTTTTTAAAAAAGAAATTCATAGATCAGGTTCCAATGAAGTTTTGTACTTTCCCAGTTAACTTACTTTAACATTAACCTATCCTTCACTTGACAGTCCTCCTCAATTCAATCTCATGGAATATAATTAATATCTACCATTGATTTGGCAGTAAATTCTACCATTATTGAGCACATGCATGACCATATGAATAAAGAGACCATTAATTTATTGTATCAGAGTTCTTTGCAAGTAACAAAACCCAGCTTTGGCTAACCCAAGCAGGAAAAGGAATTTACTGGAAGGATATGAGATAGGGGAGGCTATGTCGGAAATAGTTATTCCACTTAATAAATGTATGTTGATCTTGGGTAAATGACTTAACTACCGTGTGTCTCATTTCTGCACCCATTAAATAGAGGAAATTATAGTTCCTACCTCATAAGTTTGTTGTGAGGGTTAAATTAACACATACAAAGCATTTTAAAACAGTACCCAACACATAGTTAGTGCTCTATACATGTTATTTATCATCACTAACTGACTTGTCCAAAGAAGCCAATGACAGGCCAAAACTGAATTTGAACCCTAGTTCGTCTGAAACCCAAACCTAAGCTCCTTACCACACAGCCCTCTCACAGCATGGCCTGAGTCCTAATTCTCCCTCTCTTCTCCTAAGTGCCGATGAAAATCAGAGATGGTCACTCCCCCACCCCACCAGCAGTTACTTCCTTCTACTTTCTCCTAGGGTTTATAAACAAAAACTTGTCCAGCCTGCTTGTCCCTTTCAGAAGCACAGTTCCTGCCCACACCCTCCAAAAGCTTTTGCTTCACTAGTATACTGTTTGCTTTGGGTAATGTTATTCCTTTAAGTCTAGAGGACATTTAATGTAAGTAATGATCTTTGATCTAGGTATGCAATAGCTGTCGCTGTGATGTAATATGCTTGCTTCATGACTTGTCTGTCTGGTGTTGAAGTATTAACCTGCCTTTTTCAGTTTTGCTGGGAAATATTGAATCACACACCTGAGAGAGCATTTTCATGGAAGGTAATGTTATCTTTATTTTCTGTATTTTATAATGTATGGATATCTATTTTTTAAAAAGATTTATTTATGCATATAGAACTGGGGTACAGGCCAGAGGTGTAGGGAGGGTGAGAGGATTCACCAGAGACAGAGTGGGGAGCAGAACAGGCAGGTCAACGAAGCAATCTGCTGAGGGGAGTGGGGGGATGGTGTTCAGGTGGGGTCTGCTGTGCCATGCGGCCATCTTGCAGTGCTGAGCTTTAACCTATTGTGCTGCCCGGGAGCGTCTCTATTTTTTTTTAAAAGCAAATCCTTACTCTTTTTTTAAACGTTTATTTTATTTATTTGTGCACGCAAGGTGTAGGCCAGAGGTGTGTGGGTGAGAGGATTCACTAGAGACAGAGTGGAGAGCAGAACACTGAAACAAACCATGGAGGGGAGCAGTGGGGCAAGGGGAGAGGGCTGCTGCCCACGTGAGTCACCTCTGGGCTCACACTCAGGCCCAGTGGTGGGCCATAACTTGATAGTGCTGGGACTTTAACCCCTGTGCCACCAGGGAGGCCCCACAGTTTGAATACCTTAAAAAACTTGTTGGGAGGGAGAGGCTGCCCCTCCCAGAACTGCTCAATTCTTCCAGATAGCAAAGGAATGCTGGGAATACCTCTTTCATATGTATATTAACCAGTCTCTAGCCTCTAGCCCCAACCAACTCTCACACATCAACCCACTGTTTCTCCTGCCCTAAAACACCCCCAAAACAGGTACCAGCAACTAGAGGCCACTGTAGCCCAGATCCCACTGACTTTACTCAAATCAGTTGACCCTGAACTGTTCGGTCAGACCCCAAGAGGCTCTGGTCCAGGCCTTCCCCTGGCTCAGTCACTGACCAGCAGCCCAAGACCTTGTCTCCCCCATGGTCCTGTGTGCCACAACTGAACCACTCTTGGGATCAGTAAGAACAGTAAACTTCCTGAAAAGTGTCTTGATTTCGTTCCCCCCCAGAGCTGCATCAACTTTACCCCTACCATATCCAACACTTGCTCTTTTTTTTTCTTTTTTTAAAGAGATATTTATTTGTGCATACAGAGCTGGGGTACAGGCCAGAGGTGCAGGGGCAGTGAGAGGATGCACCAGAGACAGAGTGGGGAGCAGAACAGGCAGATGGATGAAGTACATGAGGAGGGGAGCAGCAGGTGAGCCAGGAGAGGTCTGCTGCGCCATGTGGGTCAGCTCCCTGGCTGGGGATCAAACTTGGGCTGAAGCAGTTGCGGCCAGCTTCGGAGTGCTGCACTTGAACCTGTTGCGCCAACAGGGAGGCCCCAACACTTGCACTCTTAGGAATGATACTGTGATGTGACATTTTGGGGGGGAAATATATTTGATTTACATTTATTATGAAAATACCATTACTCTATGCTAATTATAGGTACCTAAAATATACAGTAAAAATAGTTATAAGAACTGAAGGGAAATTTGAGGAAGAGAAAAGATAATATCTATAGTCTACAAAATCAACGAAACTATCACTTTCATTTTCTTTTTATTTTTAAAGATTTATTTATTTACACATGTAAGAACTGGAGTATAGGTCAGAAGTACAGGGGTATAAGGATTCACCAGAGAGACAGTGGGAGCAGAACAGGCAGATCTACAGAAATACACTGCTGAGGGGAGCAGCGGACAGACCAGGAGAGGTCTGCTACGCAATGTGGCCCACCTCCCTGGCCAAGAAGCAAAATCTCCCTGAAGTGGCTGCTGCTAGCTGCACAGTGCTGCGCTTTAACCCACTGTGCCACTCGGGAGGCCCTCCGGCATGTTTAAATGAAGATTAGAAGGGTCTAGTTAAGTAAAGTTTATATATCCAGAAGAGCGAATGAATCATAGGAAGGAGGAAGGAGAGAGGAGATAGGATTAACTTGAATAAATAAGACACTGAATACTCCAGAGTAGCAAGAAGGTCGGTATTTCCCTGGTGGTGCAAGGGGTTAACTCTCAGCACTATGAAGCTATCAGAAGCCACTGCAGCAGGAGTTCCATCCCCAGCCAGGGAGCTGACCACATGGCAAGCAGATCTCTCCTGTCTTGCCTGCTGCCCCCCTCAGTACTTCATCCATCTGCCAGTTCTGCTCCCCACTCTGTCTTTAATGAATCCACTCACCCCCTGCACCTTTGGCCTGCACCTCAATTCTTGTATGCATAAGTAAATAAAATAAATCTGAAAAAAAAAAAAAAAGATTGGCTCAAGTGTATGTGGATTTTTATTTTGGGAAGATATATGCATCTTCTAATAGAATGGTTAAAAAATGTATCATTTTTTTTTCTGGGCACATAATTACCCCCAAAATAAAGTTGGAGTTTTATCACCATTCAAAAATGGCAACATAACTGTAGTGAGGCAATGAATGGCCTTTCCCGCATTGTGTGACACACATACCACCAGATATTACAGCAGTGAGAGTTCATGTAGCATCAAAAATTAAAGGGAGCACACTTAAAACAGACAAACAACTCAGCTGAAGAATGGAAGAAAAACTTGATTATATATTTCTCCAAAGAAGACAAACAAATGGCCAAAAAGTATGTGAAATGATGCTCAACATCATTGGTCATTATGAAAATACAAATCAAAACCATGATTTTTGATGGTTCACATCCACTAGTATGGCTATACTGAAAAATGGAAAATAACCATTCTTGTCAAAGATGTGGAAAGATTAGGAACTTTTACATTGCCAGCAGAAACATAAAATGATCAGCTGCTCTGGGAAACAGCTTGGGAATTCCTCAAACAGTAATTAGAGAATTACCACATAACGGGCCTTCCCTGGTAGCACAGTGGGTTAAAGTGCAGCACCATGAAGCTAGCAGCAGCTACTGTAGCACTGAGTTCCATTCCTGGCCAGGGAGGTGACCCACATGGTATAGCAGACCTCTCCTGACCCACCCACTGCTCTCCTCAGCAGTGTATTTCAGTTGATCTGCCTGTCTTACTCCCCCCTCTATCTCTGGTGTATCCTCTCACCCCCTGCACCTCTGGCCAGTACCCCAGTTTTTATATGCATAAATAAATCTTAAGAAAGAAAAGAATTAACATATAACTCAGCAATTCTACTTTGAGGCATATGCTGAAAGAATTAAAAACACCCTCCCTGGTGGCTCAATAGATTAAAGCACAGCACTATGAAGCTGGCCACAGCTGCCTCAGCATGAGTTCACCAGTTCAATCCCCAGCCAGGGAGATGACCCACATGGCGTAGCAGACCTCTCTTGTCTCTCCTGCTTGCTCCCCTCAGCAGTGTACTTCTTTGTCAGTCGGCCTGTTCTGCTCCCCTCTCTGCCTCTGGTGAAGCCTCTCACTGCCCCTGCACCTCTGGCCTGTACCCCAGTTCTATATGCATAAATGAATGAATCTTTAAAAAAAAGAATTTAAAACAATTACATGAATGTTCATAGCAGCATATTAAAATAGTCAAAGGTAGATGCAACCTAAACACTCATAATTTACCAGATTATATATATACATATATATATACTTAAAGATTTAATTATTTATGCATACAGAGCTGGGGTACAGGCCAGAGGGGCAGGGGCGGTGAGAGACTTCACCAGAGACAGAGTGGGGAGCAGAACAGGCAGATCGACGAAGCACACTGCCGAGGGGAGCAGTGGGCGGGTCAGGAGAGGTCTGACATGCCATGTGGTCACCTCCAGGGCAGGGATTGAACTCATGCTGAAGTGGCTTTAGCTTCTTAATGCTGTGCTCTAACCTGCTGCGCCACCAGGGAGGGCCACCCAAGTTATGTATTACCAAATGCACTAAATGTGGTCTATCCCTAAAATGGAATCTTATTTGACAACAAGGAGTAAAATGCTGCTACATGTAACAATGTCGATGAATCTTTGCAAATGTTATGCCAAGTGGAAGAAGTCGGACAGCAAAGATCACATATTGTATTATTCAACTTATATGAACTATTCAAAATACGTCAGTCTATAAAAACAGAAAGCAACTTGGTGGTAGCTAGAGGTGGTGGAGTATAGGGAATAGCTACTTAATAGGCACAAGGGTTCCTGTTGGAGTAAAGTAAATGCTTAGCAACAGCATAGAGGTGGTGGTTGCTCAACAGTGTATAAATACTAAATGCTGCTGAATTTTCACTGTAAAATGATCCATTTTATGTTCAGTGAGTTTTACCTCAATTACAAGCAGAATAATTTTTCATCCCCCCTCCACAAGAAAAAATTTAAACCAAGATAATAAACACATGTATGTTCTCACTTTTAACAGTAAGTCAAATACAACATTCCTGGATTCCAGGATTCCAAATTCCTGTTCAGCTATGCAGATGCAAGTTAGGAAATAGTTGTGCGTCTTTTCACAGTACTAGAATTTGAAAACTCAGTGATGAAGAATTTTTATCCATCGCCATCAAGACAAAAAAGAGAAGGAGAAGGAAAGGAAGAAGACAAAGAAAGAGGTAAGCAAGGAGGAGAAGAGAGGGGGAGGAGAATGTGTGTGGGAGAGAGAGTGAGTGAGTGAAAGAAGAAAAAGTTGCTTTCTGAGTGTAAAGTGCTAAGAAACATTTTTCTCTTTATATAAGAAAACTCAGGCCCTCCTTGGTGGTGCAGTGGGGTAAAGCACAGCATTAGGAAGTTCGCCTCAGCTGCTGTAGCACCAGTTTGATCCCCCCAGCCAGGGCGGTGACCCACATGGGGCAGCAGACCCCTCCTGACCGGCCCACTGCTCCCCTCAGCAGTGTACTTCGTCAATCTGCCTGCTCTGCTCCCCACTCTGTCTCTGGTGAATTCTCTCACCACCCCTGCCCCTCTGGCCTGCACCCCAGTACCCTAGTTCTGTATGCATAAATAAATAAATCTTTTAAAAAGGGAAGAAAAACTCTGTATTCTCAAAAACGATGCTTTCTAAACCAAAATACTATACCTAACCAAATTATCCATAAAATATGAGGATAGAATAAAGACATTTGTACATACACAGCATCTCAAAAATTTCGCTCCTATACACCTTTCTCAGAAAGTGCATGAGGGAGAAAAATCATGAAAATGGAATTAATGGAATCCAGGAAACAGGAGATCCAGTTGAGGAAAGAGCCAAAAGTAAGTACCAATCAGTACAGAACAGGGAGCTGCAGCATGGGGGATGTTTTCAAGAAGAAAAAAGAAAGCTGTGGGTTACCTGCTGTGTTTGAATTGAGAGGAGATTTCTATTTCTGTGAGGTTTGGTGGATCAACTGATGATAAATACACAGAAAAGTAAGTGTAGCTGATTTTTTGAACAGATGGGAGTTTGGGGTGTAGGAAGAAAACGTTTATCCTTGGATGCAAACTTTATTCTTTGTATTTTTGAGTTGTCTCTGTGAAGCCAGTTCTGGGTCTCCCACTCTTGACCATCCCCGCCGCCTGACCCTCCTGCCTTGCCCCTTACTGACTTCTAGGGCAAGTTCCATGACCTTTTTAATCACTTTCAGGTAATAAAGTCTCTTGGTCACTTAAATTCTCCAGTCCCAGTTGTAATTTAAAAATCCATATTCCTGCTTTAAGCTGAGCTGCAAGGGATTGCCATTTCTGTGAGTCATGGTTCATGGTGGCTGAATAATGGCACCTTTGGTTGATTCACTCTAACAAGAGTCAAAACTTTCCAAGTCATTTAAAGTTGAATCATCTCCCTTCTGCCTTTTAGGCCTGCTGAGGATTGCCCTTTGAGGCAAGAGTCTGTCTGGCCACCACCTCTGCTCCCCACCCAGGCCTCTGTCCCTACCAGCCTCCTCCACCAGGGCTCAGTCTCTGGTTCTCCGGAAGGTCTCTTTTCACTTGTCTTTTTTCAAGCCTCTGGGCCAACCTCTTAGAATCCAGGCTGGCATTTCCCCAGCAGCGTCAATCAGGTTTGCAGGACACATCACACCCTCTGGCACCACCCCCTTCTTCTTTGCCACTGTTAAGGCCACGAAGCAGCCAGAGTCCCTTCCTTTTATGCAGCAGGTTTTCAATGTCATTTCACTTCAGATCCTTCCATCCTAACTTTGATGAGGGAGCACTGGTCCTGACTGAGTCTGAATGAAATGAATGTTGTTGGGGCACCTGCTTTCATTTTACCTGTTTCACTGCCATTGTCATTTGTAAGAAACTATGGGTGTCGTTAATTGAGGACTCGCCGTGTTTCTCAGGTTCACAAGTGAGACGCCTCTATCTTGTCACCTGAGCTTCAGGAGACACACCTGGAGTTCTTCAGGAGCTCACACGTGGCCCCTACCTTTAGGCTGGAAGTGAAGGGAAAACTCCCTTTTCTACCCTCTTCTGCAAATGGGTGGAGCACTTTTCTCAGCTCCTCTCCAGGTCTCTCTAGTCATTTTTTTAATCATTGGAAATTTTGAACTCAGCCTTTTCTGCTCTGAATGGGTCAGGGGCCAAAGGAAACAAAAACAGTTTTTTTTTTAATTTAATAAACTTTATTTTTAGAACAGTTTTAGGTTCATAGCAAACCTGCGTGGAAGGTATAGTGATTTCTCCCTTTCCACAGGCACAGCTTCCTCCACTATCTGCTTCTCCCACCACTGATACAGTTGTCACAGTCAGAACCTACAGTGACACATGGTAGCTTACATCACGGTTTACGCTAGGTGTTGTATATACCGTGGGTTTTTTACAAATGCATAATGACATATACCAACCATTATAGTATCGTGCAGGGTAGTTTCACTGCCCTAGATATCTATCCTCTGTGCTCTCCCTGTTCATCCTTCCCTCCCTCCCTCCCACAAAACTTCTGGCAACTACGATTTCTTTTTAAGATTTAGCATAAGCCTAATATATATATATTCAAGGAATTGTTCTAGGCAACAGAGACTACTCAGATGAATAAGAGACAGTGTTGGAATTCTAGAAATTACCAAGCTAGTGGTAAATCCAAATTCTTTTCCAAGACCACTAATAACTGTCTCCATTCCCAGTGTCATATATAGAATCATACTATATGTAGCTTTTCAGGCTGACTTTCTTCACTAGTGATGTGCATTCAAATTTTCTCCTTGTCTTTTCATAGCTCGACAGCCCACTTCTTTTTACCACAGAATAATATTCCATTGTTTGGATGTACTAGTTTCTATACATCCACCTACTGAAGGACTTGGTTGTTCCCCAATTAGTAATAAAACAGCTATAACCAGTTTTTGATCACCTCATTTACAAGTCCCACCTAACAGAGTTACTTTGCAATGGTAAAGCATCAACTGAAACTGAGACTGACAGAATTCCCTGTTAATATCCTGCTATACAAGAAAATGAAAAACCAAAGCAATCAATAATTCAGTGGCAGGGAGTTATATAAGAAATAAAATGTAACCATAATACTCTATATGGTTCAATGGTGAGTACTAGTCTTACGGTGTTAATAATGTAAGTATCAAATATTTATTGATATCAAGTGATGATGTAAAGATGGGAAAAAGATTAACGTGTGTGTGGGAGTGGGTGGGAAGAAGACTAAGAGAACTAAGTTCTCATATTCGACACAAGCAATCAATCGCAGTGATCTAAATGGAAGAATCAAGAAATATCTTCCTAGGCATGTCATTTAAGAATATGAAGGGGCCTCCCTGGTGGCGCAATGCGTTAAAGTACAACACTGCAAAGCTGTCAGCAGCTGCTTAGGTGCGGTTCGAGCCAGGGAGGTGACCCACATGTCTCAGGAGACCTCTCCTGCCTTGCCTGCTGCTGCCCTCAGCAGTGCATTTCAGTAAATCCTCCTCCACTGCTCCCCACTCTGTCTCTGGTGAATTCTCTCACACCTCTGCACCTCTGCTTTTACCCCAGTTCTTCTGTGCAAAAATAAGTAAATAAAAATATGAAGGAAGAGCTGAAAAAGTTGAAAGTGAGTGAATGGTGACATTGTTTCTTTTATTTTTAAAACAAGTTCTTGTTTTTCTTTTAGGGATGTTGTTTTTCACGATAAGTTTCTTGAAACTACTTCACTGTTTATACTATGGATCTATATTGCACTAATTAAGAAAATACTAATTTTAAAACACTAATTTTCAAAACAAGGTAATAAGACAGAGAAATTGCCTAGGGATTAGGTAATATTTGATTATGACAACAAACACTTATGCTCTAAATGAGAAAAAAATTGCAAAAGGCGAAAGCTATTTTGCATGACCGAAAAGTACCCTAACCTTTTAGGGAGAATGTCTCCTGTTAGCCTTCTGCTTCTAGTATAATGTGAAGATCCACCCACCTTTTCCTGAATAACCTTTACATAAGCAATGGATTCTCCTTCAGGACCCATTTAAACCATCATGAGGAATTTGTTTTTTCCTATTGGATTACTTGGTATTAAATCTGTGAGCTAACTAGGTCAACTAAGTGAACAGGGCTACCTTGCTGACGTAGAACTAACTCACGAGCACTTCTCTCCTTACCCTGGAGCCTGCACAAGATTATAGCAAAATCTTCCAAGTCAGTGGTTGAGAGAAAACAATCCAGGAATTAAAAACATAAAGATGGGCTCTTCATATAACGACCATGAAGGCAGATGCTGGCCTTACTCATTTTAGTAATCTCAGTGCCTGGCACATAGTAAATACTCAGTAGATGTCTGAGAATATATTAATAAATAAATTAATGGCTAACTATGACACCTCACATTCCTGAGGTCCATGAACATTAGAAATAAATTACCACCGACTGTAGTTATAGTTCATATCTACAAAAAAAAAAAATCAACAGCTAAGATAGCCCTTTTAAAGGGCTTACCATTGGATATTTTACGAAACAATTACCCAAAAAATGTGAAACCCCCATGAAGAGATGTTCAAGAATGTGAGTAATGAGTAGTTGTGCTGTTTACAACAGCAAGGCATGACACTAACCTGAATGCCCATCAATAGAAGACTGGGTAAATAAAAGATGGTGTATTTACTTGGTATACACATACTAGGTAGTATGAAAATTAACAAGCCAGAGCAACATATATTAATATAGATGAATCACCCAAAATGTAATATTGAAGGGAAAAAGTAAGCAGAATTCAAATGGTATGATATCATTATATCAAGTTCATTTATAAACTATTATTATTACTTTAAAGATTTATTTTATTTATTTATACATACAGAAACTGGGGTGTAGGCCAGAGGTATGAAGGGGGCGGTGAGAAGATTCACCAGAGACAGAGTGGGGAGCAGAACAGACAGATCTACCGAAATATACTGCTGAGGGGAGCAGCAAGGAGACAGGAGAGGTCTCCTGTGCCCAGTGGGTCACTCCTTGGCCCAGGATCAAATTCATGCTACGGTGGCTGGTGATAGCTTCAGATGCTTCAGAGTGCAGAGTGCTTGACCCCTTGTGCCACCAGGAAGTCCCATGGTACCTAACAGTTTTTTCTTTTTTTAAAGATTTATTTATTTATACATGCACAACCGTGTCCAGGCCAAGAGATGCAGGGGCTGTGAGATGATTCACCAGAGACAGAGTGGGGAGCAGAATAGGCAGATTAATGAAGCACATTGCTGAGGGGAGCAGTGGGTGAGACAGGAGAGGTCTGCTGTGCCCTGTGGGCCACCTCCCTGGCCTGGGATTGAACGTGTGCTAAAGTGATTGCTGCCAGCTTCACAGTGCTGCTTTATCCCGTTGCACCACCAGGGAGGGCCCCCTAACAGTTTTAATTAGTGTGTCTTGACAATATGTTTATTTGTTAACTTTTCCATAAGAAATTTAGACATGTTTTGTTCCAAGACAAAATCCTGTTTGTTTGGTTTTTTTTTTTTTGGATCTTATTAAATGTCTTGATTAGCTGATATCTTTTTTTTTTTTTGAAAGATCTATTTATTTTTGCATACAAAACTGAGGTACAGGCCAAAGGTGCAGGGTGGTAAGAGGATTCACCAGAGACAGAGTGTGGAGCAGAACAGGCCAACTGACAAGTATACTGCTGAGGGGAGCAGCAGGAGGATCAGGAGAGGTCGGCAGCGCCATGTGGGTCACCTCCGGGGCAGGCGGGATCTAACTCATGCTGAAGTGGCTTTAGCTTCTTAGTGCTGTGCGTTAACCTGCTGCACCACCAGGGAGGGCCTAGCTGATATCTTAATGTTGTGAATCCTTGCTAGTTAAGACTAGAACTTTTATTTTTATTTGTGTGTTCTTTTGTAGGACTTAACATTTTCTTCACATCAGTTGTGCACCTTTGTTTTTAAGTTTATTCCCTGGAATTTTTAAATTGCTTTATAAATGAAGTCTTTCATTAATATCGTCTAGCTCTTGTCCCGATGATTCTGAAATAGCCCTAGAGGAGCAGTGTACTTTAAATAATCTTGAAAATTACTCATCTAGACTAGTGAGTAGCCTCAGTCTTATTTCCTCTTGCAACACATACTATAGGGGACACTGATACACACTGTTTTACAGGTGTTCCTGTTGTTACGAGGACTCCAGCAGGCGTAAAAGGGGATGTGATTCTTTAGGAGGTGAGGGAAATTCATGTGTTCTAGGCATTGTGTTAGGGACCAGGGACACTAGGATGACTGAGACAGCCTTAGCCCCTGTCCAGACTTGACCACATACTCCTTGCCAAAGAGAGCAAACTTGGAAAATAAAAAAAAGAATAATCATATGGGTACAAATATCTTATTTTTTTAAAGTTTTATTATTAATGCATACAGAACTGGGGTACAGGCACAGTGAGAGGATTCACCAGAGACAGAGTAAGGACCAGCATAGACAGATGTACCAGAAATACACTGCTGAGGGGAGCAGCGGGAGAGACAGGAAAGTTCTGCTGTACCATGTGTGTCAGCTCTGGGCCAGGGATCAAACTTGCACTGGGGCAGGAGATCAAAGCACCGAAGTGGCTGTCTTTAACCCACTGTGCCAGTAGGGAGGGCCAGGTACAGCTATCTAAGGGGCTATGAGAATGGAGCAGAGATAACCTGTTAACATTTACACTCAACGATTCAAATACTTCCCAAAAGCTACTGACTCACAGGTCATGTCTCCAGCCCTTACTCTCTGAATTCCAGACCTATTATTTTCAATTGATCATCAGGAAGCCGAGGTGAGTTCCCCTGTGCTTAGATCTGGACAGACTTGTGCTCTGCATATGGCGCATAAATTATAGTGGCCCAGCCTCCTTGAGCTGTCCAAGTTTAGACCACAGAGGCTGCGCAGTTCTGCCTTGCTCTCTGGGCTGCAAGGTCTTTAGTTCCTAGGCTGCCAGGAAGACAATTTCATGGCCGGGAGGTTGCCATGTGGCGAGGAAGCTCAAAATAGCCTGAGCAAGGGGTCATGCAAATAGGCGCTGAAGAGGTGGAGACTTCATGAAGAGAGAGGCCTCACCAACCGAAGGCCTTCAGTTCCACGTTAGAGATCCTGCTAGAAGAGCCCACTGCGCTCTCTCTAAATTGCTGGCCCACAAATCTATGAAATGGTAAAATGACTGCTGCTTTGTAGCAACGTTAACGGAGCCCATGCCACACGCCATCCTTCCTCCGTGCTCCATGTTGTGGTGCTTTCTCTACTTGGAACACTTCCTTTGCCTAGCCATGGTCTGTGTATTTTGAGATCTTTGCTGAAGCTCCAGTGCCTCCAATGGCTCTGTCCCGGAGCTCCCAGAAGTTGGGTTCCTAATTTCCTCAGAACACACTTTCCTTTCCCTTTCTATATATGTCACAGTTGCATTTGTTCTCCTTTGGCTATCTTTCTGATGAATCTTCAGCATTCAGTCTATGCATTTACACAGCAGGCCAGGCATTGCGAATTCAAATGTCAACAGGAACAGGAAAGTAACATACATGAGAAAACGTGGGCAGTGAAGGGCTGGTGGGGAAATGAAAAGAACTTCTCCCATCTAGAGTGCAGCTGCTGTGGTAGGCTTTGCACCGCCAGAGCTGCCTCTATTTCAGAGATTAGGCAAATCCAGACTGTTATGTAAGTGTTAGAGTGATAGCAACTAATTAAAACTAAAACACAGGGCAAAAAAAGAAACGGAAAACAACAGCATCTCTCAATTCCATACTCCTTGTTTTTGGGGGATGACCAAACTCTCACTTTGTGTCACCAAGAATTGTGTTTAACTGAGGCATGGGTTAGCCCTGGGGCTGCTTGGAGTTTAGGAGTCACTTAGCTGTGCTTTCTCTACTTGTTCCTAGATGTTGTCAGTCAAATTCCCAGGGCCTGAAGACTTCTAGACCACTTACAGATAGCTTGGGAATTACTTATTTTTCTTTAGGAACGGGAACAAGAAACTGTGGCCAGTAAGTAAGTCTCACTAAATTCTCCATGTTCCTTCCCAGAGGGTAAATTATATGTATTTGTAGTGAGAAATGGGAACATGCAAAGCTCTTAAAAGTCTTGCAAATAGTTGATTTTGATCTTAAAGTTATGCTTCTTGTTATTTAATGTATCTATTAAAAATTGAAAAAGAGGGCCCTCCCTGGTGGCGTAGCTGGTTAGGACTTAGCACTGCAAGCTAGAGGCAGCTGCTTCAGTGTGAGCTGGATCCCAGGCCCTGGAGGTGATCCACATGGTGCAGCAGACCTCTCCTGACCTGCCCGCTGCTCCCCTCAGCAGTGTACTTTACTGATCTGCCTGTTCTGCTCCTCACTCTGTCTCTGGTGGGTCCTCTCACCATCCCTGCACCTCTGGCCTGTACCCCAGTTCTGTATGCATAAATAAATAAATAATTATTTTTAAAAAATTGAAAAAGAAAGGAAATATCAAACCAGGAAAAGATATAGAGGAAGATCCAAAGTAGAAGACCATCTGAGACTATTTGCTGCTTGATTCCACCTAGATGACACTCTGGGAAAAGCCAGAGTATCAAAATGATCAAGGTTTGCAGGGAGGGAGAGGGAGAGCAGGGGAGGGAGTGCTGTAATGATGAATGACAGCTGGAGCAAGGGCACCATGAGCAAGGGGTACCTGGAGCAAGGGGTACCTGGAGCAAGGGGTGAGCCATGACTGACAGGAGCAGATGTAGCTGGGGCTGCTTAGAGCTTGCACTGGGACCCTCACAGCACTAAAGAGAATCCTATCACTCTTCATATGGAGAAGATGATAGCTAGCTCTTCTAGTTATTATTTTAAAATATTTATTTATTTATTTATGCATACAGAGCTGGGGTACAGGCCAGAGGTGCAGGAGTGGTGAGTGGATTCACCAGAGGCAGAGTGGGGAGCAGAACAGGCCGACTGATGAAGTACACTGCTGAGGGGAGCAGTAGGCAGGTCAGGTGAGGCCTGTCATGCCATGTGGTCACCTCCAGGGCAGGGTGGGGAACAAACTCCTGCTGAAGCAGCTTTAGCTTCTTAGTGCTGTGCTTTAACCCACTGGGCCACCAGGGAAGGCCCTCTTCTAGTTATTATGACTCCTGGTAAGATAAGAAATTGTTCCTGTTGAACCAATAAGGAGGAAATGGAGGCCCAGCTGTATCAAGGTCCAAATTATAGAATAAAATCCAAAGTCTGGGGTCTCTTGCCTTAATGTATGGAAGGAGGGGAAAGTTTTGAGACTGGAAATCATAAGTCCGTTACTTAAGTGCCAGTAAAATGAGTCGTTCTCAGTCCCCTCTGTTTACACCAGAGATTGCCTGACCTTAGCTTTGAGTTTAGTGAAACTCTTTTATGCATGTTTCTTTTTTTTAAATTTTATTTTAAAAATATATTCTTTACATTATCCTTAATTTTTGTATAATTTATGATTTCCCGGTGAAATTCCCACCATCCACTCACCCATGCACCATCACCATAGTCTCTTGTGTTCTTCCCACCCCGTCCTGATTCTTCTTTCCCCTCCTCCCCTACAGAATGTCTCTGATCTATAGTTGTCTGATGATTTTGATTTTTACTTTATTATAGTTACTTTATTTTTTTGTTTCCTTATTTGGTTTCTCTACATTCCTCCTATAAGTGAGACCATTTGATAGTTTTCTTTTTCTTTCTGGCTTATTTCACTGAGCATGATCCCTTCCAGCTCCATTCATGTTGCTGCAAAGGGCATGAGTTTATCCTTTTTGATTGCTGAGTACCATTCTAATGTATAAATATACCACTTCTTGATCCAGTCATCTATTTTTGGGCATCTGGTTTGCTTCCATAGCTTACCTAGCATAAATTGTGTTGCAATTAACATAGGGGTGCAGGAGTCCTTTTGAATTAATGCTTTGTGTCCTTTGGGTAGATTCTTTAGAGTGGAACTGCTGGATCATATGAAAGCTCCATTTTTACTAGCTTGAGAAATTTCCACACAGCTTTCCATAGTAGTTGGACCAGTTTACATTCCAACCAGCAGTGTAGGAGAGTTCCTTTTTCTCCACATCCTCACCAACATTTGTTGCTGCTAGTTATTTTTAATATATGCCATTCTCATTGGTGTAAGGTGGTACCTGATTGCTGTTTTTATTTGCACTTCCCTGATTACAAGTGATGGTGAACATTTTACCTGTCATATGCCATTTCTTCTTTAGAAAAGAGTCTTTTAGCCCTTCTGCTTATATGTCTGTTTCTTTATCCATGTGAATTATGGGATTCAGACTACTGGAAAGTTAGAAAAAAAAATTACCTTCAGCAGAGGGCTGGACAATGTCTAAATGTTGCTTTGTTTTTGGTGTTACAAAGTTTAGTCTCAGTGCATTTTACAAGAAGCAAAACAAGGAAGACTCATGTAGAGAAGAAAACACTCCTCCCAGGCTGGGGCAAGGCTCCAAAGCATTGTTTGGAGAAGCCCCTTCAGCAAATCAAACTAAATTGAAAGAAAGATTGAGCAATAGTTAGATTAAAAGATACTGTTTTGTGTGTTTTTCAGCAGAGAACGAAAGAATGCATGCGGGAGAGAGATCAGACATTAGAGGGAAGCAGCGTGAGTAGGTGAGAGGAGACCAGGAGCTCTGGAGTTCCTGCACCCAACACTCAATTTCATAACCTGGGCTCACACAATGCATGCATTATTTGCTAAGTATAATTCTAGAGGCCCAAGATTTCCCAGCTCCAAACCCCAACCTGCCACATACAGGGCTGCTAAAAACCATTTTGTTTATCTAGAGCTGGGTGAAAGAAATAGCATTTTGGTGCTGCTTGCCTCATTAAAAAATTTACTAATCTCATTTATTGTCTTTTATCCCTACTAGAATGTAAGTCCTTTGAGGGCAGGGATTTGCTCACAACTTTATTCTTAGCTCTTGAACAGTCAATGTCTTGCACATAGAAGACAATTCACATTTACGAGGAAGAAAGGAGAATCAGAGCTTCAAAAGAGGAAGGGCAGCGAAGAAAAAGGGAAGAAAGGAGGCGGGGATGGAGATGGTGTAAGGGAACGGGTTTGGGCTGGAGGCGTAAGAAGTCCCAGGTCCGCTCCCACGCAGCCGGCAGCTCCCAGAACTACAACTCCCGGCAGTCCCCGGGCCTAGAGCTGGCCTAGGTACTCCGTGAAGACTAGGCCCCAGCCCTTCAGGCTCCCGGCGTGCATTGCGAACGTCGGCGCCGCCCCATAGCTAGCCGGGACTTGTGGTCCAGGCCGCGGGCGGGGGGGGGTGGGGCAGGGCATGGAGGCGGGCGGGGACCGGGGGCGGGCGCAGGCCCCTCCCCCGTCACTTCCTGCCGGGCTGCGGGCGCCGGAGCGGCTCTTCAGCGTTTTCGCCGGCGGCCGCCGCGTCTGCCTCGGCTCCCCCTTCCTCTGACCCCCCCGGCCCGGCGGCACCCGCCTCCTCCGCGGCCACTCCGCCTCTTCCCTCCGTCCCTTCCTCCTCTCCCTGCTTCCTTCCTCCTTCCCCTCCTTGCCGCCGCCGCCGCCCAGGACCGCCGGCCGGGGGACGAGCTCGGGGCAGCAGCCAGGTGAGG
>NW_004567123.1:30588706-30616254 GCF_000260355.1 Condylura cristata | reverse complement strand
CCTCCCGCGCCCCCCGCCTCGGGGCGCCCGGGGCCTGGGCTCTGCGCCTCCTACCCTTCCACTGCTTGCTGGGGCCAGAGACAGGTGCCACGCCGCCTTTGCTCATTCCTCCTCGCGTGCCTGGAGGGATGCCGAAGTTATTCCCGGGGCGGGGTGGGGGGCTTGGGAGAGGGGACCCCGCTTTAAGCCCGTGAGATCCGGAGTATGTAAATCTCCTGGGCAGGGTCTGTAGCACCTTCCAGGGCCGGCACGGGCACTAATCCCAGCTCTACCCCCTTAGGCAAGTCTCTCAAACTCTTTGTGTCTTGTTTGGAAAGGGGAGGGGGGGCTAATACCGTCCCTGCCTCTTCAGGCCGTTTAAGGTTCAGTGAAATGGGGCGTGTAAAGCGCTTATCAGAGTGCCAGACCCACAGCGTGTCCCAATAAACCGTCTGCATAAATTATTAGCGCGATATTAAGGTGTAACTTCATGGTAGAGTGGGCAGAAGTTGACCTACCTACCCGTTTGGATTTCTACCCGTCTGGGCGGAATTGTTCAGCGTGCCCACCGCCGCAGCCGGGACATTGTTTTGGGTGAACATCCGAAAGGGGTGAATGTGTAATTGGGACACTCTGTAGTAAGCAGTCTGCAAACGCTTGATGCTGTTATTTCCATCTCCGTTGAGCCAACTGCAAGATTTTCACCAGCTCCTTCAGCCTGAGCAACCTTTCCTTTTTTTTCCTGCCATCATCCGGCTTGTTGTCATTCCATTTCTGGGAAAGTTGCTGGCAGAAGCTTCCCTGGAGTTCAGCAAACCTTTTTCGAGCACTTACAGTGTGTCAGGAGCAGGAGGGGGTTGTACAAAGCCTGAAAATATGTCTCCATTTTGCGCCACATCTCTAACTTCTAACTTTTTTCACTGCAGCTTTGCTTTTATTCCCTCCGTCCCTGTTGGCTGACTTTCCTTTTAAGCCCTCGCCCTCCTTCGTGTTGCAGTCTTGCTTATGTGGAAGCTTTCTTCTGTTCCAGCGGAGATGTGTGCTTCAGTCTGTTCTGCCTCTTCTCTGGCGGTGGGGACTTTTTTAAGGTCATTCTTCCCCTCTGCTTGTAGCTTTTAATTGTTTAGCGGGTGGTGGAAAGAGTTAAACAACGTCTTTGGTTGATTTTGGCCTTTCAGGAGTCTGTGTGTTTACCAGATGTAAACTACTGCTTGTTGAGGTGAAAACTAAAAATAATGTTGAATTATTGAGAACAGTTTCAGTAAGTCCTGGTGACAGGTGAGATTTTAAAAACAGCAACCTTTTTTTAAGTGGGTGGAGGTTCGTTTAATTCTGTATTTGCTGTTTGGGTGTACCCTTCATTAAGGAAATGTAACACATGGAGTTTCAAATTTACAAAAGTAAGAAGTGTGTGTTTATGCTACTGAATGGCCCTCCTATATCAGGACTGTTTTAGACAATGTATTTCTTTATTTAAACTGTCTTGATTTACAGTGGTCTTTTTTTTCCTAGAACTTCCTTCATCATTTAATTTAAAATCTTGTTTCCATCATCTAATTTAAAATCTTGTTTTGGGGATGGTTCTTTAAAAATACCTTAAACAACCACTGCAAAGCAAACAACTATACAAGTAAGACAAGCCATGTCTTCTGCCAGGTGGAAAATTGTGGTGTTAGGAAAGTGGCGTTTTAATATTGTAGTAGATGACCTAATTAAAAAAAAAAAAACTGCTTATCACGGAAGACATACAGAAGTCAAATAATATAGAGAACCCCCAGGTATTGGCCACTTTGCTTTGGTAATCATTAACTCATAGCCAAGGTCAATCTTGTTAACATGTTGTATCTCCTTCCCCCAAACTGGGTTATTTTGAAACAAATCCTAAACATATGTTTTATCACATTGCTCCAGACTATTAATATGTCACAGAATTTACTTTTTACAGAATCAAAGTTCTTTTGTTTCTTGGATTCTTCATCTCTATACAAAATTACTGTGCAGCAGGAAAAATAGGCAGCCCATTTAGTTCTTGACCGAACGCTTGTGCCCCTCAAAAGTCTGACCTAAAATACTGCCTTGCTTCTTTGTGTACAAAAACAATTTTTAAGCTGTTAATGACTATAATTGAAAAGCAGTCAGAACTACAGATACCCTTAGTGCTGTTTTGGTGGAGACCTACCTGTTAAACCACTTTTAATAGAGAATAACTTTGTATCCAAGTTGAACTACAGTTAATAATTCATAATGAAGCTTTCAAAGTTTCTTTCCAGTAGTTGTGTAAATATGCTGCTATCACTTTGGTTAAGAATTAAGCAAAGGATATTTGATTTCAAAACCCTCTGTTGTAGGTTGTTTTCTAAAGACTACCCCCACCACCATACAGCTATATGTACAAAGTTTCAGTAAATATGAATGAATTACATGCCTAGATGTTCATTTTTTTATTTTTTAAGATGTATTTTATTTATGCATCCAAGAACTAAGGTATAGGCTGAAGTGGGGGTTGGGGGGGGGAGAAGATTTCCCAGGGACAGTGGGAGCAGAGCAGGCAGATGAACTGAAGTATACTGCTGAGGAGCAGTGGGGAGACAGGAGAGGTCTGCTGTGCCATGTGGGTCACTCCCTGGCCTAGAATTGAACTCATGCTGCAGTGGGTGCAGACAGCTGAGACTTGACCCCTTGTGCCACCAGGGAGGCGCCTCTCCCCCCCACCCCCACTTTGTGACTGGACCCCTTGTGCCACTAGGGGGGTGCCTTCCCGCTTCCCCCACCATACACACTTTGTGCTGAAACTGGACCCCTTGTGCCACCAGGGAGACCTGTTCATGTTTTTCTTTATTTAAAGAGAGCTCGCTCCCTGCACAGAAGCTCACAATAGTAGTACAGTTGTCATTGTTAACTTTCGAATTTCTGGTCATGAACAGTTTCCAGCTTTAGAGCTGTAATGATTGTTATTTCATTTCTGTAGGCTTGCTTTCACTTGATCAGGTACAGTGAGAATGTATTTTATGTTTTAGTTATTTACTACAGTCCGGGAGATGGAGAGCTATGTGTTATGTAGGAGAGGACACAAAATGTGCTTTATTTTAAAAAATGCCTAATGCTTTCCACTAGGCTGGAAGTAAAACTTAAGTATTTGAAATTGGTACCATAGTTTGTTCAGCCTAAATCACTCTTCTGAGATGTATCCAGAAAGTCCATTTATATACAGATGATGTTAAATTTAGAAATGAGTATGACTCATAAACCCCCTCCCCACCCACCACCCCCAACTTTGAAGTTCAGTCCATTAACATTCTGGTTGTAATCATTAAACATGGGCTGCAGGATTCTGTATCATCCACTGTCTCACCCCGGTAAGACAGCAAAGGTTTACTACAGAGGGTGTAGAGTGGGACTGAGTTTGTAGGGCAACTTTCTCTGATGCCCTTTTCCTGGATGGAGGGAGAGTTAAATTCACTAGCATGAAGATGAAACTTTGATGAGAAAGTTACCTTTTTGTGGGAATGTTTAAGTCAGTTCCAGTGGCCTTGTTTTTGAGTTTCCAAACTGGATAATCGTATTCGAATTCATACTTAGTGATACAGAATTTTTAGCTAGGGGAAAATGTAAATTTCTTCCCCTCAAATGAGAGCTTTCTTTCTTTCAGAATGAGATTTTGGAGCCCACAAACTGTTTTTGAGAATTTAAGGACAGATTTTATTTTACACTATATCTTAAAAGGTGGTTTTAACTTCTGATGATGGAGTCCTGTGTGCTTATAATGTTGGTGTAACTTTCTGCAAGAGCTTTTCTATAAAGGAAGCTTTGTCAAAATCAGGACTATAGAATTTATGCTGTTCTGAAAAATATGTATGTTAAAGATTGGCTATGAGAAGACCTACTTGTTGCTGTGGTTATTTTTTCCTCAATATTGTATTACAAAAAATTTCTAACAAAGTTAATTGGATTATAACTGTAGCACTATACTGATGTTAACAAATGTCACTGGATAGATAGCTTGGATACCGGTTTTGTAGATAACTTAATGCTATGAGCTAAGAAAACCTTAACAAAGGAAATTGTTTTTAAAATGGGGAAATTGCTGTACTAACTTAATCTACTTTTTTTGGTTTTGTTTTAAATATTTATTTATGCATACAGAACTGGGGTACAGACCAGAGGTAGGGGAGGTGAGAGGATTCACCAGAGACACAGTGGGGAGCAGAACAGGCAGATGGACTGAAATACACTGCTGAGGGGAGCAGCGGGCAAGAGAAGAGAGGTCTGCTGCGCCATGTGGGTCACCTCCCTGGCCAGGGATTGAACTCGTGCTGCAGTGGCTGTGATAGCTTTGTATTGCTGTTCTTTAACCTGATGTGCCACCAGGGAGTGCCCAGCCTCATCCACTTTTGAAATATTTACATTCTCACACTTAGGTCACCAGATGAAGATAGAAAAATCTACAGACTGTTAATTATATTTTCTTGTATTATACATCTTCATTTATTAAAGGCATATATTCAGGATGCTCCTCAATATATTTATTGAAAGCAAAATTAGGAAAAGCTATCCAAAAACGTATTTGCTTTCAATTAAAAATTAGTCTTCTAAAATATTAAATCTGTAGCCCATCTGCTTCTGTTTAATCTGGAACTTAATTTGGGAGAGAAGTGTGATGACTTCATGAGTTTGTAACAGTGAAGAAAGCAAAAACAGGCCCTTTTATTATAAGATGACACAGAGGTCATAATTGTCCTAGAAGATTTTGTCATATCTACCAGACTTCAAAGTCTTTAAGGAAATCTGCTTAAGTATCCTCGGGTCTTTTCTCAATGAGAATGATTGCTCATCACAGGGTTTCTATATTTGATGTAGCTTTAGAATGAGTTGCCCAGTGAGTAGGTTGATTTTAGTCAGCATGTTCTATTCCCATTTTAAGTCTTTTTAACAAACAGAATTTAGCTATAAGTTTACTTTTATAGATGTTTATGTGACGGAGGATAGGATTAGTGAATTTGCTGGATAATAATTTTTGCTACTATTTTTTGATCTACTATATACCAGGTTAGGATTACTGGGGTACGAGTTACTTGATGTAGAAAAGGAATCGGATTTAATTTATCTAACATTATAAAAGCTGCTATTCAGTGAGCTCCTCCTCTGGGCCATAGGTTGAAGTAGATGCTATTTATGTTGTATTTCTAACACTCAAGAATGTCTTGCTGACTGAGGACATGGAGGTCCTTCAGGGAGGGCTGGTGTCTGCTGGGATCGGTCCTCTTTCCCGCTCATTATGCTCAGGTGCTTTTTGTTAGGATGATTTGTTATGTGAGAGCAGTGCTTCTGCTTTCCCTCCTGGTCACTAGAACTTTAGGCCAACTTGGAAAAAATAAGTCTGGTTCAGTAATAGTCTTAAATGAACTCTATTTGTCATTCTTTTGAAATAGTTTGAAGATTTACAGTTTACTTTTGTTTGTTGTAATAGATTGCTTCAGTCCAGCCAACTTATAAACTAATTCAAGGGTTTCCTGGGGGGGGGGTGTTAGAAGTAAATTGGTGGTGGGGGGAGTTTTATTAATCTTTGTGTTGAAGGAAGCTAGCTCCTAAATTACTGCTGTAATCCTTCATGAAGTTCACTGAAAATGATTTATTAACTACAGGCAAAGTTGTTTAGCAATTTTTTTAAAAAGAATTACAGTATTCTGCTTTATTGGAAATGAATTAATATGGCTTCCAGTTAGCTCTATAGGGATAGGTAGTTGTTAACATCTTTGTTTCACCTCCATTTTTAACATTTCCTGGCTAATATTGGGAATATTTACTGTAACTTAGTGTTTGGTATTGAATTGCCTCCTGGACAATTTCCAGTTTATTTTCTTTATAAATCTATGGTCTCCTTAGTAAGAAGCTTCCTTGGTTGACCCCCCAGGCAGTAGTCATGTCTCATGGCCGATCTTAAAAGTCTAGATCAATGAAATTAAGTCTGCATTAGACCTGGGTTTTAGTGAGATGAGGTATGAGTTTCCATTCTGTGTTTAGCTTCAACCAAAATGACCTAACCTGTTCCTCTGTGATGACATACATGTGTCTCATTAATCATGGAAAAGTTAGAAATGTGTCTGTTCTCGAGATGAAGTGAGTAGAAAATGCTTCTTAAGTTGTTACTATATTGACTCCCCTTTGGGATAAGCTTTATAACTTTGGTATAACATTTCATAATTTACTAGCATTTCATGTATGTTACCAGTTCATTCAAGAATTGTAGGAATATTGTATCATTGGTGTGGCAAACCCACTTAGTGTTAAAAGGTTGAAACCTACAAGTATACTTTACTCACAGTGATTCAGCTGAATACCTGTTGAAGCCTTATCTCAGATCCTGAATCAGAAGAGTTTTCTCCACATACCTTAACTAGATAGGCCCTTCACAGCTTTTTTTTTAAATGATCCTATATATCTTTAGTCATGAGGTAATGCATGGTAAGAATGATTTATTATAATTATAATAGCACTGTAAATTATTTCAGTGCATGTTGGGCTCAAGGTTATCCCTGTACAAATGTGAATTCTACAAGGTTAGGAACTACGTGGTATTTATGTACTTGTCTTTCCCCAGTGTCCAGAATAGTGCCTGTAAAATAGTGGGTGTTTAGTAAAGATCTGATAGGTGAGTAAAGCAATGAATTCAGTTTATTTCCTTGCATTTTAGCCTGCTTTCTTGAGTGAGGGGGGAAGGGACCTGGGATAGCTCAGTCAGTCTTATCTCTGCCACTGGTTGGGCTAAGTGTGTGCTGCATAGATATGCTGGTAATAATCATGATGCTTGGATTCTCATTGAGAGTAGGGATTTCAAAGAATGAGTTTGCTCCTATGTGAAGGTATATACAAATTTTAGCCATCAATTGTATTGCGTAAAGATGTCTGAAACCCAGATAGTGGCAGACTGCTGTATCCCCCACCTCCCACCCACTGATTTTTCTCTTTGTGGTTAAATTGTTGGCAGTTGTTTCTTACTGTTGTCATTATATCTGAGTTTAGCAGTGCCTTTTTTTCCATTCTGATTTTTTACTTTAAAAAAAAAATTTATACATACAAGAACTTGGACATAGGTCATGGTGCCAAGGAGAAGGGGTGAGAGGGTTCACCAGAGTCACTGAGGAGCAGAACAGGCAGATGGACTGAAATACACTGCTGAGGGGAGCAGGGGGGAAATGGGAGAGGTCATCAATGCCCTATGGGCCACCTCCCTGGCCTGGGATCCAACTGATCTACAGTGGCTGCCGATAGCTTCATAGTGCTGATACTTACCCCTTGAGCCACCTCTAGTTTTTTACTATTGTTGAGAAAGCTAAATTTCCAAATTTACCATCATTGTTAAGTATGGATTAAATTACGGACAGCCCCTACTACTGATAAAAGGTGACTTTACCATGTGTTGAGCTGCTCAGAGATCTTTTTCAGTTCCTAGTTATCTTAGCTCTTCTGAATGGATGAGGCTGTGGAACAACAGGGATAGTGTACTACTACTACTACAGTATACTGAAGAATTACAGTATACTGAACAAAATGAAGAATTTAAAATACTGTTGAACAAATCAGAATTTATGGTTTTGCTTCTGAAATCATGTGGACATTGAACCAGCTACTTTTTATTATCTGTTAAGCCTCCGTACTAGGTTGAAATCCCTTTATTTTGTAAAAATACAAACACATACCCAGGTAAGGAATTCTATTTGTTACTGACTACAACATTTAAAAGGGGAGAAACCTTTAGATAAGTAAGGCCTGAGAGTTTGAGAATTTAACTTAGAACACCTGAAGTCTTGTTCTAGAGCATGATTGTAACTTGGATTTACTAGATAAAAAGTGTTTTTCATATTTTGCAAATTAATATAAGAATATTTATAAACAGAGTGCCTTTTTATAACTCCTTCCATATAATTGCATTTGCATCACCAGGCATGTGGTAAGGACATGACTGTCCTTTTATGAGTAAAACAGCCTGTATTTGAGGAGGGATAAGACCCCCTAAATTTGAAAACCAGATTTGTGTGATCAGATAGTGTGTGATAGCAACTAGTTCCTTTGAAGAAAATTTGTCCTGAAGATTCACAGCCCTCTTACAGGAAGTATTGAGACTGAAAAAGAAAACTTCTGATGTCTGCTGTTGTCATGTGTCTGCAAAATGTTCTTGATCCTAGGCTGTTGTGTCTTTTAGAGACTCTGCACTGTGCTGCTTTGCACCATGATACTCTTACAGAAACTTTACGAGTACTAGTACTTTTCTAAATCTTTAGCAATATATATCTTCATTTTCAGGAAAATTACTGTTTCTACTCTAGTAAATTACTGTTTCTTATTTTCCAGGAGTTTGCTAATCATATAACATCTCAGAACTGAAACAAAACAACATTGTTCCTGGAGCTGTTTTTTTAAGGTACACATAACTTGGTTCTGTAATTTTGTGCCTTTTCATAATCCGTAATGTCCTTGAGTTCATCAGTGACTTCTGTGGAAAATGATTTACTTCTGGCTGTAATATTAGAGAGACAAGAAATTTTATGCCATTTGAGTTTCTTTTTACTCTTGAGGTTTAATTAGAAAGTAAATGCAGGAAAAATTGTTGGCAGAGATGTAAAACCTAGCCAACACTGCCATATGCGTTAAGTATAGAGAAATGTATGAAATTGTGAAATTTAACCACTGAAGTTGTCATTAACTATAATTTGGTCAACAAGCAGCTTGGTCAGATTGGCTCTCAAGCTTGTGGAAGAAATTCAGCATTGTTTTCTGTTGTGATAGAGCGCTGAAGCAGGCTCCATTTAGTGTAGGCTACTTGTGGTCATTAGACCAAGTAGGATTTTATGGTTTTATGATTTTTATGGTTTTATGATTTTTTCTTTTTTTTTTTTAAGATTTATTTATGCATTCAAGAACTGGGGTACAGGCCAGAGCTGTGGGGTGGTGGTGATGAGAGGATTCACCAGAGACAGTGGAGAACAGAACAGGCAGATTGACCTTGCTGAGGGTAGCTGTGGGCAGGACAGGGGAGGTCTGCTGCGCTGTGTGAGTCACCTCCTGGCCCGGGAAGGAGCTCAGCATTGAAGCTGAACGGCGGCTACGGCTAGCTTCATGGTGCTGCACGTTAACCTGTTGTGCCACCAGGGAGATCCCAATGCTTTATGATTTTTTAGCACCTTCCCTCTAAGAAACAAGAACACATCATCCTGTTGTATCTCTGAGGTAGTTATTAGTGGCTAAATTAACCTAACTTTCTTTGGGAATGAGGAAGTTGAAACCTAAGGAAATTAGAGATCTTGTATAAAGCTAGGTGAATGGATGCACTCATCACACTGAATGGATACACCCATCATACTGAATCTGTATAATGGTTTTTTTCCAAACTCTAGAACTCTTACCATGCTTCACATTCCTTCTGTGTTTTAGCTTTCAGAGTGCTACAACTGCGGCTTTATCCAATGTCTGATTATAACAAAGTTTTGGGGAAACTGAGGCAGCGGATTGCCAAGAATTGGTTATTTAGTTGTTATCTGAGTTGGGAGCAGAGCTGAAAGACACAGCTCAGGAGTTTTACTCTGATTTAGCATTGTTGGCTGCTACTTAGCAGCAAGACTGGTTTCTTAGAAACAAGGTGGTGGCACTGGTATGTTTTGCATCAAGATGATAGTGATTGCAGGTGTGTTTCAAGGTGGACAGCACATGGTTACGGACTATGTTATTTGAAAGAAAAAGCCTGTTAACTTACTGAGCAAATCCTTCTTGTTCTGCTCTTAAAAATCTTCAACAGATCATGAACAGATACTCAGATTGGTTGACATAAAACATTTTCCTGTTTTTATAAACTGACTTTTAAAAACACTTCTTTACTTACAAAAATAATGTTGGAGTTTAGTTATTTCTAAGAACTTCTGTTAGGAAGAGGTTGGGGTAGGAGTGTGTTGAGGTTTTAAAACTAGGAAAGAGGTTTGCAGTGTGTTAAGCTGAAGCAACAACACATTTTCGCTTTAGTGCAGATTGTGAAGGGTTTTTTAGGTTGAGCAATTAATAATGAGTTTCCTTTTAGCAAATGTTTTCTTTAAATGGACCACCCAGCGCTTATATTTGTGTGGAAAGAAAATCCTCCGCTGCCCCCTTGGTTGTGGACCAAGTGTGAGACGGGCCACTTTCAGTCACTTGTATCAGATGCAAAGGTCTGAGCAGCCTGGGTGCCCTGGCATTCTGGTTGGCTGATTTTTTTTTTTTTAAATAATAGTTTATTTTTACATCATTTTGTGCATTTTTCCATCTCAGTTGTACTCCCCTTGGGCTTCCCATCACCAAATCACCCGTGTGCCATCACCAAGTCCAGTGCATTTCCCTCCCCCCACCGTTTGCTTGGCTGATTTTATCGCCCTGCAGGTGATGGTGCCGACTCAGGGTCTGGTGTCTTTCTTTTGAGCTCTGAGGACATAGTCTTTTTTTCTTCTTTTAAGTAGCTTAGTTATATTTCTTTTAATGAACCTTTTATTTCTGGTTTGATTTATGGGCTTGCTGTTGAACGTTATTTGCTTAACATGACATCTTCTTGGAAACAATTATGTAGAGTGGTAGTGTTGCCATGTTTCTGTACTTTTGCTGCCCAGCCTATAGATATTTCTCTGTTTAGAGTCAGTGAATTGCTATTTCTCCAGAGGCCAGGGGAGGCCAGGACCTTGGGAGGGAGGAGTGCAGTTGGAGGCCAGTGGTGGCTGTCGTGGGAGTGAATTGCAGAATGCATGTAACATCACGGCTAGAAAGATGTGGGAAAAGGATCTCGGAACTGTTCAGAGTGGGGTGGATATTTTAGGTGTACCTCAGGACTGTTTAGGAAAAGTGTTCTTACTTTTTGTTTTGAAGGTTCTCTGAGTAAAGCCTCAAAACATTCAAGAGAACAGACTAATAGATTAACATATTAGTAGGTTTTTTGTTTATGTCTTCTAGAGAAAGTTGGATTTTTTCCAGCCATATAAATAGGATTCACATGTAGTAGGTACTTAATTTTGTTGATTTTGTTTCCCCCCGAGAGCAAGCCATTTTATCAAGGAGTTTACGGAAAGTGTTGGCGTCAAGAGGATGAAAACTGGTATTCAGGACTATAAATTTTTTTCATCAGGCCATTTGGGGATATTCCCACTTATATCCTAAAATTGCTGTTGATATTGCTGATGCCATATAATAGCAAGAAATTGAGTACTCCTTTAAATCAGTGTGTTCATGCTGCATAAAATTTAAGACTTAGAAGGGGAGCTAATTAGTGAAATGTGGCTATCTTAAAAACTTGTCTGGAATTGAGATTACTTATACTGTGCTGCTTTTCTTTTTAAATGTTAGGAAAATTTACTTGTTACAATGGGAAATGGCATGTTTATTACACAAAAGTATAGAGTTGTGTTAATCTACTCAAAAGATTAGCAATTAAAAAGAACCTTTTTCATAATTGCTGACATTATTTCATACTACCGTGACTTAACAATCTGTTGAAAATAACACCAAGCACTATTCCAGGTAGTTCTGTAAAAATGATTTTTAAAAGGATCTGCTTTTTTTGTGTGTGTTAAATCTCAATATATATATAGTGTGGGTAAAGTCACTGCTGAGTTAGGAAGTATGTGTTTTGTGCCTGATCACTTTTTTTTTTTTTTAAAGATTTATTTATTTGTGCACACAGAGGTGGGGTACAGGCGAGAGGTGCAGGGGCGGTGAGAGGATTCACCAGAGGCATTGTGGGGCACAGAACAGGCAGATGGACTGAAACACACTGCGGAGGAGAGCATCAGGCAGGTCATGAGAGGTCTGCTGGGCCATGTGGGCCACCTTCCTGGCCAGGGATTGAATTCATGCTGAAGGGAATGCAAATAGCTCTCAGTGCTGTGCTTTAACCAGTTGTGGAATTAAAATTTTTTTAAAAGAGCCAAATATAACTGTCATATCACACCCCTCTCTGTGTTAATAATGCTTATGTGTGTTCCAAAAATTTAGGATTTGAGTCTAAGAGGAACATGTTTTTCTCGGTTGGTGTCTAAAATTCTTCAAATAGGAGAAAACCCAGGAGACACGTTTTTGTTTCAAACTTTTAAACGGAGTTTACTGTCTAAAATATTATCCTATAAGAAAACTGTTAACCAAGCATTTCAGTCTCTTTTGAGTCCTAATTTATCTGGTAGAAAACAATCCTTAAAGATGGGTCTAAAGGAAAAGACGTTTTCATTAAGGGATTTAGTCGTCAGATGGAGAATTGCTGACTATCGAATCTAGAGTTTATTATCTCCAAGATCCCACAGCTCCTCTGGATGCTGCTGGGAACCACTCACATAGCAGCAGTGAAGCACTCTGGTCTTTGAATTATGTAGTCAGAGAATATATTTTCCCTGTTCATAACTGATACCTACCTGCTTTTTCGTATGGAGGAGAATGTTTGGATAAAGTTTTTTAGAGGCTTTTTAGGTGAAAAGGACATTTTCTGTTTTTTAAAATAAGAGCTGTTTATTACATTAAAACATTTTACTTGTGGATGAGTATGTGTGTATTTAAAAGTCTCCCTGGCTCCCCACTCACCAATATGATCGCCCATCCCCTAGTGATGACAACCAGATAATGTCTCCAGCCATTGTTGAATGTCTTTGGTGACCAAACATTCCCCCTCTTTCTTTCGAAGTATTAAATTAATAAATGAGTACTGTTGAATTTTAATTTGGTCATACTGAAAATTTGAAATCTATAAAATACCCAGTCTTACTAGGGTTAGACTATTTTTATTTGCTCTTTTGAATTACTTGTTTCAACCAGTTTGTATAAAGCCTTAACTCTCCTAGGTGAACTTAAGGTTAACATTTTTTTGGGAGCAGTCTTAATTAAAATCCTGTTTGTTCTCTTTCACAACTTGTAAAAAAACTATGTATTTCTGGCTGGCTGGACATGTTGGCACTGGGCCTACTTAGACAGCATCAGCCAAAAGTGATCCCTTTCGGTCCCGCCCTTTCTAAGTTTAGTTCGTTCATTCAGTCTCAGAGTCACCAGGGCAGGGTTGTTGGGCTATGGAAGCAGAGTGGGGTGTGGATGTGGAAGCAGAGTGGGGCTCTGGAGCAAACATTTTGCCTTCCTTTTTTGACGTAGAGACCTGTGGTTGGTATTGTGGAGTTGTGGGTACTCTATAAATGATTTTTGAGGGGTGGTGATAGGGTAAAAGTGGCCTCATGAGAGTTTAGAAAGAGTGGAAGGGGTTAGGAGAAAACTATTTATATTTTGGCAGCTGAAAATAATGAAACAGGATCATAGCTGACTTCTAAATGTTTCTGGACACTGGTGGCTTGTTTGATAAGGTTGTTATCTAGACTTCAGAACCTTTGTTATTTTGTTTGTGATTCCAAAAGTAAACCAGGAACAACTGCTTGTTGGGGATTTTGTTGGATAAGATATTTATGCCCCCATTACCCATACTCACTTTTAAACTTAGTGGGTTTTTTTTTTCTTTTTTTTCCGGTTTCCTTTTTGCTCCCAGCAAGAGGGAATGTGTCAGGATTACCTCAGTTACTTAATTGATCTGGTCATTCGTCTTATCTTAGATGTCCAACTTCAAATCGTCGTGAGACTTTAAAAAGCATTAATGTAACACTGTAGTACAGCTTCCACATTATTAGCTTGCTGATATCTCCTTCAGTTGACTATTTCTGGTCTTTGTTGCTACTGGTTATTTTTGCATACTTTTGACTTAAACATTTTCAGCCTTTTGAAGAATGGCCATGAGAATGAATAGAAATGTCCTTATTTTTGACTTTTGAAAAATTTGAAGGTGCCTATAAATAATGTCTTTGGGACATACCAGCTGAAGTATACAACCTTCCTCTCTGCTCCCCAGAATCTGTACCTCTCCTTACTGTAAATTGTCAGTGAACTTATTGCCAGTAAATTCACATACCAGTAAATTGCCAATCTAAAATCTGTCTCTTCATCTTCTTTGCTATTCATGTAGCTTCTCAGGATCATGAACTTTGATATTGGTGCAAAAGTTTTTCATCTGTAACTAAATGAACCTACAAACAGACCTTTTTATCATTTTAAGGAAAAAACCAGTGCAAATGGAAATTCCTCCCTTTCTTCAGTCCATTTAAAGGAAAGCTCTAAGGGTACAGATCGGAGCTGGAGCTGTGGTCCTTAAATGGAAGTTGTATTCACATTTACCTATTAATGGGTTAATGATATTTGAATCCAGCTTGCTTCCAGTATCTTATAATTTTGAGACCGGAAACCTTTTTCATATCCCATACACTATGGAAGATCTCTCCATACTTTAAAATTTGTGTTTTTAATATAAACAATGGTTCATAGTTTTTAATATTTAGCAATAAATATTACATTCTACTAATTCTGTTCATAAAATTAACACGTAGAACATGTGAATATTGTCATTCATTTAAAGACACTGAGAAAGTCATAGTGCTAGCAATCTTACTAGAGACCAAGGAGAAGCACACTTCTAATAAATCAACAGAGCTGTATGCCCAACAGGGCTATTTTCAGACTTGAGTAGCTGACACCAGTTTTGACTGAATATTCGCAAGTACATATCATCTCTATAATTTACCTTTTTATTTTCTTTCCCTTACAACTTTCAGGTAGAACTTTAGACTTCATAGCACTGAATTAATCTGCACTGAAAGCTGTTTACCTGCAGTTGTTCACTTTTGTTGAAAGTGACCATGTCTCAAGTTCAAGTGCAAGTTCAGAACCCATCTGCTGCTCTCTCAGGGAGCCAAATACTGAACAAGAACCAGTCTCTTCTCTCACAGCCTTTGATGAGTATTCCTTCTACTGCTAGCTCTCTGCCCTCTGAAAATGCAGGTAGACCTATTCAAAACTCTGCTTTACCCTCTGCATCTATTACATCCACCAGTGCAGCTGCAGGTAAGCTTATAAATCCAAGTGTCTTCTGTTTCAAATGTTTTCTTAGCCTGTTTTCTGATCTGATAAGTAGATTACAGATGCAGGGAATCTACATCCCTCATTCACCTGCAAGAAGCAGAAGAAAATTATTATAACCCACGGCTTCTTATCCCAGCTAGAATACACTTTATTATTGCATATTATGTTTCTGGAGGCCTCAGTTGACCAACCATTCAGAAGTGTGAGAAAGGCATACTTTTCTGGCAGGGGAGGTGCCATGATCACAAAGGTGGTTTTCCTGGGGTGTGGTTTACCTTATCACACTCCAGGTGTGCTGACCTCAGACATTTCCCCAAATTTTGGTAGTAGGGGACTGCATTTGTTACTTCCCCTGCAAAACAAAAAGTACAAGAAAGAGATCAAAACATAAACCAGTAAGCCTAGTCTATTATAAAGTGGTGACTTGAATAAAGAACTGAATAATAAAACCACTTCAAATGTTTACTGTTGTATGGAAAAATTAAAAACTCTGCTTTTAAAATTACTCCCTAGAACTGACAAAAAGAACATTTGTTATGTGTAAGCCCCCTTTTTCTTTATGTCTGTAAGATTTTACCCCAAGGGGGTAACCAGACTTAGTAGAAAGCAAAGAAGTGTGTTAGCGTTGAATTTTTAATATGAAAAAGTAAGTAAATTGAGAATTCAAAGGTTCAGCAATGGCAGTGAGGGCCAGTTAGCAATTGAACAAAGCAGAGATTTTAAAAAAAGGAGAATAGCTTAGAATCATTTAAATCTGGCTTGTAGGGAAGTAAACGTATGGAAGGGAGTTACTGATTAAAAAAGACTTAACATGAAAAAAAAAAAAAACAAAACCACACAAAAAACCCCACCCTAAAACCAATATTCTACTCACCAAAATGGTTAAAACCAGTGAAGTAAAGGGAGTGTCAGTGTGGTGTTTCCATACCAGCCTGCCAACGGCAAGTTCTTTTTGACCCTTTCCTTATGCCTGCCAGTTTCCCTTGCATTTCTTCCTTTGTCCTATTTCCTTTCCTTTGTGAAATCTGTTCTCAGAGAACTAACTTCCCCACCAGCTGCATGGCACCCAGCACTCCACCTCCAGGCCCTTTCAGGTTGCTTGACCTGTAGTCCACGAGAGACTTAATTTTCCCAAATTTTGCCATGTGAGACTATCTTAAAAGGAAATTGTACAGTCCTCTGGGATTGATTACTTTTCCTTCTAATGTGTTCTGTTCACATCCTGTTGACTGTAAACCCCCTCCCACAAGGACATTTTATTTTACTTAAATAACTGTCAGAAATAGGTACAGTCTGAGGATGGCAACCTCTGGCGAACACTTAGGGGACACCCTAGGAATGAGTGGTGTGGAAAACACAGCAGTTGTAAAGAGAAATGGATTGGCATGTTGAGATTAGCGAACTAACACGCAGGGGTACAGCTGATGGCTGCCACGGTGGCCGCTGTGTCTGCTCCGAAGACCGCCTTGTTTATTCCCTTGGTTGCTTCCAGTAGCAGCGCCTCATCTGACTCCAGCTCTTGCTTGCCTGCCATGGTTTCTGGTCTACTCTCTTTTGAAGACACACCCTCTGTTAGGTCCCCTGGCGTCAGTGAGGGCAGAAAGACCCTCGTTGTGTCTTCAGGCCCGTGTGCCCCCAGTGTGGTGTGCAGTTTGCATCTGTGCTGCTCTAAATCCTTAGACCTTCGATGTGTTTTCCCTCTTTTTTTTCATATCCTTGGGAGAACAGCAGTCTTATATACTGCTAGTTGACGTCAATGCTCTTACGTTATTTTTCAGTTCCTTCTAACATGGCACACCCCAAAGAGAAAACCCCAATGTGTCTTGTGAATGAGTTAGCCCGTTTCAACAAGATTCAGCCTGAGTATAAGCTTTTGCGTGAGCAAGGTCCAGCTCACTGTAAGGTAAATATTGTCCATACTGCTTGTGCATTTATAACCCTCCAGGAATGTTTTTTTCTGTCCTTTTATACTGTTGAAAGTGGTGTTGTATTCAAATTTGTATCTTCAAATTGCTGAGGTTGTCTTAAAGAGATGCAAACGTATAGTGTTCTGGTGAGTTACTACTTTTCTCATTCTGGCAGAACTGGTCCAAGAAAAGAGACTTCTTTGGGGGGTAATTGGCTTTAAAAACTCCACTGAGTGTGTGGTGGTTTAGGATTCTGAATAGAGACAATTTCCAAGCACCCCGTGGGTGACTTCCTGTGTGTGTTCTGTGCTCTGAGCTTCCTGGCTATTGCCTGCCTCTGGCTCCCTTCCTGCTTGTTTGCATGTGTAACTTAGACTCGGCAGCAAAAGAAGTGACCAGAAAATTTGTTTGCCACTTGTTAACAATCCAGGTAAAAGTTTTGGAGAAGAGTGGAAATTAGTCTCAAAGTGAGTATTTTGAATTGTCTCTGATTTTAGTTACCCTTTTCATTCGCTTTATCTTAGAGATTGAAAGACTGATTGTAATTAGAGATCTCACTATTCAGGATTTCAGTCTTAAGCTTGTTTGAGATCTGTGCTAATGTACATCTTGGAGTTATCTTCTGCAACTGCAGTAAGAGAAGATATATATAGTATGAGAGAAGGGTCTCCTGTTTTGTGGTCCTTGCTTTGAGTAAAGATAATGCAATTAAAGGAGAATTGTCCTTGATGTCTTGTTTTTCTTGGCCTATAAACCTCGAGCCATGAAGTTTCACTTTTTACTTAACTCTAACATCAGCCACAGTCATAAAGAGGCACCATAGCATTGCAAGATTAGGGGCATTGTCTTTGGAGTTAGGCAGATCGGGGTTTGAATTCTAGCTTCTTATATCTAGTTTTGGAACTTGGCTTACTGCTTTTAACCTCAGTTTCCTCATCTGTAAAATGGGGATAATAATACCTACCAGATAAATTTATTGTGAGATTTGAATGAGAGAATGTGTATTACTGTGTGGAGCACAGTGCCTGGCACTTAATAGATGTTTAAGAAATGGTAGCTATTATTATTAAGTAGTTGTGGACTTGAGAAAAACAGAGATATCTCATTCACATGAAACTAATTTTAATATTCTAAAGCTTAATTTTATTTGAGATGTTTCTTTATGTTTAAAAGGTATTTAGGCATTTTTTTATAACTGTTTTATTTCTTCTACAGGATTTTTCCCCTTTTTTTGCAGACCTTAACTTTGGGATTCCCTTTACTAACTATTTTTGGTATTTTTAAAAATATGTACCTGCTCACTTCAACTAATACTTGGCAATTTGGCTGTGTGTTTGTAACCACATTTTTTTTTTTTAAACTTACAATTTGTTCAGAGAAAAAAGTTATTCCGTCCTAGGTGACATTTAAAAAGTCCGGGGTCTGGTGTTCTTTTAATTTTATCTAAGCCAGGATTGTAACCTTGCTACCAAGCCTCCACCTGGGAGGCACAGAGTGGCAGCAGCGCTGGACGGGGAGGCCTGAAGGAGGGGGAGGCCTGAAGGAGGGGGAGGCCTGAAGGAGGGCGAGACCGCTAATCATTCTTTTTTTTAAAGCATTTCCCCCTTGAGTGTCTTTCCATGAAAGGACCATGAGTTTCCCAGGGGTTGCCCAGCATTACAGACTTCTGCTGTTCTACTTCTCAGACCGCTGGGGTTTGGAGAGCTTGCTCTCGGTGCTTCATTGAGTAACTTTGTGAGTTGCGGCATTGTCACAGAAGATCCCGCATGTTTCGGGGGGGATGGAGCATTATTTAATTTTTCCTTTAGTGGAAGCTGTGCACTGAGGGAATCCTGAAGTTAAGACCTACAAGAAAAATTAGCTGTGAAGGCAACGTGGCCCCTTCCCCTTCAGCACCAAATTTATTCTATTTATACTGTGCTTATTACATCAAGGCTTCTCATGTACATTACTTGTACATGAAATGATGTGATATTCAGTGATAAAGGAGAAAAATAAAAGCTCAAATTGGTTTTGCTAAATTTCAGTGTAGTGTGTCTCAATCTTTAGAGCATCATAATCACTTCGGGCTCTTCTTAAAAATAGGCAAACTTGGTTATCCCTATTTAGTTGATTGGGTTTTCCAGACTTCTCAGGTGATTCTTTGCATGTATACCAAAGTTAAAGATCACTGTGCTGTCATCCATTTTCATTTTTTTTGATAGAATATTAATAGTACTGATAGGATTATATAGCCTAATTTTATTTTTAAAGATTTATTTATTCATTCATACAAAACTGGGGTACAGGCCAGAGATGCAGAGGGTAAGAGGATTCACCCGGCACAGCTGGGAGCAGAACAGGCAGCGCGAGGAAGCTCACTGCTGAGGGGAGCTGCGGGCAGGCCAGGAGAGGCCTGCCTTACCACATGGTCACTGGGGGGGGGGGGGCGCGAACTTATGCAGAAGTGGCTTTAGCTTCTTGGTGCTGTGCCTCAACCTGCTACGCCACTAGGGAGGGCCTATAAAGCCTAATTTTAAGGACGGGATGTGTGCTTGGGTTATCCTTACACTTAAAAAAGCAAAAGAGAGACTGGCCATCATCAGTATTTGTTAAGGACAGAATTGTTTTGGATGCTTCTTTATAGATGAACTTAGAAATTTTTGTAGCTCTTTGCTTGCTATAGATTTCATTCTCTTCTGAATGAGGCAGCTACTGAAGACCAGTCTGGGGAAATGTAAGGCAGCATTTGAAACCGGCTAACACTCCCAAGTGTATTTAGTTTTTTTTGGTGTCCTAATGATGTTTTTCTGACAGTTCACAAACACAACATCAAAACAAATACTGTCTTAATTTGTATCAGATACTAATGTGTGTCTAAATATGGTTTGTTAAATTTCACCCAGTAGAAGTAATTGGAAGACAGTTATTATTTGGATGGCTTCTAAATAATCAGTGTCTGGCATTTTAATACATAATCAAAACATTTAAAAGTCCCTGTCTTCAAAGCATAGTTACTTCATGAAATGCTGAGCAGTGCTAATCAATGATATAGATATCTTTTTGTGTTTTTTATAAAGACAACAGAAAAGGGGTGAAGGGACAAATTATGAAGATAATGACCTGGCCTTTTAAACCATGACTATAAAAATGTTCAAGGTCCAAGTGACATCTGTAGCCGACATCAGGTTTCATGAATTGAGAGCTCACAATTTTCATTTGTAGGTGTTTACAGTACAGCTAACACTTGGAGATCAGAACTGGGAAGCTGAAGGATCTAGTATTAAAAAGGCCCAACACACAGCTGCTGCCAAAGCTTTGGAAGGAACAAAATTTCCTAAACCCATAGCCCGCCCTTTTCGTAGCGAAGGAAGGAATCCAGGTATTATGCGTGGGCCAAGACAGGTTCCTTTCAAAAGTGTGTCTAGAGGTACCCTTTTAGTATGTATTGAGTTCTTTCTCAACTAACGTGTTGATTTTGAAAGCACAGATTCTGCACTACCAGTGGCAAATGCTTATCTTTTCAGAATCCTTAACCTCAGAAGCAGTGGTTCCCAATCTGTGGCCTCTGGACTCCTGACATCTGGAGAGGTCACCATGGGGATGCCAGAGTTGAGAGGGCTGTCACCAGGTGGCTTCTAAGATTTCAGAAAAGTTTACTGCAAATATATTTGTTCTCTCAATAAAGTCATCGATTGCCAAGAATGTAGATTTTAGCTGCAACTGTTTGAATAGATATTTCGGTAATATCAATTATCACACGTTGATCTGAAATCTTGCTTGTCAGTTCATGGCTCCTGATCATTAAGAATCAGAAAATAACTTAAATATAAATCACGAGATAATATTCCTTCGAACAAGGGGCCCAAAAGGGGAGAATACTAGTAAAGAAGGTGTCTGGTGAGAGGTTGGGAACCACTGACCTGGCAGGTGCGGCAGACACAGCCCTGAGCACGGGGACAGCTCGGCCCTCTTGTATGTAGCAGTGGGTCCGGGAAGAACTTGGTCACTTTGTGTTGCTTTTGATTTCTTTGTAGTATTTCTTCAGATTTACTACATACAAATTTCATGGGTTGGAGGTGCCCTTAAAATTATTCAAGTTATACTTAAAATGCAGCTATATAAATTATGTGAAAAATACAAATCTGATGTTAGCAAGAGAGAGGTCAGTTACTCATGTGACTCTGATTTTGCACCCAAAGTTATTATAAATTCAGTTCATCTGCAAAATTTAGTTGAACTGGTTATAGCACAAAATAAAATCTTTTTCTTTTTTATTTTCCTCTATAAACATTCTAAAGAGGCACTTTAAAGTGATTTTTGTGTGCATTTAAATTGAACTTTGCCATTGCTAGTGTTATTCTGTGTTTGATGTGAAAGTGCTGTTTTTAAATGTGATTGTGCGCTGATTCTCACCTTTCCAGGCTGTTTTTTTTTTAATGATCTTTAAAAGATTTATGAATTAGATTGAGAAGAAAAAAAGAAAATGAATAGCATGTTATTTTTTCTAAAGTTGATAGTTCTGAGATAAGAACCAAAAGATATATGTATGTGGTCCTGTTGTGTATGGATGCAGAACTCATGTTCCTCATAAGTATCACCACTGGTCAAACCCCCTTAAAAATATCAAGACTGGAAATACCTCAGTATTTTGTGGGCCTTCTCTGACCTCTCTAGATAGGAACTGTCTGCCTCTGCCCATTGGGCTGCTGTTCTCTGTACAGCATTACTTCCTGTTGTGTGGCAGTTCTTTGAGTGTTTTTTGTGATCTTTCAACGTCTCTGGGCAAGAGTTGTGTCCCTCAAGCTTTATTGGA
The DNA here is from genome assembly GCF_000260355.1 of Condylura cristata. Classification (NCBI taxonomy): domain Eukaryota; kingdom Metazoa; phylum Chordata; class Mammalia; order Eulipotyphla; family Talpidae; genus Condylura; species Condylura cristata. The sequence goes on along the minus strand of NW_004567123.1, from coordinate 30,594,633 downwards.
CAGTGCTTTGAATCCAGTTAGTACTTAATAATTGCTTTGTTGTTTGAAATAGTGTGTGCAGACATACTTCTAAGTGTAAGCCAATAAACCTGTCAGTCAGTACAATCAAAGTTGTATTGGTTAACATTTCCCAAACAATAAATGATTTGGATGGTCACGTGCAATTTTGTAGTCATAGAATAGAATTTGATATGTACTGAAACTTTAACAACTGGGAGGTATGGCTTTCACTCTTCCACTGATAACATCTTGTGTTAATTTCTTGCTCCTAATAGTTCTTTCATTGTATTTTGTGCTGTTGACTGTATTAATAACTAGAAATGGCAGCAAAATCTTGGATTTCCTCATGTACTTAGCAGTGAAGCACTTAGACCATTTCATGAAATGCATTGTGAATCCATAGTAGAAAGCATGCTACCTTTTATTGTAGTGACCATTGTTTACGTGTGAGAAAGAAAACAGTTCTTTGTGTTTATTCTGTGTTGCAGAAAGCATAACTCCTACTGTAGAACTAAATGCACTGTGCATGAAACTTGGGAAAAAACCAATGTATAAACCTGTTGACCCTTACTCCCGGATGCAGTCCACCTATAACTACAACATGAGAGGAGGTGCTTATCCCCCAAGGTAGGTCTTTGTTTTGAAAAATGCTGAAAACATGCAGATTGTGGAATGGAAAGTAATTTGGTTTCTTTGAAACTGCCAGATGTTGAGGTCAGTCTTAATTGTGCTTTAATAAAACCTTTGGAACTTTGTCTTGACAAAATTTTTTGTTTTAATTCATACATTTTACATCATTGTGTATTTCCCATAAATTCCCGCCACCAATTCACTGGTGAACCATCACCAAGTCCCTTGTGCTCATCTTGCTTCTGTTTTGATCTCTTTCTCTTCCCCTCCCTCACAGCAGAGTACCTTCTAGTTTTTAGAAACTGTTGTTTTTTTGCCCTGACCCCTTAATTTCCCTGACCCCATACCCCTCTCGTGAGTGAGACCATCCAGTATTTTTCTTTTTCCTTCTGGCTTCTTTCACTGAGCATAATCCCTTTTTGCTCCATTCATGTTGCTGCAAATGACATGAATTTTGTCTTTTTCAGCATTCATTGATTTAGTCATTATTGTTAGTTGGGTAATTTTTGACTTTTGAATTTATGTGCTCTGTAAATAATTTGGAGACCAGTAAGGTGCAGTAAAATCTGACTTGAAACTTGAAACTGCCAAGCATTAAAACCTTGGGCTGGCCATTGTAAGAAATTAATAGGTAGATGGATCATCAAAATGGAAATCTTGTATTTCCCTGCTCTTGGGGAGCGGGGGAGGGGCGCGACTGTCGGTAGGGGAGGAAAATTCCATTTTAAAAAATACAGCTTCTGGAATGTAAGAAACCAGGTTTTGCCATGCTATAGATACTGAAATTTCCAGAAGTGAAGGCTCTAAATGGCTTCACAGCTTCTTAAAAATTCCCAGCCTTTTCTGGAGATACACGTATATGAGTTAATCTCAGATATGAGACCATAGAGCAAGTTAAGTTTCTCTCTCAGCCAACTTAATCCACTTTAGATTTTGCGAACCTAGATTAGTATTATAAATTGAAACCTTGTAATTTGTAAATCAATTTTGTTTTCTGCAGCGTAAGTTTAAGCTCCTGAACAGTAGTTGCTTTTGCTGTGGCAGTTCTAATGTAGTGTGAGTACAGGGACCCTCTAAAATCTGTTGATGAGAGGTCATTTTTGGCGAGCAGACTCGAATGCGATAAGGAACTACTGTGAAGGAAATACCTGGACTTGGCCAGAGAAAGTACAGGTAGTGTATCAGTTTTGACAGCAATTTTTCTAATCCCCTTTTTTTTTTAGGTACTTTTACCCATTTCCAGTACCACCTTTACTTTATCAAGTTGAACTTTCCGTGGGAGGACAGCAGTTTAACGGGAAGGGGAAGACAAGACAAGCTGCAAAGCATGATGCTGCTGCGAAGGCCTTGAGGATCCTGCAGAGCGAGCCGCCGCCTGAAAGGCCAGAGGTGAGCAGCGAGGGGGCCCGCCCGCCCGGGCTGAGGAAGCTTAGCTCAAACCCAAGTGTGTTTTTCTTCCTTCTAAGAATATGCTGTCTGTAATTTTTGTTATTTGATAGCTTTGAAGATTTTGTATCCTGTAACTTTCTTTCCCTCCTCCCTTTTAAAAAGATAATCCGAGTCAGACAGTCAGATACCACCTTTTTCCTTTTGTGGCGTAGCTTTGAGTGAACATGCTAGAAAGATTGTGACTCAAGATTGAATTGAGAAGAGCAGCATGCATGGATAAATTCTTAAGTGCTAAAAAATGATGCTTGTCAGAAGCATCCAGGTTAGAGAAGTTATGGCTCCAGGTTAGAGAATTTTCTGACACTATTCTGACGAGCTACTTTTATTATACTGAAAAGCCAGTTTCTGTCTGCATAAACCATCACAAAATTCAGTGGCTTAAAACACCTGTAGGCATTTTTGTTTGCCCTGGTAGCCTGGTAGGCTGCAGTATAGGGAGGATTTGGCAGGAGAGCTTGTCCCTGCTCCACGTAACTGAGGCAACTGGGAAGGGCCTGGAGGATCCACTTTCAAGGTGGTTCCCTCACATGCTGGTAAGTTGGTACTATCAATGGGAAATTAGTGGGGGCTCTGGCCCCTGCAGAGTTCTCTCATGCAAAGACTGCTGAGCACTGTCCCTTACTGTGGTGATGCTGTCCCAGGGTGAGTGTCTAAGAAGATTGGAAATGGAAACAACTGCCCCTTTCTTAAGGCCTGTGCTCAGGTCTCACCAGCACAGGCACATCACTGCTGTGTTCTTTAGGGCCAGCAGTCACAGGGCTGAGATTCAAAAGGAGGAGATGCTGAACTATTTTTTTGGAGACAAAATTCATATAACATTAATAATATCAGCTTATGTGTATAGTTCAGTGGCTTTTGTGTCCAATCAGAGTGTTGAGAACCCCACTTCTGAATGAGAGGTGTCTAAAAAGCATTGGGTGCTATGTTTTAAAACTACTATGATAGGATTTTAGCTCCATGTGACTAAATAGGGATTTAGGTCTTAGGCAGGCAGTTATTAGTCCATGCCACAGAAGGGCCAATGCACTATGGATCTGTCTGGTAAGGCGCTGTCAGCATTAGAGGTTCAGAAGAAGCACATTGAATACAAACATTGTGATTTCGTCTAATCACAGCTGGAAACTCTGCCTGAAAATATCCCCAGGTGGCATTTGACTTTTCCCTCCTCAAGAAACAAGTTCATAAAGATAATAATCTTGTGACATGCTCCATTTGGGCACCACTGGGCTGTGTGTGTGTGGCGATAGGTCTGAACCTGGGAGCACCGTTGGCAGGGTGTGTTCTGAGGCCGAGTGTCTGCTGCCCACCTGCGCCACCCAGCCCCTGTGGAGCTGTGTGGATGCCTCGCCAGACAGGAGGGCTTTGTCTCTTTTGTGTTCTGTTGCCTTCCTTTTTTCCATACAGTTACACATTCTAATGTAGACAATCTGTTTTCAGGGTCCACTAAAGACCACATAAAAGAGAATGATTGTCATTTAGAGGAGGAAGATTTATTGAAATTAAAGGGATGAGCTTCTCATTGGTGGGACTTGTTAGCATATTGAAGGTAGTGTAATCTCAGTCACTTTGGAGGCTTTTCATTTTTTGATTCTGGTGCTAATCAGCCAGCAGTTGTTAAAACTACCACTCATCACTGACCGATAGGTGGGTTGTCACTTCTGAACTGATTCTGAATAAATCAAGAAAATTCTTGGTCCAGCTACACGATTCTAACATGGTAGGTCTAGGTCTAGATCCAGGAATCTGGCTTTTGCCTTACTCCTTTTTGAATGAGCATTTAGATGGACTCTAAAGCCCTGTCAATGTGCGGGACTCTCAGGTCCTGAGTATTACTGCGCATCCCAGGCAGTTTTCCCCCTTTGAGTCCTCCTGGGAAGTACCCCCAGTATTGCTAACAAGGTCTCGATGCTGACAAGTACTGGAAGGGGCAGCGGTGGTCACATTTTTCCGTGGTGACAGACGTGCTCTCGGGTGATGTTTTCCTGGCGCCTTCTTCCTCTTCGCCCCCATCTAGCTGTGCGTGGTTCGCAGCGGAGACAGTGCCCTTCACAAATAACTCAGGCTGGCCTCAGCAGTGCTCAGAGATGAAAATCCTTGACTAAGACAGGACTTTTTTCTTTGAAGTGATAAGTGAAATACTTGGCCTCCTGCCTAAACCAGCTGCCCCGATTTACTGCTCCTTCTGGCGGCTATGTTATAGGGCAGCAAATCTGTTATAGGGCACCTCAATTCAGAGAGAGACACCCCTGAAGTCTCAAAACCTGCCTGCTCTAAGTGGGTTCTGCCATCCGCCGCAACAAAACAAAACATATAAAGCTTTAATGAAAAGTGACTTTAATACAGTGAATATACAATACGGAGCACAAAGAAAGTAACTTCTAAATCAAACACCTGAAGTTAACCATCCCCTCGTGGGCAAAAGTCAACCCAAAAGGGACTGGCCCAAAGCAAGGCCTGAAAGCCTGCCACAAGACTAAAGCACCTTCTGGCCGGGACCCATGGAAAAGGGTCAGAAATGGCCAGACAAATCTGAGAGGAAAAGAGCAAAATCAAAATCAATATAAACACTGCCATAGTCACCTCCCTACAGGTATCTCACCCACATCTGCCTTCACCAGTCCAGGGTCAGGAAACAAGAGCGGTTTCTTCATCACATGTTTGCTGCTCCATGTGGCTTCCTTAGGTCTCCTTCTCCATCTGCCTTCCTTCTCTCTTCTTCTCTTTCCTTTTTCTCTGCTCAGTTCCACCCTCCTTCTGGGTGGGGCAGGGAACTTGGAACTTCCCTTCTCCTAGGGACCACCCAGTTACAGCTAGGTAGTAGGGGTACAGCAAGGCATGTCTGTAAGATAACTTAACTCATTTATAAGTAACTCATGTGACCAATAAAAATTTCTTAATTAAAAAAAAATTGTCATTTGAAATGATCACTGCAAACATTTGTACAAAACAAGTATCTAGTCCATGAAAAAGCGAGGCAGTGGTACCGCCTTTCCACTGTTGACTGTCAATATGTTGTCATGTCATTTACTAACAGCTTCTTGGAGGACTCAGATTGAACACTGAGTCCTGCTAAGGTGTTCATTGTTTGAACATACACGTTTGTTTTTTCAACAACATAGGTTTGGTTACCAAGGTTGTTTGCTGTTTTTCTGGTTGTAAACTACATAGTGAGGAACACTGTTACATCTTTATGTTTGTCCCTGATTTTCTTTTGAACCATAGTCTTGGAAGTAGAATTGCATGATTCGCTATAAGGCCTGCTTCTCCATCAGAAATGGGGCACACCTCTGCTGGCGCCCAGCCCGCTAGCCCATGGCATGCCGGCATTGCAAATTAGCGTTGTGAACAAATTGCTTGGTTGTTGAAATTTGTAGAGAATGTGATTGTTTGGTGGTTCAGTTCCTCTTCTCTTGAACACAATCGTTGAAGTCACAGTTTCTTTTAAAGGCAGATCTAGTCTGGGCCCTGATGGCAGGCATGCATGGAGATAGTGACACTGCCTCCCCCTGGCTGAACGGAGCTGGTGGGTAGTTAACATGTGTCAGCAAAAGTACAGCAAGTGCTAAGATGGACAAGTACGCTGGGAGTGTAAGGCGACTGCCTGAGCTGGAGTAAGGCTGCTGTGTTCTTAGAGTCCCCTCTGAGGTGAGTGAGTTTAGCTGAGACTAAAGATAAGTGAAAAGCAGGACAGCGAACATTCCCAGCAGAGGGAACAGCTTGTCCTGAGTTGGGGGAGCCACTTAAAAAAAACGAGCAAACAGGCCCTCCCTGGTGGCGCAGCGGGTTAAAGCACAGCACTGAGAATCTAAAGCCGCTTCCGCATGAGTTCGATTCCCGCCTGCCCCGGA
>NW_004567123.1:30579761-30587336 GCF_000260355.1 Condylura cristata | reverse complement strand
TATACTAGATACATTTTGTGGAGGTGGAGTGCAGAATGGGATCAAAAACAGTGGGGGGAGGGACGTGCACTGGACTTTGGTGATGGCACACGGGTGATTTGGTGGTGGGAAGCCCAAAGGGGTGACAGCTGAGATGGAAAAAGGCACAAAATGATGTAAAAATAAACTATTATATTATTTAAGAATATGCTATTCCTGCCACTCAATGGTCTCGAGTCCTCATTGTCACTTAATTTCTTACTAAAGTAGAACTGAAACCAAAATTGGAGATCTGTGTTGCAAGTATGTATGATTGCATTATGCGGTACTTGGGTTTTTGTTTTTGAGTTTCTTATTCAAGCTCTGTAAGGCTTAATATTACATGATTTCTAATGCTTCTTTAGAGACCTTACAAAATACAAAGAGAAACATACTTGTTTTTAGGAGTGGGATAAACTGCATTCTGCCTTGGCAGTCATCATGTGGGTCCTTTGACAGTTCTTCCCATTGTGTAGTCTTAATTTTCCAGTTTTGAAACATTTTGCTGTTTGTCATCTTACATATCACTTTGTGTTATTCACGTGTGTTTCCAAATATGCTAAACAAGCGGAAGAATGATAACATCCCTGGGTGGCTGGTCTAGCAGTGGAACAGTTGTCATCATTGCGTCAGCGTTTTTACTGCACTGCTTAACACAGTGCATTGTCTCTCAAGATACATAAAAGAAGATCAGAGACACCATCTTTCTAGTCTGCTTTTTGCTTTTTTTGAAACCCATGAAATTTCAGGATTTTTCTTTGTCCATTTGTTATGGAAGAAAATGGACAGAGAAAAGACATTTTTGTTACTAGAAAGCCAGAAGATGAATGAAAGAGATGGATAAGCAGCATTCTAGGCCCTAATGATGATGGAGATTGGAATATTTAGCGAAATCTCAGACGGTGAGTCTTCAGATGATATCTTAGGTAACTGTCGCAGACTAGAGTTGATGGGTAAATAACTGGTTTCTGGGGTGTGCATAGGAAGAGCGTGTTCTCTAGTTCGTCTTTCAGTAGGAAAGACTTCACTGAGACCCAGGAACTCGGACCGCCCTGCTTGGATCTTTATCAGGAAGAGTGTGTGTGACAGTATTTTTCCATTTCTCGTGTTTTGCCACCAAAATTCATTTCTTAGCAAAGTGGGATAAACACAAAAGGAGGTGTTTGTCTACCAAGGCATTGCAAGGAAGTAAAAGAAGCAATGACCAAAAATCATGAGATTCTTCTATTGGGGGGCTAATAAATCTAAAAATGAAAGCACTTTGTAGCTAAGTAGTAATGGTGATGTGTCCTCCACAAAACTGGGAGCCAGCTTTGAAAGTGGTGGTTTGACAAGACCAGCGGAAGGAGGAGGAGGAGCCCCACTGGAGACCTGTTGCAGCCGGTGCGGCGAGCGGCTGTGCTCTGGCCGGGGACACCTGAGGGTGGCATTGTGGGTGCCCCCAGCCTGTGGGCTAAAGCTCAGGCTCGCTGCTTTAAATTCTTGTGAGAAATCTCTGCAATTGGTTTTGTTGTTTTACTTTCTATATATCATTTGTAATAAAATGGCTTTTAAATGTAGAAAAATAAAAAGTGTGTGCTGGAGGCAGATAGTGGCGACTACTTTTCCCTTGGCCCACTGAGGGTTAAGCATGGTTCAGTGTGATTTTCTTTGCTCAGTGTTGCCTGGATTTTATGGCTGAACCATGCGCTATGGAGTTGATGTGAACAGTCATTCCCACTCCATGAAGGTGGGACTGACCACCCACTTACTATACCACTACACTTGCCGTGTTGCTGGGAGTGAGTGGTCTTATGTATATAATCTCACTCTTTAGGTTTTATTTTGCCTTTTTTTTTTTTTTAAAATTGATTGCTTTGTCCCTACTGAAACTTCTTTGGAAGCAGTGGCTTCGAGAAATGAATTGCAGACCTGTTTGCTAGTAAAATCACCTTGGTATGTAAAAAAAGGAGTACACATGCAGCAGCCACCCAGGCCCTGCCAGCAGCAGGGTGCTCACGCGGCAGGTGGGGTGCTCCGGCTCGCCCGGGGCACCTCCACATGCCAGAATCTGGTGCTGCAGGCCTTACTCTGGCCTGGCGTTCTTGGTGGGTAACCGTTGCTTTCTGTTAGACTTACATGAAGCCATACTATTAAAATATGGCTTAAGTAGTAGCATTCATTGTCACATACTTAAAATTTTGAATTTCATAATGCAGATAAGATAAAAGCTATCTGAGAATGATTTTGTGTGACTTTTCAAAATATAGCACTATACTGCATTTTGTTTTCATCCATTAAAGGAATGGCTCGGGAAGATAGAGTCAGTCCCATGGTGGACTGACCACACCCTGCTGTAGGAAGAAAAATGGGGGCCTGCCTTGCCTTCCTTAAAGAAGAAAAAAACCTCAGGTCAGCAGGACTCCTTGTTGCCATTTTTTCAGTCCAGCTCAATTTGCCTGTTAAATTATTACACTTTTTTGTATGTTTGAAGGTATAATTTAAAATAATTTATAATGTGTAATTTAAATGTTAAAATGAAGTAAGGTGGTATGAGAAAAAAGAAAATTGGGGTAATGTGTGGTAATTGAGGTCGTATGTATATCAGCCTTTACATGCTGCAGTTCATTTCAAAATTTTGTTCTGTTTGTGTTTAAAGAGAGCATCCTCATTGACATAATCACAAGCGCGGGCTTTTTTTTTTTAACAACTCACAGCAACCCTTTTTTAAAACGTATTTATGCATACAAGAACTGAGGTACAGGCCAGAGGTGTGGGGGTGAGAGGATTCACCAGAGCCAGAGTGGGGAGCAGAACAGGCAGATTGACTGAAACCACTGCTGAGGGGAGCAGCGGGGAGACAGGAGAGGCCTGCGGTACCCTTTGGGTCAACTCCCTGACTGGGGATCAAACTTCTGTCCCACAAGACACTAGTGGGACGGCTTCATAGTGCCTCAATTTAACCCCTTGCGCCACCAGTGAGGCCCCTCGCAAAAACCTTTTGATAGCCTTCAGATATACAGGTGTCCAGAAATCTTTGTTGTACACATACATGAGTTAACCTGTTAACAAAAGTTAATTGAGGACCTCTAGTGTGTTAATATTTGGCACAAAACATTTTTTGTTGCTTTTTAGAAAATAATATAGAATTTAACAAAGATTGCCCCTGTGCGTGTTTGTACGTGCACACATAACCACTGCCGGGGAAGTCTCAGTTGTGCAGCCATTGCTGCATCTGAACTCTCAGCATCCCCCAAAAGCAGCTGCGGCTTTAAACACTCCTGCCCGTCCTTGGGTCCCAGGTGCCTCTGTTCTGCTTTCTGTGTGCACTCGTCTGTTCTAGTTAGCTTCCTGGAAGCGAGTATGTGTCCTCTTGTGTCTGTCTGCATTTAGCGTAATGGCTTCAAGATTCAGCCATGTTGTAGCATGTTCCTGAATTTTATTCCTCCTTAATGTTAAAGCTGAACGGTTTATTCTGTTGCATAAACATTCAGCATTTCATTCCCTCATCTGCTGATGGATGGTCTGGTTTCTGAGCCTGCTTCCAGCTCGAGGGTGTGTACCTACAGGTGGAGCTGGGGGGCCCAGTGTCAGGTTTCGCGCCCAGGAGCCAAGCAGTCTGCTAAGCAGCCACCGCCTGCCCCTGCTGGCGCAGCACCCTGCCCGGCAGCACCCTGCCCGGCAGCACCCTGCCCGGCAGCACCCTGCCCGGCAGCACCCTGCCCGGCAGCACCCTGCCCAGCAGCACCCTGCCCAGCACCTGCTCATTCCTGCTGCTGTGGTAATTGCCATCCTGCGTGTGAAGCGGTGCTTCATTCCGCTTTGGCTTGCATTTCCCGAATGGTTAGTGATGTTAGGGCCGTTTGTGTTTGGGGGAAATGTCTGCCCAAGTCTTCCCTCTGGTTTTGAACTGGGTGGTTTGTATTGTTGAGTTGTAGGAGTTCTTACATATCCCGGGCAGTAACTCCTCAGCAGATAATGTGATTTGCAAATATTTTCTCCTGGCCTGTAGGTTGTCTTCACTCTGTTGACCTTCAGTGCACAAAAGTTTTTAGTTTTGAACTCCAGTCTGTATTTTTCTTGAGTTGCCTGTGCTCTGTGTTGTTGTTAAGAAATCTTTGCCAAATCCAGTGTCATGAAGCCTCCAACTTCAATTTTTTGCCTGTGACTATCTGGTCTAACACACTTTTAAAAATCGTGCGTGTGTATTTTAGTTTCAGATTTATTTAAAAAAAATTCTAGACCAAACCTCCAAAGCCCCAGTCTCCTAAAAGCACCTTACTTTCTGGTCTTAAGAATTTACTTATTAAAAAAAAAAAAAGCAGGCCTTTTTCTGCTTAGGATTTGAATAATAAAAAGGGTGTTTAAGTTAATAAATTACCAGAAATACTATGTGAAGAGCTTTGAAAAGTCTGAGGAAGGGAAGATTGGAAGGGAAGTGTGGAGATGGGCGCTCTGGAAGTGTCTGGCTTAAAATGACTAGTGCAGTTAACATTGTTGACTGGCTTCATAGTTTTGAAACAAAATTTAGGATTGTGTTTCTTTCCATTACAGCTTAAAATATTAATGTGAGATCTAAAATCCATGCAAGGAAACGAATGCACAGCAGGTAGTCCACGCCTGCCTCCTGTGGTAGTTCTGACCTGGGCAACGTGATTTTACAAGTTCTTTGAAAAGAACATGAAGCAAAACACATCTTTCTTGACACGTTTGGGGGCACTTACTGTAGTGCGCTGACTACCTGGCCTCTCATGGCAGCGCAACAGCACCGTGTGGAATGCTTGCCGTCAGTGGTGCCGCCAGCTGCCTCTTGACTCCCAGCGTGGCTGGAGGGCTGGGAATGGGCTGTGTTACGGAGACAGTCTCGGCCTGTGTTCAGGAGAGTTTATTCGCACCTTGCGCTGTTGCCAGCAGCACAAAGCATGAGACCATGGCAGGTTTATCATTTATTCCACCACATCCTTATTAAAAAGTGCTCAGCAGCGACTTCATACAAATAACAAACTGAGCTCTCCATGTCCCACACAGATAAGTCTGTATTTTGACTTTGCCACAGTCGCCTGTCAGTCCCAGAGCCGCTTGGTGGTCCCATCTCCTGCACCCCAGTGTCGCACTGCCCTGCGGTGAGAATCAGGCAGTTTCGGACCCCCAGAGGTCTGTCCTGTGTGGCTGTGGGTGGTGAACTTGAGAGGTCCCAGCCAACCCAAGTTTGATAGGACTCGAGTCTGTTGGCCTTTTACAGTCAGGGGCCCGTGTGTGTGGCCTCGGGCACAGGGGCGCGCTCCACCCCAGAGCCGGGGCGAGTGCTGGGGGCTTACTGGCACAGCTGGCACATCGATGGCTTTCATGAGATGAGAGTTAACTGTCACACTTACTCTTGCTGCAGGTGAATGGAAGGGAATCAGAAGAGGAAAATCTCAACAAATCGGAAATAAGTCAAGTGTTTGAGATTGCACTTAAACGGAACTTGCCTGTGAATTTCGAGGTGAGCTCACTTCACGTATAGAACTCCGCGCTTCAGAATGCTGTTGGCATTCGTCATCCGGATTGTAACATTGGGGGTAACACTCACATACTTAATGAAATCTCCAAGTTGAATATTCAGAGTTGGCAAAAGGTTTGTATTTTTTTCTGGGAGTTGTAGACACGGGCAGCCCTGGGCCGTCGGTTGTCCATGGATGGTCGCGTGTCCTCAGTCTTGAGTGCTGTGCTGGCGCGTGTGTGCGTTCATCTCTCTGCATTCATGTCGCAAAGGCATTGTTCCCCAAGTAATACGAATCTGTTCAAGTGGTCCCTGAAAACCTTATTAGGTTCTTAAAAGAAGATAGGTTTTGTCACTGACTACAGTGACAAAACCTCCTTCACTATTCAGTAGCCCCATTTGCTGTGGGAAACTTGACAGCCTAAGGAGAGTGGCTTACAGGTTGTTCACAGTGGAAAGCCAGGTACATTTGGGCTATTTCCTTTAATCAGGCGATAGGCCAGGGCGGAGGGAACTTAAAGAGTTTCCCTTAATGACAGACACTTGGTAAATTCTTATCAAAGTCTTTTGATGTCTGTGTTTGGTTGTACAGGGTGGTATTTTCATTCAGGAAGCAAATTTCTGTGTCAGTTTTTCACTCTTTCAAAGTTATAAAGAGTATATGTTAATATTCAGGAGAGATTAGAACTCATATTGTTACTTCAGACACGCAATTTGAGTTTTGAAACGTTAAGTGATTTATAGACTTCTTTTGGACAGTTTGTTTTAAAGAAGATTACTGTATTATAAAATAATTTTGTAGCAGTTTTGCAGTTAAAGGTGATCCCCAACTTTCATGCCTGATTTTCACAAAACATACATACTATCTACCGTTAACAGTGCTAGTGCTCTGTGCTGGCCGCAGGGTCCAGTCATAGACCTCCGACAGGGAAGCTGACTCTGCATTGCCAGGCCGGCGCTGACCTGCCCGCCAGGGGTAGGCGGGGCAGGACTTTGCACTGCCATCACAGGCTACTCTGCACCCCCAGGCCCACCCCTGTTCTGCTGGGGCAGGACACCCCGGCTTTACGCTGTCGCCTCTTGGAGTCACAGCACGTGTGGGTCAGGGCCGGTGTCTCCTCCCTGGGCCTCCATGCCTCCGAGTGCTTTGTGTTAGTAGCAGGGTGGAGATTAGGAAAGCACGGAGCGGGCAAACAGAATAATGGGGCTAGTTGTTGGGTGGGGACTGAGTGAACATCACCCTAAGAAGCGAGGGGGTCTCTCCAGATATGCACTGAGTGCAGGAAAGGTAAGACTCGCTCTCTTTGGCTGCTGGGTTGTTTCAGTGCGGCAGACGAGTGGCTTAGAATTGGAAGGAGGGCACCGGAGTGGCAGGAGTGGGGAAAGCCTGCTTCCCCACACCACCTCACACTTGCAACGGTGACTGCTGGGCACAGAACTTGTCACCTATTCGCACTATGCGTTGCTCAGCCTGAGTCACAGGACTTTCTGGGAACTTAGTGAAGCATTACCATTTTACTTTCTTGCTTTGTGAGGTTTGGGGACTAGATTACGTCTGTCCTACCTTTCTTAGGTTTCAGATGAGTCTTGCAAACTTGAGTTCAGGAACATGTACTGCAGAAGGGAGTTGTCGAGCAGTCACACAATGAAGAGATCATGGGAGTGCCCTTTGGCATCGAACTTCTTTAAAGGCATTTAGAACTACCTCTCGCTTGTTGTTCTAAATTGAGTTTAATGAGTAATTCTGTTAAATAACTCACATTCAAGGTTTATATTAGTTTCCATAATTAGATCTTTTTGTTTGATTGGAGTTTAGGCTTAGTTTTAATTCTTTTCTCTGTCTCTGTTGACTTACTTTTTAACATGTAAAACACTAAATAGTTCTAGAAAATAAACCTTCACAAAAAGGTACTTTCACAAGTGTCATCAAGTCTCTTTCCCCACCCCCTCCAGTGTGCTGTAAGACACTGATTTCATTAGTTTCCTCCTCCTCTATCTTTTTTTTTGCAAAAAATAGCCATAGAAACACATGTGTGTACTTATGTATGCGTGTGTGTGTGCAGAAGTACACATATTTGATCTTTTTTTTTTTTTTT
>NW_004567123.1:30561455-30579451 GCF_000260355.1 Condylura cristata | reverse complement strand
AGTGCTGCACTTTAACCCGCTGCGCCACCAGGGAGGGCCCACATATTTGATCTTTATACACAGAAGTTAAGTTCTCTCTCTATATGGAAGTTTATATATATGTCATATATACTCTTCTGCAGCTTGCTTTTTTCACTTCACGTGGGTTAGGTGTCACTGTCAGTCCTCACAGGCTTTCTCATTCTTCCTTACAGATAAGCAGCCAGTATTTCATGAGCCCAGCTGTGCTGGAGCCTCAAAGCAAATATTCAACTGAATTTTGTGTGCTTCAGTTATTTTTGGGCTTTTCTGGGCCAGCTTCCCTTTTGCTAGTGGGGGCAGTGGACCCCACTAAACACAGGACAGTCTGTAACCCAGGGTGGATGGAGAGTGTTAAAGAAAGGGTGGGAGGAAGGAGTACCCCTTACCCATGCCTAATGCTTCTGGGCTAAGTAGACCCAAGAACATTAACAAGTTTGAAAGATAAGAAACAAGGGAGGAAAAACATCCAGGATTGACTCTGCTCCGTTGGCTGACATCCGCACCCCCTTCCTTTAAGGGTCTTGGCCTCGTTTCCCCCCGGCCTGTGTTTCACGTGGAGTGGTGTGCTAACCAGTGTGTCTCGCAGCTGGAAAGGAATGTCTGTCACGCTTTCACGCAGTCTTTCCCTCTCAAACAGGTTGCTCGGGAGAGCGGCCCCCCCCACATGAAGAGCTTTGTGACCAGGGTGTCAGTTGGGGAGTTTGTGGGGGAAGGTGAAGGGAAGAGTAAGAAGATTTCAAAGAAGAATGCTGCTATAGCTGTGCTTGAGGAGCTGAAGAAGTTACCCCCCTTGCCTGCAGTCGAGCGAGTAAAGCCCAGAATGAAAAAGAAAACGAAGTCCATAGTCAGGGTAAGAGTCTGAGTGATTGGGGTGGGAGGTGCGTTCGTTGCTCAGCTGAGAGGGCTGTTTGGTCAAAGGCAGCAGGAGCTGATGTGCCATGTGCCAGGCCTGGCAGACCCTTCATGGGCATCACCTTTTGTACCCCTCCACCCATTGCCCCCACCCCAAAAAGGGGACAGGAGTCTGGAGACTTTCATAAATGCTGGGATTTATTTGCTCTGTACGCTTGTCAATACAGTTTTATCTTACTACAGATGCCCACTTGTCCTTCTACAAAACTATATACATGTTCAAAAGTGAGTGTTTTTGCAGTTTTTTTTTGTTTTGTTTTTGTTTTGTTTTGTTTTGTTTTGCTTACTATATCCTGGAAATCACTTGTAACTAACATGGCTTCTTCATTAATTGTTCCTCACGACAGAGTAGCCCAGAATATGGCCAGGGGATGAACCCAATTAGCAGATTGGCCCAGATTCAGCAAGCAAAAAAGGATAAGGAGCCAGAGTACATGCTCCTCACAGAGCGAGGCCTCCCACGCCGCCGCGAGTTTGTCATGCAGGTGGGTGAGCTGTGGTGGGCGTCCTCTCAGACCGCAGGTCTCGGGGCCTGAGTGTTCACTGACCCTTCCTCAGGAGGCTCGTCCTGGGACACCAGCGGGGCAGCTGTGTCAGCTGACCATCGGGGCATAGTGCCCCCATTTAGAGGCGTGATGGGTGCTGGCATTGTGAGTGAATTCTTCATGACATCATACATTCTTTTCCGAAGATAACTTTTACAAACAGTAGCAAAAGGTCTGTTCCTGCTTTTCCGATCCTTCCGTCACATCTGGAGTCCAGCACTGACTCTTCGGAGATTGGAATGGACAGAGTGTCTTTCCTTGGACTGGCTTATTAAACAGTGGCTCGCATGGCCATCATAATGGCGATCATAATTGTAGTTCTTGGTGACCAGCAGAACACCGCACTCCAGAGAGCAGCTCACAGCACGCACATGCATCGCGTCACAGTGTCAGCCCACCAGCCCGGGCCGTGAGCCCCGCGTGTGGGGGAGGGCAGTGTCGGGAAGGGCTGACGTGTTTGCACTCTGCACACGCATGTGTCACGATCCGTCTTCCTGATAGAAAGGACATGTGACACGACTTACCTGTAAAATACTCTTACCACGTTCCTGCTCCTGGGACTCCAGTGTGACCACACCAGCGCTGTAGCGACAGTGTCATGCAGATCAGTGTCCAGTTCAGCAGAGAAGTGGCTCTGACATTGACGAATGAGTAGCTCTCGGGTGAGGACAGGCTGCTATTTTGTTTACATTAACAAGAAAGAGGAAAGTAGCACAAACCCTCATTTATAAACCGTATGACAGCCCTGCTAACTCGGGTAATTTTCAAGAATTGGAAGAATGCTTTCGGTACTGGGCAGCGCCACGGCTGCAGACCTGACTGCTCTTACTAAACTGTGTTAGCATTTTCTCGTCCCCGCATTACGTGTAGAATAGACCATTCAGAAAAACACTTAGGCCTTGATGTGCAGTTTGCTGCCTTCCTGGTGCAGTTACTCCCACCCTGAACATGAGTGGCACCCTGCTCCCAGAGTTGGGGAGAGATGTGCGGCTGACACCCTTGGGTGGCAGACACCCACGTGGAGAGAATCTCAGAAGCACAGAGAACTGCACAGTGTGGTCGTGTCAGGAAGCGATGAGCTTTCAGCTCAGCAGCCATTACCTTGTCTGCGGCTTAATCGTAAACTGGGTTAATTCCGCATTTAGGAATTGTCACCTTCAACAGTGACCAGTGTAACCCGGCTGTTTCATAGTTGACTCGAACAGGCTGGTGTGAACCAGCTGCCCACACCCGCAGCCGCCCAGGGCTGTCTGTTTCGCGCGCGCTCCAGGCTGCTCTGCGAGTGCAGGTGAGTGCTCAGCTGCGTCCTGGTTCTCCACGCAGGTGAAGGTGGGAAACCACACCGCAGAGGGAGCCGGCACCAACAAGAAGGTGGCCAAACGCAACGCAGCAGAGAACATGCTGGAGATCCTCGGTTTCAAAGTTCCGCAGGCTCAGCCCACCAAGCCGGCCCTCAAATCAGAGGAGAAGGTGACTGCTTGGGGCTCTGTGTCCTTGCTCTCTAGTTGCAAGACGACCTCCTCGCCTCAGCCTGGGGGACTCGGCACTTCCAGGGCGAGCTTCAGGGCAAGGACTCCTCCTGGCGTCAGGCGGCCCTGCCGAGCGACGTCTTTCCATTCGGACCGTTAGAATGTGGTCAGAAGGGGACTTGCATGTCCGTGGCTCCAAGCATGGCTCTGGGTTAAGTCCTTGTTGTTTCGGTGTCTGTGTGGTCTGGGTGCTTTGCTGGAGGCAGCTTGCTCCTCTCCGTTTGCAGGAGGCGGTGAGACTGGGCGGGAGCCCCCGGAGTGCGCGGTTCTGCCTCCATTTCAGACCCACCGCCTGCAGACCGCCCGTCCCTGCTCCCAGGGTGTAGAGCCATCTTCAGTCTTTCTGGCCGAGAGAGCGTGATGTTAGAGTCAGGTCCGAAACCTTAGTTTAGGTTTGGGGTTGCTTTATTTTTTTTTAATAATTGAGCCCAAGATAAAAATAATCCCCTATTAAGAATTTTATTTTGCCAAATTTAGCCTTTCACTCAAGCAGTGTAAGTCCTGACAGACCTTGTTTCTAGTCACTGAGTGAGTGGTCCTGTCAGGAGAAACTTGAAAGCACCAAGACTGATTCTCACCTGCCAGTTGTCAGAGAAGAGACATCCACCTGGCCATGTGGTTAATTATCAGGCCCCGCACAGTCATCAGATAATCTGCACGGATCTTGGACATGGCTTTTGTGCTTTTCATTCCAAAGTCTCAGCACATTCATAAGCATCCTTGCCATCTCAGAAAGGAGACCTCTTGTTTACTACATTTCTGTCTAGTAACACTTTACCGAGTCGGTTTTGAAAATGTCACCTTATCTATTAATTGGACATTAACTCCAGGAACTGTTATTGGTCAGCTCCAATCTAAAAGCTTCTTTGCCCACTTTGTGGGTTCTACCCGTCTGTCATCTGGCTCCTCTGGTGAAAACGCCCTGTCTGGGATGCAGAGTGCAGTGGCTGTCAAGCCGTCTCTGTGGGGAGGGAGCGGCCGGCCGCCAGGCGACCTCAGGTCGGCAGTGGGCAGGCTTTGTGGTAGGGCCTCTGTTGACTGCCTCCCCGCTTCATATTCTAGAAACTTACAAAGCCAAAGGTTGGTGCTGGGTGGTGGAGTGTTAGACAGCAGAAATTAATTTTAAAGTTTGATGCTCATAGTCTTTTTTTTTTTTTTTTAAAGACACCAATAAAGAAATCAGGGGATGGAAGAAAAGTAACGTTTTTTGAACCTGGCTCTGGGGATGAAAATGGGACTAGTAAGTGCAATGTCAACCTTGTCTTGATCTGAATGATTCTGGGATTTGCATGGTTCCTGGTGCCTGCAGGTTGCTGCAAGTGTCCGTGGGCCTTGTTCAGCCTAGTGCCGCTGCGCGTGCTGAGGGCGGGCCGGCGTGGGGCACACACGTTGTCCCTGCAGTGTCTGCTGTCTTGTGTTGACTTGTCTGTGCCCCTTCCTAGGCAATAAAGAGGATGAGTTCAGGATGCCTTATCTCAGTCACCAGCAGCTGCCTGCTGGCATTCTCCCCATGGTGCCCGAGGTCGCCCAGGCTGTAGGAGTCAGTCAAGGACATCACGCCAAAGATTTTGCCAGGGTAGCTCCGAATCCTGCCAAGGCCACGGTAACTGCCATGATAGCCCGTGAATTGTTGTATGGGGGCACCTCGCCCACAGCCGAGACCATTGTAAAGAGTAACATCTCTTCAGGCCACGTACCCCATGGACCTCTCACAAGACCCTCTGAGCAGTTGGACTATCTTTCCAGAGTCCAGGGATTCCAGGTAACTGGGTGGTATGAACTGTACTGCAGTGAAGCCATTTTGGGTTTCTCAGACAATGAACTTGCGCCTTTAAAAAAAATATCTATACACACTGGAACTGGGGTACAGACCAGTGGTGTGGGGGGTGAGAAGCCTTACCAGAGACAGAGTGGGGAGTAGAACAGGTAGATCAATGGAGTACACTGCTGAGGGGAAAAGCGGGCGGGTCAAGAGAGGTCTGCTGCGCCATGTGGGTCACTGCTGGGGGTTGAACTCATGCCGCAGTGGCTCCTGACAGCTTCATAGTGCTGTGCTTTTAACCCCTTGCACCAACAGGGTGGGGGGCTCTGTGCCTTGTTTTTTAAATCAAGTGTCTAGGGGGGCTGAGTGAAGGGAGCCTAGTGAAAGGGTGGTTCTGAGGATGGTGGGAAACTAGAAATGATTGCAAATCTATATAAGAGAAATCCTTGTTCTTTGATAAAAATTTAAAACTCTGAAGTCAGCTGTAATAACCTCTAGTGGTAGTTACAAATTTAGACTTCAGTGAGAGCAATGCTGACCACTCTCCAGGTAGGAAAGGATGTGATTTCTTCTGGACCAGGGTTTTTAAGTAGACATTAGGTTCCTGGAAGGTATTGGAAGCTAGTGCCTGGATTTCCGGCCTGTAGGTCATGGTTTCCATCAGCAGCAGGCCAGCTCACTCTGGCTGAGCAGAAGTTGATTGTGGGTAGAGCTGGTATAGTCGGGCTGAGGTGGAGAGTGAGGCTCCCTTCCTGTGTGCTGGGCCCAGAGCTGCGTTCCTGCGCCCCAGTCATACTCACCACTTCCCCACTCTTGCCTCCATTTTCTCCTCTCCCCTCCCTTAGGTTGAATACAAAGACTTTCCCAAGAACAACAAGAATGAGTTTGTATCTCTTATCAATTGCTCCTCTCAGCCGCCTCTGATCAGCCATGGCATCGGGAAGGATGTGGAGTCCTGCCATGACATGGTACGTCCCTCTGTGTGGGGCTCAGTTCCAGCTTGCTGCTGCTCAAAAAGGATGGATCTGCCTGTAACCTTGAGACCAGCTGATTATTTCAGATTTCATGTTTCTGACCCACTTTTTTACTGAAGATGTTGTCTTAGCTTAATTGGTTTCTCATGTTTACTCAGGTTGACTAGCTGTAACCAGCCCTTACCCACATTCATGGGGGTGGGGTGGGACTGACTGAATCCTGGAACATCTCAATATACTGTACTGAGTTGGTCTCTTACCAGAACAAGGGCAGCAGTATCAAGTTCTAGTAATGGTAGAAAATCACTTAAGTTGGTGTTTTGCACAGTTGATGTCATAAAAATACTAATTTTTAACTGTGGTGTATTCATGTGATGAAATACAGGTGCGTCCATCAAATTAATGTGTCTAAAGACAAAGTATTCTAATGAGGGCGCATGATAGGTTTTTGTTCTAAAGCAGGATATAAAATTACCAGTTTTTGGTTACCAGGTGAAAAAGACTAGGAGGAGCTATGTAAAAAAATTAGCAGGTGATTTGATGAGATAAACATGGTATTTTTTGTGTTACAAGTTAAAAG
The DNA here is from genome assembly GCF_000260355.1 of Condylura cristata. Taxonomy (NCBI): domain Eukaryota; kingdom Metazoa; phylum Chordata; class Mammalia; order Eulipotyphla; family Talpidae; genus Condylura; species Condylura cristata. The sequence goes on along the minus strand of NW_004567123.1, from coordinate 30,573,128 downwards.
GTCTAGCATGAAAGAGGTTTATTAAAGTCAAAAAGGTTATTTTAGGACAACAGGAGGCCCCCCAGGCTCCAGTCAGCGGCCCATGCTGTGTCCTGAGCAGGGGAGGAGGTTTTGACTTCTTGTTCATCCCCACTAGGCTGCGTTGAACATTCTAAAGTTACTGTCTGAGTTGGACCAACAAAGCACAGAGATGCCAAGAACGGGAAACGGACCAATGTCTGTGTGAGTGATTCGATTTGCATGGAAAGGCCGTTCTGTTCTTTGTGTTCAGTCTGTCTGCTCAGCTCTGTAGTGCACTTACTGTGTCATCTTCTGTCCCTGAAGGTTTGTGTTTTGGGCAGAGTGCCCTACTTTTCTTTCAGTGTGCAGTAGGCAACACGCTGACATGGCTCAGAACTGTCTTAAAGGCACACTGACGAGTCTGGCCCTGAGTGCCGTGCCACTCTGCCCCTCCCCCCAGCCCACCACGAGACCACACTCGTGTATCCTTTGTTGCTTTTTGCAAATAGAATCAGAGATTCCTTTCCTTTCCCTTGCAACCGCATGCACACATCTTGCGTTTTCCACTTGACATCGTATCCTGGAACACTTCAGCCCTGAGGTCACGCCCTGGGTCCTGTACTCTCTGGGCTTCTCAGTGTGTGCTCATTTAATCTTTAATGTGGGCTTACATTCTTGTAAAATCTCAAAACTGATGTCATTTCTATTTTTTTTTCTTTCTCTTCCTTAAAGGTGTGGGAGGTGCTGAACCTTTTTTTGGCCAGGAACCATTGTAAAGTCCCAACATATATACTGAAAATCCTGAAACTGCTTTGAGAATTGGAATTTCTGATACCTCCAGTGGGCCGAGAGACCTGATGGGTAAAGAACTGGAGACAGCGGTGGTGATGAAAGTGGGACCACAAGGAGGCGGCTGTGGCCACTTGTGCTGGGGTTGTCCCCACCCAGCAGCAGCTGCAGAAGGGGCCTACCCGGCAGCCAGGCATGTCGGAAAAGCCAGTGGGTCCATGTCCCGGTTATTTTCTGCGTGAAAACAGCACGGATCTTTTTTCAAACTGGCTCATCAAACATTTTGGGACAAACTCTGGACACCATGCTGAAGAGAGCCTTAGCCGGCCCGCGCCGAAAGCACCAGATAATCAAATGCTTCCTGCTCAGCACACGCCGACTCTCCTGGTGTGCCGCGGCCACTGCCTCCTGAGCAACCCACCATCACCACTGCTTTCTCTCCCAAAAGATACGTATTCTTAGTTTTATGATTTTCTTTTGATTGAAATGACACTATACAGATTTTCATTTGAGTTTCTCAATTGTATCTAGTTACATAGCAGTTAGAAACTTGTCTGAGACTGACTTTTCAGTAACCTAACTGGCAGAGATCATATCCATGTGTCTGTGGCTATACATTTTTATTTCATTGGACTAACCCAGGACCACTTCAGTGATGGCAACTGTGTTTAGCTGAAAGTCCTGGACTTCTCAGAAACCTTGAAGTCTCCCACTGGTGTATAAATTGGACAATTTAGGAATTTTAAAATTTCAATGATCAGTGGGTTATTTTCTATTTTACCTTTTGTTATTGCAACAGAACTTAAAACAAGTGAGCTTTGATCTTTGTTTTAAAGACTACAGAGACAATTGTGTGTATATACATAAGGCTCTTGAGGATACTTGGTTTCACTACACTACGGGATATGATCTCCATGTTACACGTAAAACTGCAGACTGGTTTTCCTTAAGTGTGTTAAGACAATGTTGATTCCATCTCCATGTAGGACTGAAAGAGGGACCTGTTTCTCTCAGACTGTGTTGCTGTCTCACTGTGCACCAATGCGTACAGTGGCCTGCGTATATCCAGGTAGAGAGCACGGTAGCCTTGCCAGTTAAGTTCTGCTTCAATTCGTTGTTTACGCTGGAATTTTTTCTCCCCATGGAATGTAAGTAAAACTTAGTGTTTGTCACCAATAAATGGTAATACTAAATTTTTTTTTGTTAATTTATTCTCAAAGGCCACTACTGCTAGGTTGGCCCCCTCCCAACCTGCCCCCCCTTTTTTATTTAAAAACAAAAACAACTTTGTAATGCTTATGATTCCATCTGGGTGAGATTCTGAAGATTTGAAATAACTTTATATGAAACCATTGATCAATAAAACAGCTACTAATGAATTCTTGGTCCTGTTGAGCAGTAACTGAAGGGAAGATGTAAGGGTACAGAAGCTTGCCATGGGGGGCACCTGGGCAAGGGGAGATGCCTCGCATCCGAACCTGACATTGGTTGATACCCAGAGAGAGACTTCTCAACACTTCATGTCTCCTCACTCAGCTCAGGTGCTTTCCCACTTGGAAGAAAGGTGAGATGTTGCATCCTAGCCTGGCTGACAAGCAGGCTGGTGGTTTTGTTTTCTTTAGAGGAAGCTCATAAAGGTTCACATAAAACCAGTGCGTGGCCCGGACTGTCAGAATAATTGAAAGTGACCAGCGGGTTGTGGAAAATACCAAGAGGCAGAAAGGAATCCAGCATTGCAGGGAAGAGTTGCCGTGGAGACGTTTTTTCCTTCTCCCTAAAACCAGCCATGCCCCCAAGCTCTAGTCCCTTTGACTGGTAGGTAACAGCCTGAGTGTGTTCATCACCTCTCAGCTGGTGTTTGGAAGTCACCTGACAGCTAGGGAGCGTATGTGTACACTTCCTTGTACTCACTCCCCCAAGCTCTTTGTAGAAAGCCTTCCTCACTGTCTGGTACTTTTTGCACCGTTGAGGCAAGGTCTCCTGGGCCGACCCCCCCCCCCCCCCCGGTCTCCTAGGTGTCTGTCTAGGATGCACTCACTGCTCATGCTGCTGTAGGGCTCAGCCGCCGCCCTCTGCATAGGGTAGATGGGAATGCTAAGACAGCTCTAGTTGAATGTTTATGCTGGGAAGTCCCTTCTTTATTATTCAGGGTTTTACTATGAATGTTTCCAAGTTTCTTTGGTAATACTTGCCTGCTTTGGAAAGATGTTTTTGAATACCCTGCGCTGCTGCGTGCCCCTCTTCATCTGGACAGGCTTGGGAGAGCTGCCTGAAGTTCTCATCTCAACATTTTCTTGAGAATTCTTAGAACCTTAGAGCCAAATCTGGGTGCTTCAGCCCTTGGAATAATACATGATCTCCTGGTTCCTAGACTGTCAGGGAAGCAGAGAGGAAGGCAGCTGAGGCAAGACTGAAACAAAGGACTGCAGTGCCAGTCCTGTGGCATTGGTGCGGAAGAGTGCTCGTGGTGGGGTGGAGGGCTCCACTGCCCCTTGGCCAGTGAGGTGGCAGGCTATCATGCCTTTGTAAAGTTCTCTTCCACAGCAGAGCCGGTGTGGAGAGTGTAGCTTTCCAGGGCACACGCCTACCTGGACCCAGCTGTCAGGTCTCTTAGGCCACTGCTGCTGTAGCAGTGCCAAGCAGCTCAGGAGAGCCTGACCATCCAGGGAGGATACTTAAAAACTTCCATTACTGTCATCTGGTGATGATCGTGTTTAAAGGGCTTTAATGTCAGTGTACCCTTAAAAACACAACTTGAAATGCCCAAGCACTTAGGCATTGCTGGAGTGGCAGGAAGGAGTTACCCAAATTTCTTAAATGGACTTTGAAAGAAGGGGATGTTCATCTAAAGGGCCATGGCCAACCCAGATAGGTTGTGACCCATGGAAGCAACTGAGCTTCTTGGGATTTTGCATTGGTATGTGTGGCGTGTAGAGTGCACGGACGAGAATTTTAACTGTTCAAGCAGTTTCCTGATCAGCCTTTTTGACAAAATGGCATTCCAGCCCATTCTCTCAGGAATATTCATCAAAACTGCCTTTGATCTAAATACTTACCAGTCTTGCACCAGCAGTAAAACAGTCCTTACATTGTGGTAACTTAATATAAATCCTATGGTTTCCTCTTCTTGCAGTTTTTCAAAATGTTGAGCTGTGGGATGGAGCAACTGTTGGGGGGGGAGCAACCATCAAGGACAGCTTGGCTAGAGGACGTGTAGTCCTTGATTGATGGTTGCTCCCCTTAGACAGTGGGGGAAGGTCTCTGTTGACACCCCTGATGCTGGGTGGGTCAGTGTGTGGCCTGTAGCTGTGACCACTCCTTTGTTGCATCTTCAGGCTGCTGCTTTCCTAACCACAGATGAGTTCTGGCTGCCTGACGGCCTTCCCAGGATGCCAAGTCTGTGGTCTCATTGCTTTTTCTGTGCAAACTCTGTACTCCGCAGGGTGGCTACCCTGTGCGCTGAGTGCGTCTCACCTAGTGGTCTCTCACACGGCTGGAAATCCATGAACATACCCGCTGAAAAAGTGGTTGGCCAGCCATGCTGACTTCCTGCACCCAAGGCCCACGTTGCTTTTGGCCATGTTGTACTACATTTGACAGCGTTTTTTTGGTTCAGCCAGCTTGTCACCTGAATGACACAAGGTGGTTTGACATCTGTTACTCATGGATGAGGCTTCTGTGCCAGAAGTGCAAAAACCATAAGCACATCATCTCAGGAAGGCCAATGGTAAAAATGGTCCCATAGGCAGAGGCGTAATCCAAGCCAAAGCTGGTCGGAGGCCTGCACACAAATAGGGATGGCTGTGGCCTAAGGCTAGCTGTTCCAAACCGACTCGGTCACTTCCGCAGGGATCCCTGACGCCTCACCTCAGTTTTTCTATCTGTAAATTGGAAGACTCACGAAGGTGTCATCACTGCTTAGGAAATACCTTCTGTGTTCCATACCCAGGTGCTTGGAAAGCGGTTGCTCGCAGTTTGCTTTTCTAATTCCACTCAGGATGGACAGTGGAGGAATCTACCCAGTTCCCAGAGGGAGACTGCAGGCTGCAGGGGTCTCCCAAGAAAACATGGGTAGACCTTGTTTGTGAGCAAGAATCTGGAGCATGTCTGCTATAACCCGAGGGATGGAGTTGTGGGGGAGGCCCACTGGGCCTACCTGCTACAGGTACCTTCGTCTTGTACCTTCTCTACTCGCGATCCCGTCTTCATTTTGAGGACCAAGTTTAGGTCGCCACTTCCCAAACCCTACCTTGACAGCTACGCGATTTTTCAACTTCACTTTATCCTCGGTTTACCCTAAGTCATGGTTCACCAAATTGAGCAGTGACCTTTGGGTTACTTGGGCTGCAGCAAGATGTCTGGAGTTCAAGGGCATTTCCAATAACCTTAAGCAATAAAGCCCATGAAACTGCTACTTTTTTTTTTTCCTGATAAGGAACATTAATAACCACAAATGACAGTAACTCCTCAGGTCAGGTCTTAGCGATAAATGCTGTTAAAGGCTCAATGGTGGCAGCTTTGCAAACAAAGCTGCCCAGAGCCACCCTGGCCCTGAGGCAGTGTTCTGGCATCCTGTATGGTAGGAAGGGGCAGAGTGTAAGGGGTGCAGTCCTAAGGCTAGGGGTTCGGAATACCCATCCTGTGGTGGTCACCTTAGTTTGCTGCCAACTTCGCTTCTTGAGAAGGCTGGGCAGCCCCCCTACCCAGCAGGCTCCGGCCGTAGATCTACAGTCTGAGAGGCTGTCCAGAGGGGACTGGCTGTCCAGCCTCCCTAAGGAGACATGTGGCCTGGCCGTCCCCTGCTGTGTGGCAGTTCTCTTCTACCTGCCCTGCAGACCCACTTGGACACAGATCAAGATCTGTCTTATCTGACACTGCTGCAGAAACCTGTGTTCTTGGGAGCTGAGCCGTTTCCCACTGGCCTCAGAAAGGTGGACCTTGACACTTACAAGGAGGTGAGCTGCCTTTCCAGTGCCAGGTAGGTAAGTCTCTTCTCATTTTGGCTCTGACTTCCGCAGCAGGTATCAGATAATTTTTAAAGAAAGTGGAGGTTCTTTTTTTTACCTGGAAAGTGAGTGCTGCCATGTTCATGAAGCTCCTTTATTCTTCTCAAGATCAGTCCTACGGAGAACACCCCAGGATAGATTTTAAGGGGGAGTCTTGCCTTACATTCACACGCCAGGGCCATCGAATTTCTTGGACAAAGAGCCAAAGCAAGAAGGGTTATAAAGCAGATGTCCGGCATTTCTGAAATAGAACAAAAGGTCACATCCAACAGATGGGCTAGACACAGGGAAATGCAGACAGAGGCAGGACTGTCGCAGTGAAAACACTATTCTCACAGCAAAGGTGTTAGTCAGGCCCTTACTGAAGACTAACCCAGGCAGCACCCAACTGCAGGATCAGGGCAATTCCTAAATTTTTAGGATTAAGGATGTGGCCCTGTCAGATTCTCAGATCACTCACTCACTACCAGGTATCCAGTTCCTATGGACGCTGGGAGGAGGTGGTTGAGTGCTAGCATCTGCCTGAAGACATACTGGCCCACGGAAGCCAAGGAGCTACAGAGCACCTCAGGAGAGTGGGAGAAAGGTCAAGCAACAAAAATGAAAAAGAAAGCTGATAGAACTCCAAGGAAAGATGACCAGTAAGGGGCCAAATGTGACACAAGCTAAAGTGCTTGAACAACTGAAGGTGTGTGAGGAAAAACTAATCCACTTGACTCCACCATCTCGGATGAACATTCTCTTTTGAGTGGAGCAGAAATCAGGATGTCGGACCTGGAGAAGAGGAAACGTAATCTTTAAACACTGGGTGGGGCACAGCATGGAACACAATTCACACCATGGTAGCTCAGGTATTTTATCAGTTCTCACCTTTCATGAGGGACCTACAGAGAAGGCACAGGAAACATGGGGCTGCTGGACAGAACGACAGTGCCCACGTGAAATGAGGGTGAAGCTGACGAGCTAGAGTGGTGGAGGCATTCTTGTCTTAAACAGATTTCTAGAGATGTGGCCACAAATAATGGGATAAGAGTTAGAGATAAAAAGAACCACTTAAGCAGCCTGAAATTTACAAAACTATATCACTGTATTAGCAGTTTGAAATTATTTTTCTTAACAGGGAGTTACCTGAAGTCTTGAGGCTAATGTGTCGTCAAGATGAGCACACTAGAGGTGGTACTGGGTAAAACCTGTTGCTTCCAAGAGGGTCAGCAGGGACAGGGTAGAAATCCAGTGTCCAGTTATGGAAGCCCTGCTAGACATTTTGGGCGAATACTACAATGGTCATGCTCCACAGGTAGCAAAAAGAAATGCCATTTTCTCCCATCTAAAGAAAGTAAATGATGCAGTGTGGGGCAGGGGCGTGCTAAACAAACTGGCATAATGGGCTCTCAGCATGAGTTCAGTTCCCGATGACCCGTGTGGCACAGCAGACCTTAGACCTCTCCTGGCCAGCCTGCTGCTCCCCTCAGCAGTGTATCTCAGTAGATCTGCCTGTTCTACTTCCCTTTCTGGTGAACTCTTTCAGCCCCCTTACCTCTGGCCTGTACCCCAGTCCTTATATGCATAATTTTTAAAAAAAGATTTATTTATTCACATGGAACAGGGGTATAGGCCAGAGATGTAGAGGGTGGGAGGATTCACCAGAGACAGAGCAGGTAGCAGAACAGGCAGATGGACGAAGTACCATGCTGATGGGAGCAGCAGGCGAGTCAGGAGAGGTCTGCCGCGCCGCGCCACGCCGCGCCATGTGGATCTCCTCCCAGGCAGGTGGGGATCGAACTCATGCAGAAGTGGCTTTAGCTTCTCAGTGCTGTGCTTTAACCGGCTGCGCCACCAGGGAGGGCCTATGCATAAGTTTTTGAAAAAGAAAAAATTGGTATAGCATCCACACAGAATACTTACACTTTCAGGGGAAAAAAAAAAAAAACCTCAGTAATGTATATGGCTGTTCATCTTAAGAGCTAGTTTCAAAAATAAAACTTCACTTGCCCAGCAATAATTGTTGTATATCAATATTTGATGGTATATCAAAATTAAGGTCTATATATCATACTGGAAATGTTTGTACCAAATAAATGTGAAAATGTATTTTTAAAAATATCTAACTGTACACACAAAATGATCCTCTTAATTTAGGGATGGGTTGGAACAAAATGTTTAAATGGGAATATGGATGCCACTTCAATATGTTTCTAAAGAGGGTGTTCAGCAGCAGTTTTTCTCAGGAGGAACAAGGTATGGCATTCCTCTCTTCCACCCCCTTGCCTCAAAGTGCTCCAAGGGGAGTCTCACCTTCTTTATAAAGCCCTCCCACCTACCGTGTGGCATGTTACTGGAAAGTAGGGCTCTGTGTCAACACTGCTGCCCAGCCGAGAGCCTGGTCCCGCAATGGATCGAACACCAGCTTAGTCTTCCAACCATCCTGAAGGTTCTCCTCATTTTCCCAGAGGAAAATGACAGTGGAACTGTCATAACAACCCAGGTTGACCTGTCAGAGCATGAGCCCAGTTCCTCACAGCACAGAGAATTAACATTATACGGAGGTAGAGCTACTAAGACCTGGGGGGGAAAGTTATCCGTAACACTTCAGTTTATCAGTCCTTAAAAGGTGACAGTTTAAAGGCATCTGAAAAATGAGTATTAGTGAACTGTGCCAAGGGTTAAGATAGCGAAGTTCCAGTCTTCGTGTTCAGAACATGTTGTGAAAGCATATTTGTAAATCCAAGCCAACTTATGCTTAAGGGTGAAGAAAATTCAACTGAAACAAGAGTCCTCCAGAACAGGAGCTATCGTACCTTTACTGAACTCACCAACCGCTTTAGCAGTAACAGAGCTGATACTCCAGACTGTCTGGACACCAAACAAAAACCATCTCTACCAATTCTGTTTTGTAATCCAGACTTTACATGATACATCTGTGTTAAAATACTCAATTCTCAGTATCATCTGTCAATGACAAGTCAATGCTCCCGATACTATGTAAAAAAATTAAAAACCCTAAATTAACAATAAACCTTAAAAGATTTAAGAGGGATGCGTGCACACAAGTTGGAGCATTTTTCACCACCACTAAAAAAAAAAAAGGGTGAAAACACGATTCAAATGTCAAGTGCCTGAATTTTGTTTTTAAAAGAAATCAGCCTGTTAGAATAAACAGTTAACATCTGAGCAGAAAAATCTCTCAATTTATTCCGTTTCTTTAGCCTCTGAAAACAAGCACCTCAGAACTCCAGGCAGGGGAGGTGTCAGTGCAGCAACCTCTGTGCTGCTTTGCCCTTTTGACTGCTAAGAGGCCACAGTTGAAAAGTTTCAGGTGACCCCTGGTCTACAAAGAAAACTGCTGTGAAAAACAAGCGCCCATGTGTCTACCACACGCATGCAGCCCGTGGGACCAGACACCCGGCACTGCGCCCCACACCACACCCCTGCGCCACGCCGCCACTAGGAGCCGGGTGCCGAGTCTGGTTACTTACACCTGTACTGGTGCTTTGTTATTAAAAGGCTAATCTGAGTTGAATTATTTAGAAATTAGGATCCTATCAAGTCATGGGGGGGGGGGGGGGAGAAAAATTGAGAAATTCTTAATTGTAAAATTGTTAGAACAGCAAAAACCTATCCTTGAGATGTCCTCAGGTATATACTTTAGGGCTTCCTTTTATTGCTGATAAACAGATTTAAAACTATGTGCATTTCTTGGCAAGTTCTACAAACGATCCACACTTATTCACATTTCCAGTAAAGGTAAAGGACAAAAATACAAACAAGAGAAACACAAAGGCAACAGTCTCAAAACAAAAGAATTTAGTAACAAAAAGTCTCCACAGTCAATGTCCAAAATTTTAAAATTTTCCAAACATTGCAAATGCTGAACTTCATGAAATCAATGTCCTACACCAAACTATTATTTGTCCCCTTGAAGCTGCAAACTGGAAGTTACCCATTTACAAGTATGATCACACAACCACCTAATTTGCTTAAGGTTCAGCTTAAAGCAACATTTAATAATGTTTACAAGATGGAATTTGTGACAAGTTCAATAAGAAAACTTGCTTGGCTTTAACGTAGCTGTGCTCAGAAGTCTATGATTTTCTCAGAGAATCCTGGGCTTAGACGTGTGAAATACAGTTCAAAGCAGTGTCACACTGGCTGCCTGCAGGTAGCCTTGGAGGTACTGAAGCGCTTCTGCATTGAGGCTGGTGCTCACCATTGATGGGACCTGCAAGGCACAGAAAAACACTGGCTACCGGGGAGGCAGCCCCCCACCGCTAACAGCTAAGGAATTCCCAAGTGACACAACTGCTGGTATCCCTTCAAAAATGGACCCAGTAAAGAGTTACCACTGTTCGGTGTGACAGTGGCAGAGGCTCCCCAAACCCCTTATATGTGTGCTTTTTAAAATCTCACCCAATTACTGGTTAATTTACATATGTGTGGAATAAAAGTGTCCCTCTAAAACTTTTACCTTTACCCTTCCCTCCCTTTGGGAGGGAGTTAAAACAAGATTGTCAGGGTATAGTGCTGACTGCTAAGTCAGGAGCTACAGATTCATTGTGCTGTTTCTAGTAAAATTTTGCATTATCTTTTATCTAAAAACCATTCATTTAAAACAGGAAAAAGGGCCCATCACTGTTACTGAAAGTCAAGGTACAACTGCACCTCAGTGTGGTCCATTGTATGGTCAATGGATTTAAGCACCAGAACTACTACCAAGACTCTTGCAAGACTCTTGCCTTTCCATAAATTAGGTCCTCATTAATCACAGTTTGCTAATAAAAACACTTACCCTCCCTGGACAGGCAGTAGACAATTTGTGAAGTGACTGTGCCAGGTGTATTTTGGGGTTGTTCACCATCTGACCCACAGGATCATGCTCTTTTTTCCCTGCAAATGCCAACTGTGAGAAGGCAGTCTGGTATCCTGGTGTATCTTCTATGTCAATAAAATGTTCTTCATCAGGAATGGTATCATCTTCAGGTAACTCAAAAAGGCCAATCAGAGACTGTAATAAAGGAGTCCTGTATTGGAAGAACAAAGTCTTAAGTAAATACTTTGCAGACTGCATAATAATTCTTCAGAGAAGCAATACTGTAGATACACATACTCCCAAAAAGGAGTAGGAATGGACATCATTGCTATCCCTATCCAAAAACCATGCTTCTGTTCTTCTGACCCATAGCACCCCAATTTGTCTTAAAAAAAAAAAACTACTCATTGGCTGGAGCGCTCAAGTTGGCTGTTTTATATAGACCTAGTTTGACTCAAATCAACCCAGGAGACTCAATGCTGTAACATAAGAAATAAGTCTCAGCATGAGTCAGATTACTCTGGCAAAGGCTAACTGAGTACAGCCCAAATAAGGAAGAACAAGAGGTCAAGTAAAGCGAGCCCTACCAGATAGTGCTCAAGCATATAAGATACGCTCTTTATGGACTCATTCCTCCCCTTAACAGACCTAACCCAGTTAGGCTGAGTGTCATGAAACAGAGCAGGGACTGTCAGACTGAGACCTAGGAATTTGTCAAGCAGTTAAGAAGACAAACATGTTTCTAAGCCCATAAGGATCCACAAGTCATGTCTTGGATATAATGGGTGTGCTGTGGACAAGCAGAAATCAAGACCCAAGTCCTGGTCCTCAGGAGAACAAGCTTGGTTAATTTCAGTCATGAAGGAAGGACATGTAAATTCCAAAACCCTTAGAATGGCTTACTCACCATAGCTTGGTATACTCAGTGTCCATCATCGGGGGACATTCTGTTAGTAATTTGGTTATGCCAACTGCACAAATCTTTTTCTCTACATTTCCAGATACTTTCTGAATTTCAGGAATAATGATTTTTTCCAAAACCATTCCAAACATTCTATTAATCAAAGCAAA
>NW_004567123.1:30553437-30561209 GCF_000260355.1 Condylura cristata | reverse complement strand
AAAAAAAAAAAAAAAAGTAACCCTTCATCTCAAAATACAGCAGTAACTAGTTTTGAAAATACTTGGGTTACAAATGTCCCAATTTTCCATGTTTCATAACGTGTTAAAGGCTATGTACATATGTATGTATATACATACACACACACATAAGACCTATAAATAATTTTTATTTATTTGTGCACACAAGAACTGGGGTATAGGCCAGAGGTGTGTATGTGGGTGGTGAGAGGATTCACCAGAGACAAAATGGGAAGTAGAAGAGGCAGATGCACCACCCTGGGGAGCAGCGGTGAGCCAGGAGGTCGTCTGCGCCATGGGGGCCAACATCCTGGCCGGGGATTGAACTGCAGTGACTGCGGACAGCTTCATAGTGCTGCGCTCTAACCCGCAGCACCGCGAGGGAGGGCCCCTTAATGGCTATATTTGAAAAATGATTTATCAATAACCTCTCTTGTTGCACACATCCTAAAACTAAAGTTTTTCATGGTTCTAAATGCAATAGCTACCTCAATTTATACTTTAAAATTACATTTTAAACTGCAAATGGTGGGTCTGAAAGAGTAAGGACATTAACAATGCTTGGAGTGTTCATTTTCTGACCTGGCTTATTTCATGATCAATGAATGAAGCTGATTTCCTTGTATTAGTTTGCTAGCTTTTTCATTTTAATCTAGTTTTCTGGATATAATAGAGATGGTGGTCTAAATGAGTTTTTTTCTCCAGAGACTTGTCCATCATTCTTATCATTCCTTTCCCTATTAGATGGGAAATGCTACCTAATCACATTCCCTGTGTGTAAAAAGTCAAAAGCAAAGTTATACTCATTCAAGTTTTTCTCATTTGAAAAAATCACTTTGTTGCCTTTAGCAAAGTCAGGTTCTAGCACCACAGAACATGAGCTGCGGGGAATGCTGGGGTCAAGGAACTTCAGGAACTGGAGAAGTTTGCAGTGTTCTCTTTACATTGTCAACACCTCAAGACTGAACTGAACGTGACACAGTTAACTAACTATTATTGTACCAAGAAGCATGAAACCATCTGTAAAACTGACACTAGTTTGTGCTTAAAAAGATCACATTTTTTGCTTCTAAAAATAAAATAATAAAAGCAGACTTACTTTGGCTGTATACCATCAAATATTTCTTGTAGCGCTAGTGCACCGTATTTTATGCAATACAAATTAATAAACACTAAGAAACCTGTTGGAGAAGATGCAGAATGTCAATAGTGAGGACCTGTTGCACTTGAATGATTTAGCGCAAGTGCATCAATGAAATCCACCTAACTCAAAATCCAGGGACCAGCTTCAGTATCACAAATTGTTTCTAGTTTCTGCCTTTAAAGTATAGCCCTGTGCTTTATATAGAGCCCTACAGATTTGCATTCCTTTGTAATTTCCTACTGAAACTGTTCTGATGTCCAAGCTTACAAAGTATCCTTTGTTTTTTGTCATATTTTATTGATTCGCCAATTACTTGGAAATTAAATTGTCAGATTTAATCAAGGGAGTGTGACTTCACACGTGTATGTGCACAGGCTGTACTTGCCCACTTCAAGAGCTCAGTGCCAGGTCTCCCTCCTGTTCCCCTTCTCTCCCCTCCCTCTGCTAACCAGCATAGGTAGGAATGGTTTGACTTACTCTTGATAAACTTTGTTGTTTTGGAATTCTGAAGTCTCTGGAATAGCAGAATGAAGATTTGTTTCCTGTATTGGTCAACCGACTCACTGCACAATAGGATAAAAGTAACAATGTAAAGTCGACATTTCCCTGAATACCTAACAGAACCATTTAGCAAGTGCACACTGAGGCTGGGTTTATACTCACGGAGGCATATGCTCTATTATACTGTTTAGAAGATAAAAGCCTTGGTGGTCATTGGCTTTGGATGCAATCAGCTTCTGGAAGACCCCTAATAACCCAGGCTACAACAAAGCAGAAAATAATAATCAGCTGAAGAGGCAAGGATTAAATGTTCCAAAAGTTAAACGGTTCATACTATTAACAGCCCAACTGGCATTTTCTCCTTATTTATTATTTCTGAAGTATAGCGATAACAATTCCATCAGGATGAGCCATTGTAGTACTTGAAATTTATCTTTCTGGCTCTTAAATTTTCATTTTCCACTGTTAAGATAAATACCTAAATGACACCTAATTCTAATAAAATGTCACCATTTTCTGATTACTTCTCGTTTATTAAAGATGCTTCTTTCAAACTATCATTCCTAATTTCTTTCTCTCAGCTACCTTAGAAAATGAGACTCACTGGCCCTCCCTGGTGGCACAGCGGGTTAAAGCACAGCACTAAGGAAACTAAAGCTACTTCCGCATGAGTTCGATTCCCGCCTGCCCTGAAGGTGACCACATGGTGTGGCAGACCTCTCCTGACCCACCCGCTGCTCCCCTCAGCAGTGTACTTCGTAGATCTGCCTGTTCTGCTCCCCACTCTGTCTCTGGTGAATCTTCTCACTCTCTGTACCCCAGTTCTGTATGAATAAATAAATAAATCTTAAAAAATAAAAGAAAAAAGAAAATGAGACTCACAATTTTGTCAGCGGCAGCACTTGCTATTGTATTTGAACCACGTTCTAAGAATGCTTGAAGAAGCCTCACTAGAGCAGGGATATTTCCTGTTCTTTCCCAAAGCACTGGCTGAAGAAGATGAGGAAATAAGGCCATGTATGAAGACGGGATATCATTTTTATGTGTTTCCAGAAGCAAAGACATCACTTGAAAGACATATGGAATAAATTCTATGGACAAAAGTGAAAACAGAGCAGTCAACTTTAGAATGAATGGCTCTGACACGAAAAGCACATTATTTCGTAGGCTACATTTTATAACTTTAATAAATATAATTAAGTTGAAAGAAAGTAACTTCCTTCAGCATACCTTGCACATCATTCTGTAAAATTTCAGTAAACACCAGAAACAAAGCCTCCTCGAAATTTACAACAGCAGCAGGGCTAGCTTTGCAGGTTATCCTTATAGATAAACACACGGCCTCAAACATGTAGTGGTTAAAGTGAGGTTTGCTTGGGTTCTGAAATTTAAACATGATGAAGGAATTACTCTTAACAATCCAAGTGACTGTTCACTATATCTGAAATAAATAGACCCCACCCTTTTAAAGCACATTAGGAGCCGTCCTCTTTTTAAACTCTATTAAGTAGAAAAGCATACAGGTACTGACAAATCTGTACATTTGTTATACCTACTTTCAAATTCAGAAACTACTACTTGCTAGCGCCTTTTTGGCTTTCTCCCAATTGCCTTGTCTACTACAAAAGATATACCCAACCCTAGGAGGGTGAACACACACGCCTGAGCCCCCAGCACTGCACACAGCTTGTCTGACACCTGCACGTGCTCCTGGAGCCATCATTAAAAACAGTGACGGAAGCCAGCCAAAGACAAGAAAGGTAGCAGGGATTTGCTACGAGACTTTGGCAATCCTTAGCTTTTGTGGCTTTCAATGTTTCTTACCTACAAAGTGCTGACCCTTTCTATCAGCAGTTTTCAATTTTTTTCTAAGCAAAAGGGGTTTACCCTTTTCTCTTTGAACAACGTTTTTCTTGGAAGGCTCCCATATAAGCTGACTGAGTCAAAGATGAGTGTTTTTATGTACACAGGGTGAAGGTAGAAGGATCCTTTATTTTTCTTCATTTCCCAAAGCCCAAAATAGTCCAAGGCATTTACTTAGAACTCAGAAGAGAAATCACTCTCTTCTCCAATGTCCCTCTAGCACTTCCTATGAATTTATCTCCTTTTCAGTGTAACTTCTGGGAACAAACATCTAAAGAGGATTGTCAGTCTGAAACTGATTTTTTCAAATTCTAAAACTTAGTATTAATATTTAAAAAGAAATCAAATCACTGGAATTGTTTCATCACAGGACTGAATATAAGTATCATTTCATAGACATCTGTGGCTTTCATGTCCAAATATTTAGTGCAAAGGCCACTTTTTCTCATCTCACATTTCAATGTTCATCTGAATTTTCTCAAATTTTAAATGTACTGAAATTTCTGAAACTACATTTAATCTAGCGTCACCTGCATAGTTCAGAGGTATAAAGTAATTGCTTAGAACTTTTCTTAAGCATGACCTATTGCCAAGGAGTACTAATGTTTCAGAGTTTGGAACATAAGTTAAAAAGCATCTGCATCACTCGCAAAACTGGTTTGTTACCTTACTAACAGCTAGTAGCTTCTGAGTAAGCTGAGTGATGAGGGTAGGGATGTAAGGGATTATGGCTTCTTGTAAGAGGGAAAAACTTCGCATAATAGCTGTAAAATACAAAAACAACAGTTTAAACTTCAGAACAAAACAGTGATTACACGGGGGGAGGGGAAGCTCACTGATTCATTAACTAAAATGTAAAGACACTTGGTATGAAAAAAATACGCCAGTCCTAGGCAGGAGACTATACAAGTATTAAGCTCCCAGTGTTGGACAGATACCTCGCAACAAATTAGAGCTCTTTACATGTACACAAATCTAAAGTTCCCTTTCTTTTAAAGCTAGACCAAGTACTATCAACAAAACTGAAATCAGAAATATATCCAGAAGACCCAAGACTTAAAGAATTAAAAAAAGGGTGGGGTGGTGAGGGAGGGAACAATGAAGTTAATTGAAGAGGCAAAGAGGGGGAAGAAGTTGAAAGCATTAGGTAGAAGGTAGCAGTGTTTCAAATCTTTCCCTTAGACATCAGGGGAACTGGGAATGGCTGAGTACAGCAGCTGGCCATCAACTGAAAGGGAACATCACCTGCCCATCACCTGCTCCAGAGAGAACAGGAACATAAGAAAAATCCAAATATAGATCCAAAGCCCCAAGAGGGGCCATCTTACAAAAACACTACTCAAAGATGCCTAAAAACTATGTCATTGGAATCAAATACACTATATTTAAAAAAAAAAAAAAAAAAGGACAACAGCTATTTTTCCAAACAGATGTTTCTTAAGAATACCCACTATATGCCAGGTATAGGGGACTAAAGGTTATCTCCTCTTGCCTCCTAAATTTTGCAATGATGTTGCTTCTGGGTCAAATTAAGTGCCTACCCCCTACTAGCTAATCCCTCACGGCAGTTTAAACATTACATCTACAGAAAGGCTTTCCTGAGCTGGGTTAAGGGTGTTAGGGATAGATTATCCTCTGGGCTGACACAGAATACTTTCATTCACACACAGAGCAGTATTTCTTGAGAAGGCACTGCACACTGGGCACTCCTGATTAAGGCAGGAACACAGTAGTGGAGGAGACAGACCAGTTAGCTGCTTCTCAGAAATGACTTAATTACATGTCCCTGTCAGAAAAAGAAGAATGCTGAGAAACATATACACAATTATAAATGTCTGTACACTGCCTTAACCTTCCTACTACAAAAAAAAAAAAAAAAAAAGAGAAAAAAGAATCAAGGACAGTTTCTTTGAAAAGCATTAATCAACATTTGGCAGATGGTTACAGTGGCCAGTAGACATGGCAGCCAGTCTATGAAGGCAGAATCTGTGTGAGATTATTAAACACACTCAGCTGTTCACACCAAGATAGCATAGCATAGCTATCAATACCTGACTTGATTTTTACTTTCAAAAAATTTAATCAAGAAGGAAAAAAGGGGTTGCCTACCTTTTTTATTTTTTTTAAGAAGGGCTTGTATCAAATTAGGGCAAAAACTATTTTTTTAAACTATTAAAAATTTTCAATTTAAAGTATCTCTACTTACTTATTCCTGGCAAACAGTTATCTGGTTCATAGACTAAGTAACTTGAAGTACAACTCAAAGCTTTTGTTCTTATAATCTGAGATTAGGGATCAGTTATAGTCGGTACACCAGGAAATGGCCTACCTTTCATAATATATTCATTTTCTGAAGAGCCAGGAAGTGTGAGAGCTTTGAAAAGGTTTGTTAGCAGAATTTCCACAAACGGTGCGATTTCTGCAGCTGTAAAGCTGTAGATGAGAAAACAGCTTTCAGTCACTGCCAATTCTTGTTCTTTTCACTATGGAATACCCTGGCAACACATCACTTTTCAGCATAAAATGGAGCCATCTCCCACCATGGACTATTGGCAGATAACCTAGGGAAATCATTTTTCATATATGCTCACGCTGCATTCCTAAGAAGGCACATCTGAGACCAAGCAAAACTATAAAAATTGTCCTTCATTCATATCTGTCACCATAAAGAACAGAACACACACTCTAGGGGTTTTGGGTCATCTATTTTTTCTGTAGATGGAGCAGATTCAGAACTGTTTTCTGTACAAATTTTGGGTCTGAAGACAGGCAGGTACTGGCTTGAATTGGCCATTGAGAGTATCTTAATGAAGAACCCAGAATGGTTTTCTAGTTCATACCCAAAACCCAATTCAAGAATCTGGCCAGAAAACCAACTCTTTTGAAGTCTATGAAATTTCTTTCATTCAGCTGTGTCAAATTATAGAAACAGTCAGGTGAAAATAACTGTTGTTCCACACTGCCAAGAATGCTGCTACCAAATAAATAGTCCCTCCGTGAAGACCCATTTCTGAGCTGATTTCAAAGCGAATTATTTTCCTAGTTACTTTCTTTTGCTCCAATTTCCTCTGTTTCATTATGTTTCTATTTTTTCATGCTGTCTCTTAAATCCTCTTGGAAAGGATGTATTCATTTCCTAACTACCTATGAAATTATGAATACATTCAGAGATATTTCTGACCAGCACAGAAGAGACCCCACCCTTAGCTTAAAAACATCCACTGTTTAGACTCAAGTACTTACAGAGTGGCATTGTTAGGTCCTCTCATGGTAAATAGTCTCTCAAGAGCATGTGCTGCGTAAGTATGGACAACAATACTTTCAGCTTGAAGATGACTAATCAACAGAGGAATAGATACTAAAAGATGTTCTTTTGGTACCTGAAAAATGCAATAATCCAATGATGCAAACTATGAGTAAAAGACAACCTGAGGGCCCTCCCTGGTGACACAGTGGGTTAAGAGCACAGAACGATAAAGCTAGACGCAGCCACTTTAGCACAAGTTTGGTCCCCAGTCCCAGAGCTGACCCACATGGCACAGCAGAACTCTCCTGTTTTGCCTGCACTCCCCTCAGCAGTGTACTTCATCTACCTGCCTGTTCTGCTCCCCACTCTGCCTCTGGTGAATCCTCTCACTGTCCCTGCACCTCTGACCTGTACCCCAATTCTGCATGCAGAAATAAATAAATTTTTAAAAAATATAAAAAAAGACAACCTGAAAAAGGTTTGCTGGTTTTAAGTGTACCTTCTCAGATATCACAGTTGAAGTTAATACAATTGAGAATGAAATACAGCTTTCCTCTGTGTATGAGGGGTACATAACTAAATCCACGATAGAAGTAGGTTGTATTTTCAAAGAAGCAGGAAATAAAAGAATAAGATAAACCGTACTATGAGGATATAGTAAACAAAATGTATAACATGAGAAACTGCAAGAAAAATGACCAATTTCTTAGAAAAGAACAGGCCTAACGAAGGGGGAAGAGGACTTTCTGTTGTAAATTAAAAGGCATGAGACATATCAACCTTCAACACTGTATGGCCTTTGGACTCTTAATTTTTAATATAAGCTTTGTAAAATGACATTTTTGAGGTAAGAGAGGAAAACTAAACATGGTTTGGAACTATAAAATCTTAAGGGTTTATACAATGGAAAACTGTTTGGAGGTTCCTCAAACTGCTAAACATGGAGCTTCCCTATGACCCAGCAATCCCACTCCTAGATATCTACCCAAAAGACACAAA
>NW_004567123.1:30550004-30552942 GCF_000260355.1 Condylura cristata | reverse complement strand
GGTTTATTACTAATTTGGTTACATGTGGATATTAAATATAATTGCACAGAAAGGAGCTGGCATGCCTGAGATTTAACAGCCTATAATATAAAGGGCTACTTACTTGGTTTCTAAAAATCATAACATATTTGATACCATCTGCTTTAAGGACAGGAAATTCATTCACTGTTAAAAAAATAAAGTCATAGTTATTTAAGTGCTACGGACTGTCACTATGAAATTCACGAATATCAGATTTTTAAAACATAATTTTGGTAACTAAATTTTAAAGTAACTGAATTAATTATACAATTATCTATTATGCAGTATTGATTCTGGTTAAGATTAGAATTATTTTTTCCTCTTTTCAGTTTCAACTTCCCTATGCCATACATAATTTTTTAATACAAGTGACTTGGACCGTGATCTAATGATTATATTATCTGTTCTCAGAACTGAAGTCTTTCTGAACTAAGAGCTTATCTCTCTAGCTAGCATTTGGTTTTAAAACTGCCCAAGTGTTGGGAAAATAACACTAATAAAGGGATAGAAAGCTGGTCAATTATTAATTCTTAACATTGGTTGACTATAATAATACAAACGTTCATTATAATTGGTTGACAATACATTGGTTAACAATAATATATACGTTCACTGGTTTTTGGGGGGAGAATACTAAATTTACCCAGTTTTCTTTTTTTAAAAAGGTATTTAAATCTTAAGATTTATGGTTTCATAAATATAGCAAATTATCCTTAATTTTTATTGGTTTCAAGTATCTAATTTTTAACAGTTCATTTTTCAGATGAATAGGAAAAGCAAGCTACAATCTCTATATTAATATACCAGGATTAACAAAGCTGAGTTTCAATTCAGTTCAATTTGTTCCTATCTACAAAGCAACATCTTCTTTATCATGTTAATTTTGCCTAGGCAAGATCTAATAAACCGTTTGAAATTGGTATTCAATTAAAAAAAATTAACAGGGCCTCCCTGGTGGCCTAGGGGTTATCTTTCAATGCTATCACTGCTATAGCTTGAATTCGCTCCCTGGGTAGGAAGCAAACACACACAAGACACAGCAGACCTCTCCTGTCTCCCTGCTGCACCCCTCAGCAATTTATTTCTGTAAATTCATCTGTTCCTGCTCCCCACTTTCTCTGGTGAAGTCTCTCATGCCCTGTACTTCTGGCCTACATCCCAGTTCTTCTACACAATAAATATATAAATAAAATGAAAATAAAATAAACAACAGGAGGTACTTTATTTAAAGAATCATTATCATGTAGATAAAATACCTTATGACTTTTGCCATGTTATTTAAAATTTAACATAAATAAAGTTGCACTCATGGTGTTCATGTTGTATCACATAATTTTTTTTTCACAAAACTCACCATTTGCTGATTTTAAATCAGGGAGAATGTGATTCACAAAGAACTCAGTCAAGTTTACAAGTTCGTTTGCTTGTGTAATTCCATGCTGAAACAAAACATTTTTGAGTAAAGTAACATTAAATAATCTGTATTTAGCTTCCACAGAAAAAACTTAAACAATTAGTCCTAGTTAAAAATGGAGTTAATATAAATTAAACTGCTTAAAATATAAAATATGGACAACTAAGAAACTTCCCTAAATTAAAAAAAAAAAAAAGCAGCTAAATTCAAGGTAATCATATTTTAAAATAGTTAACATTTAAGGAAAAGTTTTTGGTCTGTAACAAAGTTATGCTTGGAACTGTATGAATTCTAATTAAAATGAGTAGACTATGTAGCAGAATAAGCTGTTTCATCAGAATACAACTGCTGACTAATGATTACCATCAAGTCTGTTTTAGAAACAAAACTATACTGAAAAGATTCACCTTCTGTGTTTGGGCTTTTGAGGCCAAAGAGGTCACTAGGTAAATGGCTGCATCTTTGTGTTTCCAGTTGACAGATGGATTTTTTGCATATTCCTGCAGCATGGAATTAACATAACCAGAGAAGATTCCTGTCACTGGTCCCTCAAAAAACTTGCATAATCCTCGTACTAGATCACAAGCAGCCCTGCGTCTAGTATCAATATCTGTAAATCAAACGGAAATTCATCATGGGAGAAAAAAAACATCAACCAAGCAAGTGCATAAGAAAAGAGCTGCCCCCTATAAGTTACCAGCAATATAATCCCTAAAGAAACACAAAGCAATCATAGTAATATGATAAGAAACTTTGACGTGGTTCCTGAGAGTTGTTTTTTCAGGTGTTTGTACCAGAGAAGGAAAACAGTTCTTTAATGAAAGCTGGGTGAAGTGACATGCTTATCCTACTACTCCTACCCCTCCCTGTATTTACTAGAAAGAGGACAACTTTACACTAGGTTTGTGAAGACACCTAACAGTTAAAAACCAAGATACATACCAGATCCTTCTAAATCTCGTCTTATGTACTCTTCAGAATTATCTTCAAAGGCTTCTTCATCAGCAGCTACAAACAAATTGACATTTACAGCTGACTATACAGAAGTGTATGTAGCACTGCCATGTTTTATAGTAAAGTGTTGTTTCCTAACAGACAACTTACTCACACACTCTTAACCATCACTGAATTCACCACGAACTTTCAAAAGTTAAATGTTGGAGACGAGGGGGTTCTCTAGTCATGTAGGGGGTTAAGTCTCAGTGCTATGACTGCTATGGCCTGAGTTCAATCCTAAGCTAGGGATCTAACCCACATATGGTGCAGAAGACCTCTCCCATCTCATCTGCTGCTCCCCTCAACAGTGTATTTCAGTAAATCCACCTATTTTGCTCCCCAACTGATCTGTGTCCTCTTATCTCCTACACCTCTGGTGTATATGCTGGTTCTTCCTCCTTTTTTAATGCATACAGAACTGGGGTACAGGCCAGAGGTACAGGGGATTGAGGAGATTCATCAGAGACAGAGAGTGGTGAACAGAACAGACCGATGGACTGAAATACA
>NW_004567123.1:30541505-30549579 GCF_000260355.1 Condylura cristata | reverse complement strand
TTTACATGCACTTCCCAAATATGAGGGGGAAGACATTTTGTATACGGACTACAGAGGCTTCATCTTTATACTCAAAAGGTATCAGTCGGGGTCTCCCTGGTGGCGCAAGAGCTAAAGACACAGTACTATGAATCTATCCATAGCCACTGCATCAAGAGTTCGATCCCTGGCCAGGGAGTAACCCCCCCAGGGCACACAGATCTCTCCTGTCTTGCCCACTGCTGTCCTCAGTAGTATATTTCAGTAGATCCGCCTATTCTGCTCCCCATCCGACTCTGGGAAATCCTCACCCCACCCCATCAACCCAAACAGCACCTCTGGGCTACACTACAGCTCTTCCATGCATAAAGATAATAAATCTTAACAAAAAAACTATTAATGTACTCCCAGAACTAAACTTTTAATCTCTTGAATTAACTTTTACATTCTTCCATAATTACCTCTAAATTCCATGTTAGGCACAATAACCTTTTCACAGATACTTGTCAGCGTATTCTGGTCCTCAAAGAGATTCTTATAGTGAGGTCTCTCACAAACCGAAGCCAGAAATTGAATTGCATTACTTACCAACTAGAATAAAAAACAAAAGTATTTTTAAAAGCAAAACTGAATCAATTATTTCTTGGAGGAGACAGGGAGAGAATGTCTAGTTTGTCTCCAGCACAATCTTACCAAGTCGTATTTAACCTCTTGACCTGTGGTAACTAGCAAATTCCAGATGGCTGTGACAAAACGAGGCAGGTACCGCTGAAATTCTTCATCATACTTCTGTGCATAGAGTGCAGCATTATCACAAATCTGGGACTTCAAGAGTTCCAATAAGCCTGCTTCCTCTTCATCCTCACATAAGAGAGAATAGAAAACTCAAAACATACAATTTCAATGCTACCATAAATATAGAGTAACTGAAATCCCTCACCTCTAAAATTCAAATTCAAGGCCAGGAGTTATAAATTTTATTTATACCACCGATCTATTCACTTAGTCTTTCAAGTAAAGATGAGGTTATTTACTGATCACTGAAAGCAGCTCTCAAAAGTTTTTTCATGAAGCTTTTTGTTTTGAATACTGAATTACAAAAATTGACATATGAATCTGAAAATATATTCTACAGAAACCTTAAGGATACAAATCGTACCATGCTTTCCTTTACAATAATATGGTTAGCTATCCTGTCTTGTGTTTTAAAAGGTTCTCATTTCAAGTACATTAAGATCTATTCTTCTTTTCCCAATAAGGTAATGTTATGGGATTCATAAAATAATACATTGCCAATAAACATTAATCTATATCAGTGGTCAGCAAAGTACAGCTTATGGCCTATTTTTGTAAGTAAAGTTATTAAAACACAGTGATAATTCTTTTTGTATCTTAAATACTTTACAGTAGTATCTACGGGTGCTTTCAACTACAACTATGTAGTTGAACATTTGGGCTAAAGACCTTATAACTGAAGTTAGAAAGACTGAACTATGTGGACACCTTTATAAAAAAAGTTTGCCGGCCCTCCCTGGTGGCGCAGCGGGTTAAAGCACTGCACTGAGAAGCTAAAGCCACTTCCGCATGAGTTTGATTCCCGCCTGCCTGGGAGGTGACCACATGGCGTGGCAGACCTCTCCTGACCCGCCCGCTGCTCCCCTCAGCAGTGTACTTCGTCGATCTGCCTGTTCTGCTCCCCACTCTGTCTCTGGTGAAGCCTCTCACCGCCCCGAGCCTCTGGCCTGTACCCCAGCTCTGTATGCATAAATAAATAAATCTTAAAAAAAAAAAAAAAGTTTGCCAATCCCAAACTATATAATTTATAGACTACCAGAGCAATTCCTAAATTTTTTTTTTTAAAGATTTATTTATTTATTCATACAGAACTGGGGTACAGGCCAGAGATGCGGAGGGTGAGAGGATTCACCAGAGACAGAGTGGAAGCAGAACAGGCAGATCGATGAACTACACTGCTGAGGGGAGCAGCGGGCGGGTCAGGAGAGGTCTGCCGCGCCATGTGGTCACCTCCGGGGCAAGCGGGGATCGAACTCATGTGGAAGTAGCTTTAGTTTCTCAGTGCAGTGCTTTAACCTGCTGCGCCACCAGGGAGGGCCACAATTCATAAATTTTTTCTGAGGTCTAGTATGTGCTATAGAATTCTCTAACAGCTGGCTCAAGGCATAAACATAAGGTGTGTTGAACAGCAAGATGACACAAGGAAGTACCTAGTTATATGGGCAAATAGTTTCCTGTAAATATCCTAAGTGAAAAATTTGTTAGACTTAAGAAAACTTTACTGGAGGAGTGTTTTCCCCCAAGTTTAAAGAATTAGTTTCAGGAGCCATATCTACTTTTGTTATTTTTTACTAAATAAATCTCCCAGATAAATCGGTTACATCCCACATTAAATCTCTTCCTGCACCTGATTTGAACTACCGATTTTATCTCATGGAAAAGTATTATCAGTATTTTATTTTTAATGACTGTCTCCCCTGGTAAAAATGTAGACCACAGAACCACTGATAAATAAGCAAATGAGTCATACACAACAAGTGCTGAATGTTGAAAGGGCACATGACACTACCCTGACCGTAAGAAACTTACAAGCTGCCGACTTCCATGTACTATCTTCCTCATGACAGGAAGAGCGGTCATTACTACAGCAAGTTCTGGTCCCCAAATACATTCTTATAGTGAGGTCTCTCACAAACCAATGCTAGATCATTTAATAAAATGTCCATAATCTGAATACTCTTTGAGGTCTTACTTTCAATTATCTAATGAAATTGACTTCTTTCTGTATTATATGACAAAGCCAGGCCCACAATAAAGGAGTTAAGTCTATATACCAAAACTAAACAGATATGAAACAGTTCACGATGAAGTATTACTTGCACACTTTATTAACAATAAAATGATTTCTAAGGAAGCAGAATGTTTTATTCTGCAATTTCATTTTTAAGTTTAATTAACTAACCTCCAAAGTTTTCAGAGGGCACTCAAATAATTCTTAAAAAAAAAAACAAAAGAAAAGATTCCTTGGGAAACAAACAGTACTTACATCAGTTTGTAGAAGCTTATTATCTAACGTCAAGAGGGTATGGAAATTGTTCATCCATGTCTCCATATTGTCCTCAAAAAACTCAGGGAGATCCTAAGGAGTAAACACTCATTTGAGACTAGATAAAAGTAAGTATGTATGCTATTTTAATGTTTCCCCCCCACATCAAACACTTCCCACAGGCCTACAGACTCAAGTCCACACATCTTAGTCTGAGACAACCATTCCCTATATTTGACAAGCATGCTCTGCTCTATCTAGGTAAGGCAGCTGAAAAACAAAAACAAAAACCATGCTTATTCCTGTCTTTGTTTATATGCTTTCAACACAATGTAATTCTAATTCCTGTCCCAATCTAAATCCACTTATTAATTCAAAGTCCTAGGAAGATTGCATCAAGCCTTTCTTCACAAAACTCTGCACACTAACACAATCCTCTCCCTTTCTAACCAAGCCATTTATTACAAGGTGAACCACCCACTAACACTCAGCTATAGTCTTCAACAGTTACACATTTCCTGTGGCATAGCACTGCCTTCATAATGAGGGAGAAGCCTGCAAGGGTAAAGATTATGCCTCCTTCCTTGGAAATCCCTGACAGAACCTAACAAATTATTAAAAGCCTCATTTTACCTGACTTCTAAGAAGAATTCAAAAGAAGGTAGTAGTAGTAGTAGTACAGTAGTATCCTTTTCGTAAGAATGTCTCAAATTGCTGTCCTGCTGAACACTGATGCAGGGATGTCATTTTAGGTTGTTCATCTCCTATTCCACCTATTCCTTTTGGGGAATGCTCTCCCTGTGGCTATGAGTGTAGTCATACTGTGAGGATTAAGTCCAGGTACTTGGCTCTGGCTATGAACAATGAAAAGGTCAGATCCTTCCTCTTGCAGCTCAATGATCTGTAAATAGTAATCTGTACCAGTAAGCCCCCTTTCCCTTCTTGGTCCTGGAGCACTGACTAAATTGTAGATTTAAGAAGAGAAAAAATGGTTGAGGGCCACTATCGCAATAGGGTGATCAAGTATTCTGCTATAAAACTTTGGCTTTTTCTTCTGAAATGTTACTACTTAACATCCTTCTGAGTTTGATTCTTAAGCTTTCATATGCTTCCAAAAAGAAAAAAAAAAAAGAAAAAACCCACTCCTAACTTTGAAGTACAGTCTACTCAGAGACCCCACTAATCAAAATACAGCCTTCATCCCCCTCAGCCTGCAATATCCAATTAAACAAAAGAGGAAGACCTGAGAATATAACTTCTCAAAACAGTGATCTAGGACAAGGTGTTTCCCTAACTTCCTGGACTACAAGAGAAAGCTACTTTCCCACAAGAAATATCCACTTAGTACCTCCAGAAACTATTATAAAGCAGATCACTGTTTGTGGATAAAAGAGGGGAGAAAAAGGTTTTTCTTTCAGACAAATCAATGCTGACAAAGAAGTTTATCAAGTGGAAAAACTGTATACTGGGTATCAACGAATAAAAGAACAAAAACGAAAACTTACCTGAAAGTTTAAACTGTAGAACAGTTTTGAGATCAAGATCAGGGAAGAAAAAAGAATCCTCAGGGCAGAGGCATCATTTGCATGGGTACTGCAGAGTTCGATAGTGGCCTTGGATAAGGAATTTGGGAACATGGTTTTAGTGTATTTTAAATCCAGCACACTAATCTGTAGGCTGAAACTACCTACTTCTTTCCCCAAACCTGGCCTTTAAATAGTAACATATAGATATTTTTGAAACTATGTTAAAATATGTATTTTCAACTTGGCCGTAACAGCACTATTAAACAATGTTAGTATTGTGAACTAGATCCTTCTCTCCTCTACACACATAAGTATATTTAAACTAAACTGTCTTTACATACTTTTGTTAAATAGTTCCCAGTACTCTGCATGTGGGCTGTTTCTGATCCCTGTTCTAACAGACTTATCTTGGAGACTGTCGCACCTCTAGTTTCTGAAGTCTATATAGGTATGTGTGATTGAAGCAGCACAGTATGCTCTCTGAATAGACTAGAAACCAGAGGACCTGATTACAATCTAGACAGTCATACTCAAAATGAGTATTATTTGGAGCAAGTAAGCTGTTTACTGAACCCCAGTCTCCCACTTAATGGACAATGCCCATCTCACATTGAGAATTTGAGGATCAGATGAGAAGCCACATACTCAACGTATTTTACTTCCTATGTCCCAAAGTTAGGAAATACAATCTATTACTCAAATACATTAAGTTTTCCTTATAAAATGCTAAACATTAGAAAACTACCATTTACATCACAATGCATAGGACACCAAAGTGTTCATTTTATTATACTCTAAGCCTCTTAACATTATTAAAATAGAAATCTCTGCCAATTTAATAAGGGGAAAAAGGACATTTTTTTAAATTAAAAATTAAAAAAAAAAGTTATTTATGTTTACAGAACTGGGGTACTGGCCAGCGGTGTGGTGGGTGATTCACCAGAGACAGAGTGGGAAGCCAAACAGACAGAGTGATAAAGTACACTGCTGAAGGTAGCAGCAGGGAGATAAGAGGTTTGCCATGCCATGTGGGTCAGTTCCCTGGCTGGGGATCTAACTCATGCTTCAGTGGCTTCAGAGAGCTTCATAATGTGGTGCTTTAACCTGTTGTGCCACCAGGGAGAGCCCCTAATTTTATTTCATTTTTTTCTTAAAAATTTATTTGTGCATACAGAACTGGGGTACAGGCCAGAGGCTCAGGGGCGGTGAGAGTATTCACCAGAGACAGAATGGGGAACAGAACAGGCAGATCGACGAAATACACTGCTAAGTGGAACAGCAGGCGGGTCAGGAAAGGTCTGCCACACCATGTGGTCACCTCTGGGGTAGGCAGGATTCGAACTCATGCGGAAGTGGCTTTATATTCTTAAGTGCTGTGCTTTAACCTGCTGTGCCACCAGGGAGGGCCCTAATTTTATTTCTTAAGGAAAGTGTACCATTACTAAGTTAACCTAACCAATCTGTCCATCACTGTACACTCTAGAAAGTTGTGACCCACCATCACACCAGTTTTTTCTGGGAAAAAAAAAAAGAACAAATGGATTTTCTAGTTAGCAAAACTAGTTTAGAGGCCTCATTCTTTTTTTTATTAGCTTATGTACTATACTCTCTTTCCTTACCTGGACAATACATCTCATTTCAACCTAAAAGAATTCTCATAGTAAAGAACATTACATAGGACAGTAGCCTGTGCTAATAATAAAGTGATATACAAAAATGTAAAATAAATAAAACTCATTAGTAGTAAAATAAAACTATGGACATATCCCTTTAGAGAAGTAACTTAAGTGAAATAATAGGATGCTTGGGATTTGCTTTAAATATACCTACAAAATGAAAGGAATAAATCTAAAAATAAAAAATGGTATTATATCTTTAAATCAATACACTGAAATATCACTCCATACCTTAAACAGATTAGTCAATGGTAAAGCAAAGGCATCCAAAACAAGTTTAATTTCAGTCCATAACTCGTTTGACTTAAACTCATGGCGGTATCTAGAAAATTAAAGTAAAATAGGTACATTTACAAGTTTTTTTTTAAAACAGGCTTTAAGTCTGGTAACTAGAGAAAAGACACTTTGACCACTCAGCTTTCTGAAACTCAAAAAAACTCTTACATTTCTCTTTAGAGGAATCAAGCACTTTCTATGAGACAAGGTATTTCACCGGTAAATCAAATACCTTAAGAAAAAACAAATGTGCTAATGAATTGAGAGATCAAAAGATCCAATACAAAGCAAGAGTGGTTAATAACCACAACAATCTAACCACTTACACAAGCAAAACACATTAAAAATATATGACTCTGTACATTAATACCTTTTAAATAACGAATGTGCTGTACGAAGGACTCCGTTAATAACATGGAAATCTCCACTCTGAAAGCGATTTACCATTTCTGTCAATAAATCAGGCCACTTCTGGGGGAAATCTTCTCTGCCAATAATGCTAATGGCATCACTTAACTGGGAGAAGGGAAAGAATTCATTAGATGAAAGCTCTGTAACAAGCCTCTCTAAAAAGCTGGGCCTTACTTCACCTGTTTCTGAATTTGCTCTGGGCTGCTAAGCATCAAGTGCACAATGTTGGCCTTAATGGCAACTCGATCAGCTTCACAAATTTTGTTTGGTTCATCTTCAACCTAAAAGTAAAACATCAAAAAGCACTAATGTAAAATTCATATCCATGATGGTACCATTTATAGCTAAGATAGAACCACTCCTTTTTACTGGCTTTCAAAGAAAAACAGAAAGGTAGAGCCATTTCTATGCAAGAGTGGATTATAGGATCTACTATATGTGGATAAAAGCATGAATTCTGACCCCAGAGAAAGGTACATTCCCTCCCAAATGAAAGTATTTTATACGCAAATTAATGAGCTTATTTAACTCCCTGATCCCCCCCAAAAAACTTTAGTTCTATATGTGAGCTATTCAGGACATGTGGTTTAAATCTTTATAGCTATATATGCTACATAGCTCTCATATACCTTCAAAAACTTCAATATGTCTTTCACCTTTAATCAAAGGTATTTTCTATGAAAACTTCTTGATCATTAAAGGTTATAATGTATCCAGGACTACATCACCAAAGAGGTTCTAGAAGTCTCATTAATTTTACCATTCAAGATAGATTAAGGGCTAGCATGTCTGCAAGTAGAGGGTTGGACTTTTAAATATTCTAAGAGTTACTAAGTTTCTTCACATGTGGTAACACTTGACTCTACAAACTTAAATACGTATACTATTTTTTTTTAAAAGATTTATTTATGCATACAGAACTGGGGTACAGCCCAGAGGTACAGGGGTGGTGAGAGGATTCACCAGACACAAGTGGGGAGCAGAACAGGCAGACTGATGAAGTACACTGCTGAGGGGAGCAGCAGGCGGTCAGGAGAGGTCTGGCCCGCCATGTGGGTCACCTCCGGGGCAGGCAGGGATCAAACTCATGCTGAAGTGGCTTTAGCTTCTTAATGCTGTGCTTTAACCCGCTGCGCCACCAGGGA
>NW_004567123.1:30461306-30541015 GCF_000260355.1 Condylura cristata | reverse complement strand
CTGTGTACTATTTTTAAAAACTCATTTATGGAATGAGAAATATAATTTTCAGTGAGATTTAAAACTGATATTTTAGAAAAACCTATCATTTCTGATGACCTTAATACTGTCTATAATGTTATTACTGCTATCATTACAGAATAATTCTCATTATCATTATAAGCCAGAGTTTTTCAGCTTTGACATTATCAACATTCTGGGTCAGCGTATCTTTGTTATGGGAAGTTATCTAGTGCATGGTTATGAGTACCCCTGGCTTTTACCCACTAGATGTATCCTCTTGTAACCTCCAGTTGTGACAACTAAAATGTCTCCAAATAACTGGGTACACAAAATTACTGCCCACCTGAGAACCACTATCGTAAGGTAAGATAGAGGAAATGCTGGTTTCTTAATTTACAACTTTATATTTGCAGCGTGACAGGCTTCATCTTAAAACTAAGAATATAACTGGGCCCCTCCTGGTGGCGCAGTGGGTTAAAAGCACAGCACAAAGCTTAAGCCACTTCCGCATGAGTTCGATCCCTGCCTGCCCCAGAGGAGATCCACATGGCGAGGCAGACCTCTCCTGACCCTCCCACTGCTCCCCTCAGCAGTGTACTTCATCGATCTGCCTGTTCTGTGCCCCACTCTGTCTCTGGTGAATCCTCTCACCCTCCGCATCTCTGGCCTGTACCCAGTTCTGTAAATAAATAAATCTTAAAAAAAAAAAAAAAAATCCCTAACCAAAAACTTAAACATTTTGCATTCTTACTTTTAACATATATATACACAGTGGCTTTACAGCCATATGTAATTTCTCCCAGTTCACAAGAGAGACTGTTTCAATTATTCATTTAGAATGTCTCCCCACACAGTTTCTTCCTTAGACTATGAGCTCAAGTAAACTTTCACCCATAATGGACTGTAAGCCATGTCTCACTCTCCAGCAAGCTGAGTTATGAAACGGAAGTAATCTTTGTGAATTCAAGTGAAACAAGTGCAGCTCTGGGAAAACATCCTTCTGCCAATTCTTTCACATTTTTAAAATCACATCATCTGTGAATAAAGTAAGTTTTATGTCTTTCTTCTCCACCTGTTTGCATTTTATTCCTTTTTCTTTCTGCATTTGCAAGAACTTTCAGGAAGATGATGAAAAGAAGTGGTGGAAAGAGACCATCCTTGCTTTGTAGTGGATCTCAGTGGGAAAGCTTCAAGTTCTCACCATTAAGTATATTTTGAGCTATAGGTTTCTTGTAGGTAATCTTTATCAAGCTAAGAAAGTCTTTTTATTCCTAATTTACTGAGTTTATATAGCACAAAGGATGTTAGATATTGTCAAATGCTTTTTCTACAACTAATGACATATGATTTTTCTTTTTTCAGTTTGCTAGTGTGATGAATAACATTAATTTTCAAATGTGAAACCATGTTTGGGATAAATCTCATTTGTTCATATGTAAATAATTCTTTATCTCTTTTTGATTCGATATGCTAATATGTTGTTGAGGAAGATACTGTGTAAGTTTATCTTTAATTTGTGTCTGAATCTTCTAGACCACTGCATATGTAAATCTGATAATTAAACATGAGTATTATGTATTTGCAAAATACTTACAATTCTCCAGTTTCTTTTAATGTAATTCTTGAAAGTTACTGAGGCACATACTTTAATGACGTTATCCTGGGAATTCTCCAGTAATGTTAAAAGCAACAATGGGTAATTCTGATTTCCTTCTACAGATTCAAGAAACTTCTCAGCTGTAAACAAATTTCCACGTTAGAAGATTTATTATAAGCAAAATCCTATAAGCTACATGTATTTGACTGAAGCATCAAAAACTCAAAAGACTGGTATATAATTTTAATTGAGGTAACTTAGTGCACAACACTGACCAGTACCAAAAGTATTTTCTCATCACGTCCATCACTAACTGTCCAGTCACCACCACCAACCAACAGACCCCTTCTACTCATTTTCTCCCTAATTCATTCTCTCTGGTAACTATCATTCTATTATCAGAGTGAACAATTAGTATATTTTCCTTTAGGGGGTATGGTCTACGGGGTTAGTTTCTTATATATTAAATGGACTACATATGATGTTAGATTAAATTTATATAATGCCTCAGTTTTCAAATCACCTTTTTTTTTTACCAGTAATCACCTGATTCTCACAAACTTACAAAGTAGTAGACTACTTCATCTGAAGGAGAAGCTATGCTGAATAGTGACTTTAGGGAAAAAGTCATCTACTCTGTCTTGCTCCTAAAGTATTATAGTTAGCATTATTAGTAAAGGCAGTAATATTATGACAGTGCTTTAATGTAGACTAGTGTTAACTCATGGTAACATATATTAACCATAGAATTCTAATGCTTTACTTGTATATTTCATTACTACTACCCAGAGAGGTAGGTAACATCTACCCAGAGAGGTAGGTAACATCTTCTTTTTATTCATTTATTTTTTAATTTTTGCATAAAAGAAACTGGAGTGTGGCCAAAGGTATGGGGAATGTGGGGTGGTAAGAGGATTCACCAGAGACAGAGTGGGAAGCAGTGGGTGAGATAGGAGAGGTCTGTTGTGCCACATGTGAGTTAGCTAGCCAGGGTTCGAACTCAGGCCGTAGCAGTGGTAGCACTGAGACTTAATACCTAGGCTACCAGGAAGGCCCCCAAATCTTCACTTTAAAGAAAAGTTTTAGCCCAGTCCTTATTTTACCGGTTTTCTTCTCAAATAAAACATTTCTGAATAGTAGCAATACATTTATACCAAGATTTTACCCATGTATTTCCAACTCATGCTACAATCAGGGATGATAAATCTCCAAGGTTTAGTGATCACATGGTAGTTTATACCATTTCTCACATTTTTCCTATCTGACAGTTCATAAGGTAACACCTATTCCAAAGGTCCTATGTGTATTAAAAAGGTCTGCTACGAGCCTCTACTATCTTCTAGAATTTAATTATCACTTAACACTTTTCTTCTTTCTGAATTGAGTTCTCAGAGTTTAACTTCCATCTTCCATGTTTTGTGTTCAACCATGTCTCTCTTTAAAGATAAAGAATACTGAACACGAAAATGTTTTCTCGAAGAGGACACAGTATGGTTTTTGTACAAAGCTAGAGCTTGGTCTGCTTACCCTAAATGGCCAGCATTTCACAGAGCAACACATTATATCCATGACTTGGGGAAAAGTCCAGATAAGATCGCCAGGTTTCTTTCCTAAAGTGTCATCAATATCCTAGAAGCAATCTTCTCATGTGTTTAGTTATTCCCTTTTGTGTTCATTTCTTTCAACTTGCTCACAGAATATTCACAATGAACATCAAAATGTCTTCAAGCACACAGGGCCCAAGTACACAGGTGGAAAAGGCAGGAGGAGGAGGCCATACTCTGCTGAGGGTAACTCCATGGTCCCCAAAATGCTCACCAAATCGCCTGCCACTGCGGGTGACTCCTAGGGGAGCTGCACAGCCTGAAGGCTCCCAGAAGACCCTTGTCTACTGGCTCTCTTGTTTTCAGAACATCACTACCTGCTGGCCAGGCACTCACTGCTCCTCCCAAGGAGACCTGCCCTGCTTCTACCTCCTTGGGACATCTGGGCACAGCCAAGGCACCTTCACTCTGCCTGCCTTCTGCCCCACCCCACAAATCATTGTGCAAGTTCAAGATTGGATTAAAATGAAGGGAATAAGTCATTTCAGCACTCTTAAAAAATGTCTAATTCACACCACTGCCACATCTCAATAGTTAAGTGAACATAGTGGTATCTATAAGCTGGATCCCACACATTCCACTTTCAGGCCACATCTTATAATGATGTTGAATCGGTCTGATACTAGTCTCCAAGAATTGCTGTATTCAGAATTCTTTCCAGAAATTTAAGTTTATTCCTACACCCTCCACTGGATTAATAAAGCAATAGCACCCTGATCTTACAAAGAAAATTATTAAAAGTAATTTTTAATAGAATGTTGGTTTGAAGTGTTCTGGGAAAATTTAAGAAGATTAGAGCCATTAATTTCCCTTTATCCAGGAACATGTTACTTCCTTAAGCACTAACGGGAATATCACAATTTTCTTTCTCAGAAATCATAATGACTTTTCCTAGAATAGGATGGAAACATTAAAATCCTATTATACGTAACAGAAGACTGTATAACCCCCCCAACATACATTCATATTAATTTGTGTCTTCATAAAGCCCTCAAACACTATTTTAAAAAAAAAAAAGGATTTATTTATGCATACAGAACTGGGGTACAGGCCAGAGGCTGAGTGGTGATGAGAAGATTAACCAGAAACAGAGTGGGGAACAGTGGGCAGGTCAGGCGCACCATATGGGTCCACTCCGGGACGGGGATCGAACTCATGTTGAAGTGACTTTAGCTTCTTAGTGCTGTGCTTTAACCCACTGAGCCACCAGGGAGGGCCCTCAAACACTGTCTGTATACACATGAACATTAGCAACTTTCTGAAGCAAAAAAAATCTAAAAATTGTAAAGTTAGCTGCTATTCTTTGAAAATGAATATACTTCATATAAATGTCCTTAAAGAAAAGCTGGAAATCTGATCTTGCATATCCAGCTTGAATCCCTAAACTAGGAGGTTCCAAATATTTATCCTTAAGCTGGTCAAATTCAGGGAGGGAGAAGGAAGGTGCCTTAAAATATACTTATTATCTTAAATCTAGCACAGGGATTAAAAGACTATGATTTTCTTGCTTTAATCGCTTTTTAGCAATTAACTCTCATCCTATTATTATATTTCTAAAGCAGTCAGGTAGGGGGATTTTCAGAAAAATCAAGGGACAAACCATTCTAAATATACTAGTACGTTTTACCACAGAAGCTGTCAAATAAACCATTCTTCTTAAACAAAAGATTCTACAACATGTTACAGCCACTGTAAGCATGGGTAGAGAATGAAAAAAACAAACAAACAAACAAACAAAAACTATTAATATGAATCCCAGTATAAAGAAACAAAAATAGAAAACCTTTAATTTACAAACAGGCAGACTGCACAAAGGTTTTCCTCATCTAACCTTAAAGAAGAAAGCAAGTACCAGAGTACTTGTTCTCTTTACCTGGACGTCTGATGGCAGGATCAGGATCAAGAGTTTTCTTTAAATATTCTGTTAGTGTTTGCAAATTTGCATCGCTGAGATCCATGACTATGGAACCTAAGACAGAAAATTAATTTGGAGTTATTAATTATTCCCACAGCCAGTTACTTAAAAGTATCCTTTTTTTAGACTATTATCCTCGCCTCTCTGCAAAAGTCATCCATTTGTTATGTTTTAGGTATGGGTTATAAGCTGACTTCTTAGTGGAGACAAGGCTCCAGCAGATGAATTAAAAAAAAAGAAAATTTTTGAGATAAAGAAAAAAACATTAATTTCACCAAGATAGGCACAGGAAGACAAAATTGAGTAACTGACCAAAATCACCATAAAGTTTGATTTAATGCTGTGAAAAGGACAACAGGGCAAAAAACTCACAAGAAAAAATTTTAAAAACCCCATGGCAAGTTAAACTTTTAAGCAGTAAGGATGCCATATAAGGTTCTGAAAGACACCAGACAAATTCCATTGTGTATAGGCAATCACAACTATTGACAACAAAATACATGCTGAAAATTTATACATAGAGAGATAATTCTGGAATGCAAATGATAGTGATGATTATGATTTAAAAACAAATTTCTACACCAAAATCAAAGGCAACAAAAGCAAAAATAAAGCTTCTGCACAGCAAAAGAAACCATCAACAAAAATTAAAGGACAGCGTACCAAACGTGAAAATATATTTCTAAATCAGTCATATGTCTAATAAGAAATTAACATTCAAGATATATAAAACCCACAGCAGAGTGAAATAGTTAACACTATATTGCATATCTGAAAGTCACCGAGAGTACATCTCAAAAAGTTCTCCAGACAAGGTTTCTCAAACTGCTAAAAGTGGAGCTTCCATAGAACCCAGCAATCCCACTCCTAGGTATCTACCCAAAAGACACAAAAACATTGACTCAAAAAGACACCTGCACCCCATGTTTATTGCTGCTTTATTTACAATCGGAAAGACATGGAACCCAAAATGCCAAAAGATGTGGTACATATACACAATGGAATATTACTCAGCAATCAAAAAAAGCAATTCCCACATACCTTTTGCAGCAATATGGATAGAGCTGGAAAAGATCATACTTAGCGAAATAAGCCACAAAGAAAAGGAAAAATACTGGATGGTTTCACCCATAGCAGGAATATAAAGGACCAGGGGAGAAAATAATAATAATAATGAACAACTATATACCAGAGACATTTTACGGGGGTTAAGTGGGGAATGGGATCAAAAACGGTGGGGGAAGGGAAGTGCAATGGACTATGGTGATGCCACACGGGTGACCTGGTGATGGGAAGCCCACGGGGATTACAACTGAGATGGAAAAAGGCACAAAATGATGAAAAAATAAACTACTATATCATTAAAAAAAAAGTTCTCCAGGCAAGACAATTTAACTACTTCTTTGTGGTGGTCATTTTGCAGTACACACATGTACTGAATAACTATGTACCAATTACAACTCAATTTCTAAAGGTAATCTTTTTTTTTTTTTTAAAGATTTATTTATTTATGCATACAGACTGGGGTACAGGCCAGAGGTGTAGGGCGGCGAGAGACTTCACCAGAGACAGAGTGGGGAGCAGAACAGGCAGATTGATGAAGTACACTGCTGAGGGGAGCAGCGGGCGGGTCAGGAGAGGTCTGCCACGCCATGTGGTCTCCTCCGGGGCAGGCGGGAATTGAACTCATGCGGAAGTGGCTTTAGCTTCTCAGTGTTGTGCTTTAACCCACTGCGCCACCAGGGAGGGCCACTAAAGGTAATCTTTTAAAGAATATTTAAAGTTTATAATTAAATATAATCACAGAATATCCTATGACTCACTAAAAAATTCACATCTAACATACTACAAATCACAAGCTAAATAAAATGGTAACATATAAGGCTAAAGATCACACACGTAAATGCATGTGCATCATTACCAATGGACCAAAAAATAGGGCTTTATGGTTTTGAGTTGTTAGTGAGTAGATAAAATTAGAAAATGAAGAAACTTTTTCGTAGTGGTAGTATATAGTATAACTGTGGTTTTACAGTGTAACTGTGGCAAAGGACACACTACTGTATAACTTACTCATCAAACAGTATACTTAAAATGAATTTATGTAAGGTCGGACTTCAAAATGCTTAAAATTCCAGTAGGCAGTTTTTACAAAAAATATCACATGCAAAGGGAACCTGGGGAAATGCAGCCTTCTAGGGGCAATGATGCGGCTTTCCCATAAAAAAGGAAAAAAAGCAAGTACATAGGGATTTTTGTAAAATATAAGAAAGTGGGGGAAAAAAGGGTAATGGATACCATAACTCAAATGATGGTAAAACACCAAGACAGACCATATTCTGGGTCAAAAATCAAATCTTAACAAATTTAAAATAACCAAAGCTATAAAACATGAACAATCAGATGAGAGTTCACACTACTAAATTAAAACAGATCATAGACCTAAATATAAAATTTTTAAAAATTAGGTTAAAAAAGTACACCCAAATGTACAGACAAAAAATAAAAGTATTCCCCAAAATGTAAGCAGTAGTAATGTCTAGGTAGTGTATATAAACTACTTCTATTCTCTTTACATGTGACTTTTTTTCTAATACCCTACAACTACTGACATACATTACATTTACAACCAGAAAGTCATTAAAATGCTATTGTATTTTTTAAATGCTTATGACAAAAGGCA
Organism: Condylura cristata; assembly: GCF_000260355.1. Lineage (NCBI taxonomy): Eukaryota > Metazoa > Chordata > Mammalia > Eulipotyphla > Talpidae > Condylura > Condylura cristata. The sequence goes on along the minus strand of NW_004567123.1, from coordinate 30,533,213 downwards.
ATCAAGTTCCTGCTCTCAAAGGAGCTTATATAGTAGTTTGGAAGAGAAGACATACTTGAAATGCCATATAGGCCTAAAATGCTTTTCTACAATTTTGAAATCCAAAAATCTATAGACCTAAGTGTTTCAGAACAAATTTTTAACAAGTTTTTAGCAAACTGATTTGGCAGCAAACCCTAGAGTGAACTACTTGAGGCAATATATCTCACAATGTAAATTTGTTTCAATAAAGAAATACTAATTTGTTTGATTGCAGGGTGCTATCACTAGGGATGTTGCATAATCCAAAGTATATACATAATTTACAGTAATGCAGAAAAAGTTCTGTGAAAAACACCAAATCCTTAATTCTGAAATGCATTTATCCCTTGGAGTGAAAGTATCCAATAATTTTGAGATGGCAACTTAAATACTAACAAGTAAAGATCTCCCAGAAAATGTAAGTTTTGAGCTGAACTTTATTTGGCTAGGCAGAGGAGACTGAGGATCCATCTGACAAAAGAAATAGTATAAGCAAGTAATGGAGATAGGAAGAGTGCACACACACTTTGGAAAAATGTGAACCTGGAGGATGGAATCAGATCACTGGCACCTTAATACTTAGATGAAAGCTCCACAATTTAATGTACAACAGGAAGGTATTACACATTTTTTAAAATGGGTATATAATGAAATAGCATTTAAGAACTTTGAGCTGGGAAGTTTGCAGAATGGAGTCGACAAAGAAAAAGAAAAGATCTGTTGGGGAGTGGTTTAAATGGGAGGGTGGTTGCATCTATGAACTAGGCATAATGAGATGTTTTATATACTTCATATTATTTCATAGTAACCATTTCACCTAAAGACTCAAGAGAGATGCACTAATTTGCTTCAAGACACATATATTAAGGGCCCTCCCTGGTAGCACAGTGGGTTAAGTGCAGCACTATGAAGTGAGCCACAGCTGCTTTCAGTGCAAGTTCCATCCCCGGCCAGGGAGGATGACCCACAGGACACAGCAGACCTCTCCAAACCCACCCCTGCTCCCTTGAGCAGCGTACCTTGTTAATCTGCCTGTTCTGCTCCCCCCTCGTGTCTGGTGAACCCTTGCACTGCCTCTGGCCTGTACCCAGTTCTGTATGAATAAATAAATAAACAAATCTTAAAAAAAAAAAAAAAAAAAGGCCCTCCCTGGTGGCGCAGCGGGTTAAAGCACAGCACTGAGAATCTAAAGCCGCTTCCGCATGAGTTCGATTCCCGCCTGCCCCGGAGGAGACCACATGGCGTGGCAGACCTCTCCTGACCCGCCCGCTGCTCCCCTCAGCAGTGTACTTCGTTGATCTGCCTGTTCTGCTCCCCATTCTGTCTCTGGTGAAGCCTCTCGCCGCCCCTGAGCCTCTGGCCTGTACCCCAGTTCTGTATGCACAAATAAATAAATCTTAAAAAAAAAAAAAAAGACATATTTAAAACCAGTCTAACTACAGATCTACTCTCATCCCACTACCTAAGGCTGTCTTTCGCTCAGGCAGAAATAGAATCTGAACTAGAATATAAACACAGGAACGACAATGGAAAAGATAATGTGAAACAAAAAAAGTGCAGTCAGGGAAGATGAAGTAAATGATAACTGAGATTTTGAACTTGACTGATGTGAAACAAAAGCCTTAACTCTTCATCTCCATGTGCTAAAATAAAACGCTTAGAAAGAAAAAGCTCTATTTAATGCCATGCTATAATGCAGAGTACTCACAGCCAGAGACACCACCTATCTTTACCTGTGCTCTCCTTACAGCAGTCCTTTCTCTTAAAACACACTTTTTTTTAAACCACAAGGGAAGTCATCGTTACGGCCGATTTACTAGACTGTACCATTCACCTATTTACTCACTTCCTGTAAGCCATGGCAAACCACTCTGGGTATGAATATCACAAGTCAACCAACACAGTACTGGGAGGATATCATTATTGCTTTTTGTATCAAAAGTCTGGGGAATGCAACATTCTATTCACCTCCTCTTTGGACAGTCACTATGAAGGCTTTAGGAACTCAAAACAATAAATTTGCAGTTAATCCATGTAATACTACCAGGACAGCTGGCCACAGTCACTTTTTATGGAACACATTTTGGAAAACAGTGACTTAATCAATTCACTCACATTTTTTTTCTCTGTTGAATGCTGAATCTGTCATGAAATGTTGCTGTTGCCAATCAAAACCATTACATCAGTGTACATGAGGTGAAAAGAAAAAACAGGTCTTTTGTTGCCACACAATTTATTCTACCATTTGAGAATTATGCAAGGCTGCTTTTTAGAATTTGTGTGTTCTTGTGGTGGGGGATTACAGAGATTAATTAATCTATTTTGTTGAGTTTTTAAACATATTCCTCAATAACAATAACCTGCATTACACTATCTTCTTTATGTTCCTTTAGTATTTGTACAAATCAATCAAAACCCAAACTCCTTACCAAGGCGAAGAAGTCCCATGCAATCTAACACCCATAAACCTTATCTCCCACCCTGCCTCGACTCTTAAGAATGTTCCAATCACAAAAGTCTTCTAGCTGTTCGTCAAAGCAGCCAAGGCAGTGGTCCCTGCCTGCTCTTCCTTCTAACTTGAGAGTGGGCATTATTTAACTGTCAGCACACTGTCAACTCTTCTAAATAATCTCCCACGGCTATCATCCCCCTCATCCCCGTCATACTGTATTAACAGCAACAAAGTTCACCTGAGCTATCTTCAACTTAACCTCTTTATACACACTAGGCTGTGAAGTTCCTTAGGGCAGAGCTTCTGAATATTTCTTTTGTTTCTGCATGCTTAGAGCCTTCAATGTTGCCTGGCATACATCAAACATTCAACATTTGTTGCATGATCTAATGGACGAGTTAACTAAAATGGATGAGATAAGCTAATGCAGGAGTTTTCAGTCCAAATTGGAGACTATTAGTTGTTAGCAGCCCCATTATAAGGCAGATAACGGGTTACACCTGTCAGTTAAGCAAATGATCAACTTACCCTGCGACGATTTATTGCTGTTCATTCAAAAAGCACTTTAAGGAAAAAAATGTATTCTGACATTTATTTATCCTGTCTTACTGCTCATAGATGCCAGTGCTTATACTTGTTCTAGGGCTTTGCACTTACTGTTCCAACTGCCTGGATAGAACAGTGGGCACTGGAGAAGACTGAAAATATAAAATTCATTCATTTATTTATTTTTAAAACAAGTATCACTTGTGATATCATCACCCAGCATTAATTATTGCTAGTATTTTAATTGTAGTCCTCTTTTTTCCTTCATTTTTTCCCCTTTTAAATGAAGGGTGGCTCTTACGTTCTCTGTAATTATCTTTGGACATTCCTATCAATACACAATTATCGATAGACTTACCTAAGTCCCACATTCTTTTTGTTTAATGAGCTGCTTGACATACACCTACCTTCTAAGATCCTTGCTCTCAAACTTACATCCCAGCGATTGGGGAAGATAAGTAAACTAGAAGTAATTCTAAAAATGACAAAACACTATGAAGTAAATAAAACTTGTAAGTGGTGATGGAGAACTGTGGGAAAGCGGTCTTCAGTGAGGCTGATCAAGGGTGGCCTAAGGCAAGAGAAATGTAAAAACAGAGCCAGCCCCGCGAACTTCTGATGCTGGCAACCTCCAAGCGAACCAAAGCGATGCCAAAGCCTTACAGTGGGCGTCAGCTTGGAACATTTAAGAAAAATAAAGGTCATGTCGAGAGGGCTACGGAGGCTAAGGCGTGGGCACGGGTGGAAAAGTGGGTAATGGTCACCTCAGGCAGGATTCTGTACCCCTGGTACTAACGCGGTGGACCCCCAGGGAGAGGTGAAGTAACTAGCGCCACGCCAGGGAAAAAGCTCTACCTGGAACGAACCCAGATGTTCAGGCTCGGAACACTACAACATAACGTCTCCGCAGAACTGGGGGCCCCATGTTACTGGGTAGGCGCATGGACTCGTACCTGACCCTCACAAACTCACCGAAGTGGATCACCAGGGTCCGGGGAAGCGGCGCGCCCCCGACCCAGCCCCGCAGTCCGGCCAGACAGGCCTCGCCGCCGCACTCAACTCACGTTGCGGGCGGCCCGGGGCGCCGAGAGCCGACGCGAGGGCGCGACCAATGAGAGGGGCCTTCTCTAGCGGCTCGGAGGCCGCGCGGCCAATCCGCGCGGCGCTGGAGGGGAAGAGGCGGGCCCCTCGGCCGCCCGCGGTAGGCCGCGCCCGGGCGGCCCTCGCCCCTCACAGGCCCCGGTCCGCCCCGGTCTGGGCCTGCGCCCACGGACGCCGCGAGAGGAAACCAGACCCGTCGGCGAAAGCAGAAGCCTAGTCGGAGGGCGCTGTCCGAGGCACGGACGCACGTTCCGCTCTCGCCCAGAGGCGCGGTCATCGCTTCCCAGTGCTCAGAAAGGTTGAGCGACTCGTCTCTCCCTCCCACAGCGAGGTCCCAAGAGGCCACCGCGTGAGGCCGTGCACACCCCGCGACTTACCTCGTGGGACACGGGAACGGACAGGGGACTCTCACCACGGACTGGAGCCGGCACTACTCACTCCTACCGCCACACCGCCTCACATTCAAACCCCGGCAAAATGGCGCGGCGACGAGGCGGTCGCCGGAGCGCATGCGTCAGCGGGGCCGACGCGGTGGGCGGGGCCAGAGGCGCGCGGCCCCACCCACTCTCGAGCGGTCGAGCGCGACGCAGGTCTGTGACGGCGCTGGGGTCACTGGCCACCGGGACCTGGGCTCTGGCCGCTGGGAAGGGCTTCCCAAGCCCTGTTTTCCTGAAATGAACACGGGTTCAGCGAATGCCTGCTGTTGTTGGCCTTCTTAGTGTCCGGGCTTGATGTCAGCCTCGTAGAAGCTTTCACTGCCAAAGCACGAACTATAGGAAGTCTGTAGTGTCTTGGTAGAGAACTTTACGCTCTTTCATGGAACTTATGTTTTAGAGCGAGAAAGAATAAACCAAGATAATTTCAGATCTTGATGAATGCTGTGAAAAGAGAATGAAAGAACAGGCAATACGGCAGGCAGTGACCGGATGTTCAGAGGCGGCCTCTGAACGAGTGCAGTTGTGGGAAGTTCAGCCTGGCCAGTGCTTCAGGAGGAGGGGATGCCAATAGCAAAGCCTGAGGCGGGAATGAGCTAGGTTTAGGCTTTATGGGGGCCAGCAGGAGGGCTAGAGAAGTATTCAGAGTACTACCACGTTATTTATCAAAAGAAGGAACAGAAAGTGCTTTATTGCAATGCTTACTGACATGACACATTACATATTTAAACTTACTACATGTGAACCTCTATTTACATTTCTTCCTCAGAGCCTACAGGTATTAGTATTGTGCTGTGTTCTCTGCCCTGTGGGTCCAGTGCCCACAGCAGATCTGTGCCTGCTATCCAGGGAACATCAACAGTGCAGTAGAGATGAGACAGGAGATAATGGCTCTCAAGCACCTAAAGGAAATGGGGGCAGTGTTTTAAGAGGCAAACTCTAGAGCCAGACTTTGACTCTAGCTGTGTGACCTTAGGCAAATTCCTTGACCTTTCTGAGCCCCAGGTGACCCCCTACAAAAAGTGGGGTAGGATGAGAATATTTTCTGTATCACCTTGTAGGGTGGTTAAACACATCATTAAAAGGAATGATGTGTGCAAGACAAATGCCTGGCACATAAGAATCCCATACATGGTGATTATTACTCTGCTGTGAGGTGCTATCATAGAAATAAAAAAAGATTAAACAATGATTGAGGTGGCCTCTTGCCATTTCACATGATCACTAGGGAAGCCTATTAGGAGGAATAAAGTTCTCCTCCCCCCACCCCCATCCTTTTGGTAGAGAAGAAGAGGAAGTGTGACCCAGCAGGACTCTAGAGAATTCAGGAATCTAGAATTTCAAACCAGGGCCCTTTGGGCACTGAGCACCTTGCAGAATTCAGAGACAAGCCAGTTGTTCGTGCTGATTTTCATTTACTAATTTAGACTCTCCTAAGTTGTGACACAAATAACTCAAGGGTAGTTCAGCAGATTTCTTAAGAAAACAGGTGTGATGTAAAAATTTCAGGGAAGCCCTCTAAAAGAAAACATAATTGCCTAAAATGTGTCTCTAGTCTCCTGGCAGAGAGCAAATGCAGTGTGATTTCAAAACTGTCATTTAGAAAAACGCTTAAATATGTAGCACTTGCACAGGGTTGAGGTGGCTCTTCATCAACCAGCGACTTTAACAGGAAAGCAAGAGCAAGCTGAAAATATCTGCCACAGTTGGATTGCTAGATCCTACAATACCATGCTGAAGATACCTTGTGAGACACAGAGGAAGGAAGTCACTTTGGTTCAGGGTCTTCAAACTCTGCACAAAAGACATGGGGGCTGGCAATTCTCAGGGCTGGGGGCCATCTTGTATATCAAAGAATATTTCAGTACCATCCCAGGCTTCTACCTACTAGAGGCCCTCTCCAGCTATGACAACCAAAGGTGTTCCAGAACTAAAAATCAATCACCAAGTGTTATAAGTATGAGGGGCAGAATTGAAAACCACTGGCTGGCAGTCCCCTGGCATTAGCTGCTCTTAAGAGAGAAAGATACTTGAGAAATCTTTCCCTAAAGAAAGGCCTGGGCCTCTGTTCTTCACTGGAAGTATCTGAAATGCAACACCAGAGGGTAGTTTTACTCTAGAAAATTGAAAACAACAGTGATGCATTAGTCAGCTTTTGCAGGGGCTACTTTAAGCACAATGATGATTTACAACTTTGGGAACTCTAGAACTGCCTACCATTCAGTGTCTGGTGGGCTACCCTGTGTCATCCTCTGTCATCTTGTCTCTACTACTGGCAAGAGAGATTTTAAGAGTTAACCCACTGGTCAAACTAACTGAGTTAAAGTGGATCTAGAACTAAATAATAATCTTCGCTGGAGTTTTAGCCCCTTTTCACAGGCCAAGGGGAAAAGTTAAAAGAGAATTTTTTTTTATTGTTTATATATAAATATGTTTATTTTTACATCAATTTGTACCTTTTTCAATCTCAGCTGTAATCCCCATGGGTTTCTCATCACCAAATCACCCATGTACCATCACCATAGTCCAGTGCACTTCCCTCCCCCCACCATTTTTGATCGCATTCCCCATTCCAAAAGAGAATTTTAGTTTTATGTTAGAAAATTAAAACATATAGTAAATATTATCTCATTGATAATTACATTTACTAAATACCAATGGAGAACTACAAATTTATACCTGCTGTAAGATCAAACTAACCCAAAATTATAGCTTGAAATTTAACTATTAATTATTACATTTAAAAACAACTTTACTTTTTAAAACTTTATTGATTTACCACCTGATTAAAGCATGAGATATTTTAACAGTATTATACATAATATTTTTACATAGAAAACTTTACATAGCATTTCATGTTATATAATTCTGCTTATTCTTTCAAAAATGTATACATCCATTGGGCAAGGAATGCTTTTCATTAAATTACCAATATTAAATGCACTTAATCATTGTGTGTAGATTAAACAGAAGTAGCTAACAACTTTTAGGTATTTTAAGGAGGTAAAACGTACACTTTGCACATAAAGAAATATTGATGCACAAATGCAGATAAAATTTTTAAAAAATTAGAACACTGAGAAAAACTATACTTTCGTGAATGTCCTTTTATTGAGAGCAAGGCTTTCCAGACACACTCATTCCTTTAAATATTCAGCTTTGGTTTCTTTGTTTTCCAAACTTCAAAGCTGCTCATAGCAAAACTCCAGGATTTCATTGAGTACAAGCTATGTCTATCTTAACACAAACATTAGAACAGAATTCAGAAAACGCAGTATTAGGGATCCAGCTTCTAGGTAACCCAGTATTTGTTTGCATCATAACAACAAACATTTGAATGAGATATTTATTCTAGTATTTGTCAGCAGGCTCTTTGAATAACTGCAATGATGAGTAAAGGTATAGCCATAGTCATAAAAGAACAACAAAAACGTTTCTTTTTTTTTTTTTCTTTTCCTTTTGTAAAAAAGTCACCTGTCAGAGGAAAAAGTTGTATTCTGAAATATTATACAATTTCCATCACATATGTTCTTTGGTTGTATGCAAGGAGGAACGGGGAAAGGTGTACTTGATTCTAGAGATGCATTATTAGAAATAAAATTTCCCATCCACGTTTGTTGTTAAGATGCCAAAGCTGGTGATTTTTCTAAAGGACAATGAGAAAAAAAATTGCTTGAAGCAGCAGTATGGTAACAAAGGAAAACTTCTTGAGAGACCCAGCACATATAATCAACACTTAAAGCATTCTGAGAGAGAAGGCAGGCCTTGGAAATGCTCCCCTCTTCTCCTCGGCTCTGTTAGTGATGTCCTGGCCCCTTTCCTGGTGTCTGAGTGGCACACACCATGGCTGACATGAGCTCAGTTAGGTTAGTCACAGAATAGAATTTAGGTTGAATGGCTTATTCCAGGAATTTCCTCTGTACATCACGGTCCACCACTGAGAAAAATGACCCTGAATAGTTTTAACATCCAGTTTTCAAAAGATCTGTGCTGGTACAGTTCAGATGCCTTATTCAGAAATCGAATCTCTTAAAAGACAATGTTAAATTCAGAATCTGACAAGTTTCAGCAAGTAACAAAATGCACTAACATCTCTTATTCTGCAAGAGGAGGCAAAAATGAAAGAGAAGGCGTATACTAGAAAAGTCCTGCAGTCACATTTGATGAAGAAAATGTCACAGGAGACCCTCAGAGGGAAAGGATAACATCTCTAACCAGGTCTGCAGCAGCATGAAACCTGTACATTCTGAACAAACTTGTGTTCTCCATTTACGCCATTAGTACAAACATCAGAGATGGTGGGCTTGTTGAGATCGAACACACTACAGTCCCAGGAAGCAAGTCCCAGAAGGTAGGTCCACACTGAGTACGCCATTCACATGTGCTAACACTTTCCACTCACAGAAAATACTCTCCCTCCATCCCTTCCTGCGTGAGAAAGCTTTTCTCCCCCTAATGTATGCAAATAACCTAAAGATCTAATAAACCTGCTCTTTTTCTTTGGTAGAGAAATGAAAATACTTTTGGGGGCAGAAAAGAGTAGACAGAGTACTACTGGCCCAAACAAGCATTCCTCAAGGCTGTTAAAAACAAAATTTAAGAAATCGATCTCTTAGTAAACAAAAGCACCAGAAATCCTTCTGTATAAAGAAAAAAATATCAGATTTTATAGATAGGTTCCCAACTTACTAACTTCTAAGGCACCAGAGTTGGCATCAATACAACCCAATTCACAGGACTAAAGGGTGTGGGTAGAAAGTCTGAATGTTCAAAGAACTCTGCAACACTTGCTAACCTCAATGCCCTCCAGGCAGCGGGTGAGCGGGCAGGGAATGAAGCATAGGTTCTCTTTCTCACTGACTCAGAATAAATTAAGTTTCCAAATCTACTGCTCAGAGGCGTCAGGCCCTGTGTCTTCAGATGGTCCACTTCCACAGAGGCCACGTCCTCACTCAACTCAGCTCTACTGCAGTTAAGAGTATTGCACCATCATTAACATAAGGACCCCAGAGTCAGATCTCAGCTCCTAGGTTCACGTGAGCTGGAGCATCAGGCACAGGCCACCTCCCTCCGATGTCCCTGTTCAGCTGTGCTGGCCCCACCACAGTGAGGGTCTTGCCTAGTTCAAGCCATGGTGCAGGGCGAAGGAGGTGCACAGGGGCCTTCTCCAGCACAGCACTTTCCCTCCCTCTTGAGGGCCCTTGAACGGGGATTGTGCAAAGTTGGGATGCGAACCATTGGTGCCCTCATTATTCTGAGGTAAAAGAAAAGGCTTATTTAAATATAAATTAACTCTGTTAAATTATTACTTCATTTCATTTCTACTTCATATATTAGATTTCACAAAGTGTGTGAGATGGACAATGAATTCTGGACATTTTAATGGAATACCCATCCACAAATACTCACTTCAAGGAAGGCTAATCATCTTTAGTAAATTGTTTATTTTTTCCCTATAGATTTGTTTTCCCCAAGCACTAAAGCAGTGAGAGCCAGGAGGCACTACAAGTTTTTAGACCTTGCAAGCTCTTAATTCTAACTTATTCACTAAACTCCGCTTTCAATCAAATCTTCAGTAACTTTTTTTGTAAAAGACTTTAATAAAATCCCTCAGGTGTCAGCAAAACAAAACAGGAAAGAAAAAAAAAAACTTCTTTCCCCTTTACCTTTCCCCAAACTAACCTAACTACAGCTGACTCACAACCGAGAAAGAACACTCAAACTTCTCTAACACACTCAAACAACAAAAAACCCAGCATATTTTAGGCGCACTTAGCCATTACAAGAAATTTTATTAACATACTCTCTAATAATCACGAACCTATACAGCTATGTTCAGTACTTTCAATGAGAGTGACTTCCTCTGACGAAACATTAATCGCCGATCAGGGACTTAACTAGAGAATGACGGCGGGCGCCGTGACAGACTGGACAGACAGTTCAACCAGTAAAATGGAATGACAGAGATGAAACAGACTCCCCACCTACTGTGGTGACTGGGTATGCAACAGTTTAATGACACCACAACGCCTTTGCCAGAGACTGATGGGGCCAGTGGAGAGGCCATCCTTATCCAGGCATCCTGCATTCCTGTGTGCCGACTGCTGTTGCTGCTGTCTGACCCTTGATGAGATGTGCTAGGCAGAGGTGGCATGGTAAACCTGCAGAGCTGCAGCAGTGGCTCCCAAGGGAGCCAAGGCTACCACAAAGGTGACAGTGTCCCTGGTCCTGGGGATGGTTCTTCTGGAATCCATATCTTATACACAACGCCTATTCTTAGGAAGAACTTCCGCAGAACAGCTCGGAGTTCAGGAATCAGGTCAAATTGCATAATTTCACACAAGTAGGGGTAGTACGTTGAAGCATGTGCTTTAAACTTGAGATGGGAGAGAAGGAGAGAAAGAAAATTAGACATGGCACCATTTTGGGGGGCACAATTTCAAAAGTATTCATTTCACCCTGGGAACTTCTTATAATGTTGGTGCTTTTTCTTGCTATTACAAAGTAGATACAAAAACCTAGAAATTCAAACTTCTTTTAATTCTATTTAAACACAAACTATGGGGGTCCTTCCTCTCTGGTGGCACGACAGGTTAAAGCTCCACACTATGAAGCTACTATCGCCACTGCAGCATGAGTTTGATCCCTGGCCAGGGAGTGACCCACATGGGTAGCAGACTTCTCCTGACCCGCCCACTGCTCCTCTCAGCAGAGGATTTCAGTACACCTGCCTGTTATGCTCCCCACTCTGTCTCTGGTGAATGCTCTCACCCTCCATACCTCTGGCCTGTACCCCAGTTCTGTATGTAGAAATAAATCTCAAAAAAAAAAAAAGGAATTAGGTTAAAAACAACAACAACACTATTTGGGGACAACCTTGCCACCAAAGTCAGTTTTCACTTCAGTAAAAGCTAAGGCCGAGTTTTAAACTAGTGCTTCACAATCTCATCTTTCTTGAACATAGCCACACTGAAATCCTTGCAGCACATGTTTGGTTTCAAATGCAGTGTTTCTCAACTGGGACATTTTGAAGGAAAAAGCCCCAATGTATTAAGGCATCTGTTGTTTGTAATGAGGAATGCTTCTCCCTGTCTTGTCTAGAACGATGCTAATTATGCAAATATCCTTGGAAGAACTGAGAAAACTGTTCCAAGTCTGAGTGAAAAGCCCACACACACTGATGTCCCAGTGGAGACATCGGAGTTCACTTGCTTATTATACCTTTTCATCGTTTATTTTGAGGGTTTTTGTTAACAGCAACAACAGAAGACTCGTCCAGGCCTCCCGATGGCTTTCAGAGTTCACCGTGATGAAATAAGAAAGCGCCTCACTGCACACGCTGGAAGAATCAGAGAGGGGGAGACACAGTCAACAGGTGTCACATCTGAGCTTTCCCTGGAGGAGAGAATGGGGGTTACCGAGCACCAGCACTGTCTGTGCACCCAGTACACTCCTGAGCCCTGGTTTCTCAGCTGTAAATGGGGATAAACAAGTGCACCGACTCGAGGGGCTTCTGCGAGAGGAAATGAACAAGCACGTTTGACGGCGGCTTCACTCAGAGCTGGCACAGTCGGGGCATCGCTGTCCGCAGCCCAGTGAGCTCAGAGCACGTGGCCTGCCTTGCTGCTCACCTAACAAACCAGTGCTGCTGTCCCCAACACGCTGTGCTTAAAGCTAACGTTTATGTATCTGTGTTAGAGGAATTTTTGGTAGGATGACTGAACAACAGGCCCTTAAATCTATCTTTCAAGGGCAAGTTTCATTCCAGCATCTTGTTTTTTGGTCTATGATGTAAAAGCCATTACTGAAAATCTAACTATCCTAAGTTTGACATTCTGTTCATTTGTGGTGAATATTATATTATGAACATGCTCCGCATCAAGAAAACTGTTTCAAAATCCTTAAAAAAAAATACTGTTACAGATTACATAATATTCTTTCATCTGCTATAGCATAATTTAGTTATTCATTCCAGAGTTGAGCTGTCTTAAGTTTTTTTCTTTACAAATAAGTCTGAAATAAATATTCTGGGTAGTAATCCTTAGTCTTATTTCTAAGATATTTTCTTAAGTTGCTTTCATAATAATGGAAATAGAGAATCAAATAAAGAATGAACATGTGAAGGTTCCACGTATAAAGCCACCCAACTTCCAGACACCCTGTCGCCGTGCTCATCCTCGTGGTACAGGAACCCTCGTGGTTTTAGCACACTGTCGCCAGCTCAGCATGGTAATGTTAGCACATTTTCAAGAAATAAAAAAGAACATAAGCACCCTACTCAGAGTTCTCCAAGACTGAGGGCAAAGATCTGCTTTTCTGTCAGGGGCTCCCTCACTGTTGTCCTGCCGTCTCCCCAGGGCTTCCTTCCCTTCCGAGGCAAAGTCAGTACATCCTGGAGGCCATATGATGCTACCACATTCCTCTTGGAAAGAATGATGGGAGGGCAGAGCTGACCTCAGTCTTGAGAGGACCAGTCAGGATCTCACTCCAGGTATGTTCACTCAAAGCTCAGGATGCTTTTCGCTGCCCACCATTTTGTGCTTTAAGAAACTTCTGCCATCAAAGAAATGAGGCTCCCCCCTCTTGAGTGTACTAAGAAAAGTGAAAGAAGAGCCAGCAGAAAGAAGCAAAAAGTAAAAGAAAATAGTTTGTGGGGCATCAATGTGTATTTTTCTCCTACTCTTTTCAAGTCACAGTATCATTGTGATGCATCTGTGTTTTAGAGATAAAAATTTGAATCTTACGTTAAAAGTCGCTGCTGTATTTCTTCCCAAGAATCCCTGCGGTTCTCATCAACATACATTCGAAACAGGATCCTCAAGCAACAGGCCAGGCTGCTGGTTTCTTGTTTTAGAAGATTAGGTTTAGACTTGCCCTTAAAACCTAGAGGTCAGAGAGTCATATGAATAGTGCACCCTTCTGGGATAATGCCAAGAAATGACGTGGGGGCCTAAGACAGTCACTTTAGGGAATGCTGGAATATCTCACATTCTTATAAGCTCAACTTGGCTATCAGAAAAGGTAGTCATGAGAGCTCATCCTCTGTGTAAGACCCTCCGTTCCTCAGGGCCTGAGCTGTTTTCCACTTAGATCTACTCACTGACTGGTAATGTTTTTCAGTTCATCTTCTTAAGGGTAATACTAAAAATTCTAGCATGTTCCTAAGTTGCAAGAGTTTTTCTTTCCAGAAAGCACATGAAAAATATACTTTCTCAAAACCATCCTCAGAAGCAAAACCTTAATATAAAGGCATAAAACATCTACATATATGTATTTTAAGCCATTGAGAAAAACATTAAAAAATTTTTAAGTTAAAATAGGCATTTGTGGACAAGTAAAATAATGGTAACAGAGCAACTTACTAAAAACTTACTGAAAGTATCATTTTTGTGCAAAGTTCAAAAAATGCGCTCTCAGTATTACCTCTGCGAATGTATTTGTACATGCATTCATATCCTTACTCCAGGACTATGTGGCTATGCTTAGAACTGGAGAAGACCCTAAAAGCTTCAGAAAACCCCTAAAAGCTTCAGAAAATGTATGAATGCTTTGTATTTCTCTTAGGCTATCACGTTTTGTGTCACCATACTTAACAACAACATTCCTTTATTTTTTAAGAGAATGCTGGAGCACATAACTGAGCTAATGAAAATGAAATATTCTTAATATAAAAAACTTTAACATACTCAGATATGTTCAGTATTTTATAATATTCACCATCTTCTTTCTAGCCTAAGAGACAAATTTTATTTCATGACTACACAATTTTAATCTAATGCAACATTTCTTAACTTGCTATATCAATTCAAGTCTTATGAATTTCTTTTTCCTTCAAATCCTTCCTGAGACTCACGTTGTTAGGCAATGTTCCTAGTAGTGGAATGAAATTTATCCAGCATTTCCTTCTTTCTTCCTCAAGCATGAAAATATTTGTGTAAAATGTGTACAGTTTTATGAACAATGTCAGACATTTCCCAAAGGTTTTGCTGTTTGAGGCCACAACCACAGCGGTCTGTCTGCCGTGTGGGCTTACCTGCTCGCCATAGGACTGTCCTCTGCTCGTAATTGGAATTGAAGGCCTTTGAGAACGAATGGGATTCCTGCAAGCAGTCCAACAGCTTGAAGAGGTGCTTGGAAGACATGCGCTTGTACATGCCCTGATCCTCTGTCTCTATGTGAATATCCGCACCCAGTGTGTCTTGCTAGTGGAGGGGACAGGAGAGCTAAGTACAGAAGACGAGCAGCACGAGCCGGCGCCAACACACCACTGCGTGGAAACGGCCTCCCCGTGGCCAAGTGCCCTTCTGAGGCCCACTCCCCTTACCTGGGCAGCAACCATGTGCTCTGCATCTTCCTTTTTGCTCGTTGCAGGGTAAAATACGATGTTGTCAATGGTCTGTATCAATTCCAACTGGACCACACACTTGATGAGGAGGCTGGCAAACAGTTTCTGATCTATATTAGATGATAAAGATTAACCCTAATAATGATTCAGCCAGTACTGAACAAATGCTCACCGAGCTTCTACTTTGTGCCAGGTGTGATTTTTGATGCTATGGCACAGCAATGAATAAACAATCTCTGTCCCCATGGCCAAGGCAGATGATAAGCAAACACTGAAGTATGAGATTAGTAGTAAGTCAAAAGATAACACACAAAGGGGTGGCAACGGGAAGGATCAGAGTGAGACGGAATGTTTAAGCAAGCTGGTCAGGAATGGTCTCCCAAAATGTGTTATTTGTGCGAAGAGTGAGGGAATCAGTAATGCAGAGCCTTTGTCCTTCAGAAGATTCAGAAGATTCTCTGTGAGGGAATCAGTAATGCAGATCCTATGTCTTTCAGGGGATTCTCTGTTGGACACTCCTACAGACCAGTTTTGAACTGCCCTCATCATGAAAGATCAGGTTCCCAGTGCTGCTGAATTCTCCACAGAAGTCTCACTCCCAGTCTTGAAGAGCGGAGCAGGGACAGGCTCATTTAAAATCTTATTTCCATGGGCCTCCCTGGTGGCACAAGGGTTAAATGCTATCAAACTACTGCCAGCTACTGCAGTGGGAGTTTGATCCCCTGTAAGGAAGCTGACCTGCATGGTGCATGAGACCTCTCCTGTTTCCCCGCTGCTCCCCTCAGCAGTGTATTTCCGTCATTCTGCCTGCTCTGCTCCCCACTCTGTCTCTGGTGAATCCTCTCATACCACTCCCTACTCCCACCTCTGGCTTGTATCCAGTTCTTGTATGCATAAATAAATAAAAATAAATCTTGTTTTTAAACAAGAAAATCTTATTCCTGGTCCATCTTCTGTCTGCCGTGGAGCTAGGACTTGCTCCTGACATTTTCTACTCCCACATTCCTCCAGTGTTGTCTCTTGGTGGTAAGTCATCTCTGGCTAGCTAGCACCTCTCTATGTAGCATGCCTTGCTCAGACTGTTGGTGTGGTTTCTGCCTGCTGACTAGACTCTGAGTAGCATCTCATCTACCTTGGCCTTCTCAGTCCCTGGGCTCAGGGGTGGCCCCCATCAGGCACTATGTAACGGTTGGCTAATGTGACTCGAGTCGAAATAGATTCCTTTTTTAAACTTATTATAAAATCAGAAAATCAAAAACATGAAATGAAGCTTTAGAGACAAAAAACAAAAAGAGGTTGGGTCAGCTTCAGGTTTTTCAACGTGAGTTTGAAAGTTACATATACATATAAAAATTCTCCAAGTGAAATTAGATTTGATTACCAAAAAATATAATAGAGTTGCAGAGATGTACATTTAAGTTGGCCCAATTCAACTGTGTCATCTGTCAACAGTAAACAGGAAGAAGGCAATACAGTAGTGTAAGTGATTTGACTGACTGAGCTTATGCCCAGAAGGGAGGCTGATAAGGGAGACCAGAGGAAAGAGGGGTCTCAAGTCCCAGGCATTTCTCAGAGGAGAGACGTCCTGCCACACTTAGAGAAGTTGTACTTAAAAAGCGTACACTTGGTCCCTACACACACAAGTCAGCCACTCTATCTGGAATTGATGAGGAAACAGTCATTCTCACTAGACTCTGGAGAGACCCTCAGCTGTACATATTCACCCTGCAGTGCACCCGTCTCCACCACAGCTCCTTCTTATCGGATGCCTTATTGAGGGTGGTCCAAAGAGGGGGGGACTGCTATGAAGACAAAGGGGTGCACGACCTCAAAGCACCCAGAATGTCACCAGAAAAATTGCAACTTTCCATTCAGCTGGGTGAATCTTTACAGAGATTCTACTGTCAGCAGCTGAATCTCTACCACGTATTGGTGAGTCATGTCACTGAAGTCCCAGTCCATGGGAAGGTAAGACAGTAGCTCCTCAAAGGGCCAGTGCAAGGACGACGTGAACGCACACACATGAAGCACACACACAGGGCCTGGCACACAGCACCTGGGAAGCCAGGGTTTGAATGACAGACAGCGAAACTGTCAGCAGCACTAAGAGACAAACTGGCAAACATAACTTGAGATTCATATCCAGAAAAGGGAGCTCTAACATACAAAGAGCTTCTCTAAATGAATAAATAAAAAAGGCCAACAGTTAATACAAAGTAAGTAATGATTATACATATAGAGTTCACAGAAAACAAAATAGAAGTGGTTTATCCTATGCGTATAAAATCTATGAGTTTCACTCATAATTTGAAAACTGCGAATTAAAGTACTCCAAAGTGACCAGATTCTACCTGGTATTCGCGCAGCTATGCAAGTAGGTACAACCTTACAGGAAGGCAACCTGGAAAACTTGCCGACACAGAAGGTATGCTTATCTGTTAACCCAGCATCCTATTCCTAGGAATTTGCTATTGAAACACATGACTTAAGGATGCGATTACTCTGGGCAGTACTGCTTTCCAGTACTGCTTTTCCAGAGAAAAGCTAGAGATGCCACAATGCCCATAGAAAGGACACAATTAAGCAAATAATAGTACATCTACACCCTGGGATAATGAAAACAGTGTAAGACAATGTGGAAGCTCTTTAGGTGCTGTTTCTGAGTGATCTCTAAGGTACAGGGAGAAAACGATGCTCCGTACAGGCAAATCTGTTGTATATGTGCATGTTTCTGGAAAGGCACTTAAGAACCTACTGGCACTAGATGCCACAGGCCAGCAAACTGTAGTCTGGGCCACGGGGGTACAGGGCCTATCACCCATGTTCTTGGGCCTTCTGAATATTCCAATCCCACAAATGTGCTCCCTACAGGAATTGGGTAATAGAAACAAACCCAAACCAAAAGTGGCCTTACTTGCATATGGCCTGCCTTTCCAGCTGTCATCCGTTGGGTTAGAGAGTTGGCTCTGGCCTCTCTCGGAGGCATTTTTATCTATGCTGCTTAAAGACTGGCGGTCCAGGTCCATGTCCTAAAAGTAAATCAGAGAAGATACCTTGTTCACTTCCCTTATCTGGGCAAAGAGGTCTGGCATAATGCTAGGTGGCCTTGTGGAATACAGACGACTCACTCAGCTAGAAGTCCTATTACGTGGCATACTGAAACCAGCACTTCTGAAAAGCAGCATGACGGGTCACAAATTCCAATGATTCCCCTTCACCGCATCAAAATTTCACACTTTCTTATTTTAATTTAGAGGGAACTTCTTTATGTACAATGACTTAATAATAACAAGTGTGATAAATTTCTAATGAGATCAAGTAAAAAAGACTAGTGGGGCAATAGCTAGCTTTTGTTGTTGTTGTTAAGTCGACAGCAGATAACAATAGTCAAAAAAAGACCCCAAAAAACATCAAAATGTTTCATTTTTAACTTTTTATGTCCCAAATATCCTTTAAAATTAATGACTTAATAGTTATTTGGGCATACAATTAATATTATAACACCAACCTCCCCTGCTCTGGCAATAAAACCAAAACACTTTAAATGGAACTTGACACAGAACTTCTTTATGTGGCCTCACATAAAAACTAAGTACTGTTTCACTGGTGGAGAGGAAAGTACTCTATTTATTACGGTAATGAAGATAATTATGCCAAAGCATCATTTGTAATTATTTAAAGTGAACTCTAGAACTGACCTGAAATCCAACGAGGGAGAATTAGTTAAATGATTTATAATAATGTGCAGCCACTGAAAAGGCTGTTCTTGAAGGGTATTTAATGCTGAAAAATGCTCACAATCCTGTTAAGCAATACTTCATGTGCTGATGAGCCCACCTACGTGTGGGTGATATGTACGCCATCACATGAAAATAAAATGAGCAATGTAAACTGTGGTTTTTATTGGGGGTGTATTGACTTATTTTTTAAATACTTTTCTACACTTTTGAAAAAACACACTGATGTAATTTTAAGATCTTATAACCTTTTTAAACTCACCATCAGAGAAGCACAAACTCTTTGGGGTGCTAAGTATTTTACTATACTATGAGATCAGAGAAAAGACAACAATAAGAAACCCTACCAGGTGTTTTTCTGATGACTCTTCCTCCATTCCTGCAGGTCTCCATGTCAGCAAACTACGGGAATGTACGAGAAGGAAAATGATCAGTGTGCGAGGCCACCTTGAGTCCACAGTACCCACCAAATACAAAGAGCTTGAAAAAGGCATCGATACTTACACGTGTGGGATGGTTGTTTTGAAAATGTCCAACATGCAATTGCATGTTTCATCCCAGACGTCAGGACTGAATTTCTCTCCGTTGGATATTACTAAGTTTTCTAAGCAATTTGTACCTGATCGAGCCAGCTGTTCATTATCTGCAAGATGAAATAGCACCTTTCCTAAAAGTGCAACTGTTTATTTTGACTCCACACTACTTCATATTGTGAGGTGGAGACTAAGCAACTAGTGGGTTAAGAAGCCTTTTAATTAATTAAAGGAATGTGATAGGCAGCATTATAACTTTTTTAGTTTTAAGAACATTACAAACAGCTACTTACCATTGTTAGGGATGGAAGAGGTCAAAATTTTTGCTACTTACTAAAATGGTTCCAGTATGAGGAATGGTAAACAACTATAGAAAATAGTGGACCAGTGTTTCTAAATTTAGTCATTCAAAGAAAACATTCTCCAACTGCTGCCACATCAGCATCAGCCTTCTTAACACTTATTTATTTATATTAAAGATTTATTTATTTAGGCATACAGAACTTGGGTACAGGCTAGAGGTGCAGGGGTGGTGAGAGGATTCACCAGAGGCAGAGTGGGGAGCAGAACAGGCCGACTGACAAAGTACACTGTTGAGGGGAGCAGCGGGGAGACAGGAGAGGTCTGCTGCACCATGTGGGTCAGCTCTGGGGTGGGGGAATTAAACTCATGCTGAAGTGGCTGCAGCCAGCTTGCAGTGCTGCATCCTAACCCGTTGTGCCACCAGAGAGGGCCAACGCTTAACTTTAAAATCAAATTGTTTTGGAAAAACTTTTAAAAAGCATTTTAATTTCAGCAAAATTTAAACATACAGAAGTAGAAAGAACAGTATAACCTCCAATGGTACATTTTTTAAAATAAGAACTAACTGGCCCTCCCAGGTGGCGCAGCGGGTTAAAGCACTGCACTGAGAAACTAAAGCCACTTCCGCATGAGTTCGAACCCTGCCTGCCCTGGAGGTGACCACATGGCGAGGCAGACCTCTCCTGACCCGCCCGCTGCTCCCCTCAGCAGTGTACTTCGTCGATCTGCCTGTTCTGCTTCCCCTCTGTCTCTGGTGAATTCTCTCACCCTCCACATCTCTGGCCTGTATCCCAGTTCTGTACGAATAAATAAATAAATCTTAAAAAAAAAAAATAAGAACTAACTATATCAATATTAAAGAAATAGGGGGAGATTTTTTTTTAAATCTAACTAAATTATACACTCTACTCCTTGGTGTTATACCTATGCCTTTGATAGTTTGAAAAAATTAATTTCTCATTAAGGACCATGTCAAGAAAAACGATGCTTAGAGACAATAAAGTATACCTTGTTTTACACACCACTGCAATTGTGCAAACACATCAGAAAGAAGAACTTCATTCAAAGCTTCATAGAACTGGGTAAATACATCACAAATAGCATAAAGTGCATGATTGCATGTTGTTGTCATCCACTCAGATTTCTGGAAAAAGAATAAAAAGATTATGTTAAAAGCCACTAACACTGTGTGAGATTGACAGTCTCATATATCATGGTCAACTGTGTAAAACTGTTCTGGAAGGTAATGCCATATACCAAAACATTAAGCAATCATTCAAAGTGATACTTAAAAAGTTTCAATGATTTAGAAAAATCAAGTGTGAGATTATGGTAACTACTCACATCTTATACCTAAAATGTAAATATTAAAAATGATGTCATAAAATTATCAGAGGAGATAGTTTTATAAAGTCATGGAGAAAGGAAGGGTTGATAAGCACAATTCCAAAACAGAAGTCATAAAGAAAGAACCAACTGATCTGGTTACTTTGAAGCTAAAATCTTCCAAAGTGAGAAGGAAATGAGAATAGCCCAGTGGGTAAAATCATCTGCAATTCATGCTGAATTACTTCTACGTTAAATACTAATAAATCAACAGGCGATGGCTAACCCTGTACTGGACTGAGGCTGTGGAAAACCAGGAAGAGGCCACAATCACTGAAGTGAAGGGAAATAGCAACCTCATTAGCAATTAACTCTTTTAATGTGGTATGTTTGGCCTGTCAGACAATGATGAAATAAGCCAAAGTATGAGGAGCTGGAGTAGTGTGAAGAGCATGGAGAAGGGTTCTCAGGCGTGGCAGGCAGGAGAGTAAAGGTAGCTGAAAAATCGGGT
This sequence comes from Condylura cristata, assembly GCF_000260355.1. NCBI lineage: Eukaryota > Metazoa > Chordata > Mammalia > Eulipotyphla > Talpidae > Condylura > Condylura cristata. The sequence continues at coordinate 30,511,904 of NW_004567123.1, read as the reverse complement.
CACCCAACTTGACCCACGTGTCCAAAACACACAAAAGAATAAGCAAAAGTGTAGCTGGGCAAAAGTTGCTTTCAGTGTGGTTCAAAGAAAGAAAAACTGGAAGCAATTTCCAAGGGCTGTGGAATAGCCACGGCTGGGTGTATGTTCCAGACTGTAAAAGCACTGTTGGAAAAGAGTGTACAGTCGAGAGAGACATTCATTTGTTACATATTCATTTGTAAACATTCACACGTTAAGTGAAAAGGCAGGACCCAGTGTGCTCGGCAGACGACACTGTGAAAAAGAGAGGTGCCTGCTCCAGCACACACCACCGTGCCCCGAGGACCTGGGTGACCGTGCTGGCCTCTGGAACGTGGGGCTGTGAGTGTTTGTACTTTTGCTTTGTTTTTCAGTTTTCCTTCTTTTTTTTATAATAAAGAAAAAATTAGGTTAGGTTAAAGTAATAGGGAACTATATCTATGCTATGACTATGACCATATTTAAAGGATGAAGAAAATTGAGGGAAATTTGCCAAGTTTCTCTCTGATTTCTGAATGGCAAAATTATGACGTTTTTATATATTCCTAATCTCACATATTTAACATGTTACTTTTACACTAGGGGTGGGGGGAAGAGGGAATGGTGTCCTGAAAAGAAGGTAAAAAAAGTTACTTCTCCATATCAAAATCTTGAGAGAGAATATCCTTTCCTCACCCTCCTGCCCCAGAGGCATTAAACATCCATTTTAACAAAGGTCTAGTATTTGCCAGCATCACCTCCAACTATAACTTCATTAAAAGTCTTGTTAAAATGGGTTTTAAAGAGGCCAGAGACAGTCACTGGTCACTGGCTGTTCAGAAGTTGATAGAGGCCACGTGACTCAGAGGACCAGGCAGGTATATACAGAACTGGCAGGGTGAAGCCTTGAGCGCAGGCACCGGAGGCTGGCCCAGGATGGCTTATTTCCTCTCACCGTTTTTCAGATGACTAGAGTCCCTTACTAGTCAATTCTGGGAGAAGAGGGCCAGGAAGGCAGCTTTCTTTAAAATACTCTTCCAGCAGCTCAGGAGTTAAGACTCCATTTCAATCCTCAGAGCCTTCCCCATCTTACCCGGCAGTGCTTTATTCATCACCTACCTCTGACTGTTGCTCTGGGAGTTTCATATTGTCGAAAATCCTGAACACAATTCTGAACAGGTCCTGCCACCAGTGCTTTTCAAAGGTGTGGCCATAGCTCTTCATGATCTCGAACATGACTGTGAGTCCCCTGGAGGAAACAAAGCCAGTGCAAAAAGGGAGTGGGATGGGGGAAGAGAACAGCAGAGAAGAGAGCGGTGAGTGGAGGCAGGTAAGGTGACTGAGGCTCATTCAGTGCAAGAAGGGGCATGGTTACCTGGTCCGTACATCTAGCTTGCATCTATTAATGATGCAGGACAGCTCAAAGAGGATGGGGAACCAGCCTCGGACCCAGACTCTGTCGCCAGGAGCCACATTCATGTCATCGCTTGTGTATTCTTGTAACACCTGCAATGAGAGCCACTTCTCAGTCGTAGAGCAAGTAAGCAAAGGAAAGAATGGGAATGATTAGCCTCCCATATTTTCCTATCCTAGAATGGTCCATTCAGCCAGGGCACATGGAGAACTCCAGGAGAGCAAGACAAACCCGTCCCATGGGTACGTAAGCTGTTTCACCAGATGAACCAATGGACCTTTGTGGGTCTTAGAAGAGTGAGTGGGTGGCTCGCCAAAGTCCTGGGATTGGGAGTGATCCGCTAGGAAGAGCACTGACTGTTATGGTACAAGCAAAATATCCCAGAAGAATCAACATCTGAAGTCTTTCTGAAATGTTCTTGTGTATCCTACTTGAAATAACAGCAGCAGCACCACTGTTTACTGAGTGCTTGCTGGGGGCCGGGAACTGGGAGGATGTGTTACATAACCACTCCATTAGCCAGGGGGAGGGGAAACAGCCCATGTTATAGATGAATTAACTAAGGCACAAGAGTAAGGTGAACTGCAGCTAGGAGTTGACAGTTTTCCAGTTTGGATGTGAAGCCCTATTCTCCGTCTCCTCTCTGGGATTTTATGGCTTCTACTCAGTGACCACTTTTGAAGGGGGTTATCATCTGATGGCATGGAAGTTCCTGACCAACTGATTCTCTAACATAAGGCAGCTTCTCTATGTGCTTCATCTAACTCCCTGGACACTCAGGGTATTACTGCCCATTTCCCAGGTCTGATGTGGACATGAAATGAATCAACAGGTAGAAAATAGCCAGTACACTGCCTGACACGTGCAGATGCCCAGTAACAGGGACGACTATTCTCTTCAAGCTTAACAAGTTGGGGCTGGGACCAGCTCTGTCCCCCTCAGGTCTACTGTTCTATACAGAATGCTCAAGAAGCGACAGATGAGCTTGTTTTTTCCCAAGCCGAGTATTTGATTCAGTCACTGAAACAAAGCATTCTTCTTGGGGAAGTGAAAAAGAAAGGCCCCAAACATTTTTAGGAGAAAACAGAAGATGGTATTTAGGTGTGATGTCTCATTTATGTCACCATGGCAAATGTTATTTCCTAGAAAGGAGCTTTGTTTTCTTTCCAAGTTTCAGTTGTACAGTTCTCCAAAATTTAAAAGTTAAATACTCTTATTTTCTATAAGTACAATCTGTAGGAAACCATGTAAAAGTTCAGTATGAATAAAATGATTTCATATCATACAAAACAACAGAAGCATGAACCCCTGTAACACCAGCATTTGGGGCTGGAAAATGTTTTGCCAGGAGCAAGGGTGCCCCATGACTCAACTGCCCTTCACCGCCCATCGAGCAAGGAGAGGGCACATACCCGCGGCCTCTCGGAGACATACTTCCCGCAGAAGCGGATGAGCCGGATGGCTTCCATGCTCGTGTCGGGGAATGCAGCATTGCAGGCAAACTCTGATAAGCACTTCACAGCATCCTGGAAGGAATCGATGGCTGCAGGAAAGTGGTGCTGGAAGATAGTTGCTGGGGAAACACAGGCACATTTTTGTTTTTATTATAAGACCAGGATTTAGAAATTGGGGTTAAAACACACACACACACACACACACACACACACACACACACTCAGAGTGAGTGCAGCCTCCAGAGGCACTGACTTCTGTGAGCTCTAAGAGAATCACTGCGGCATTTCTGCAAGTTCATGGCACTACACATAATGCAGAGAGGCAACCTGTTTGCAGAAAGGACTGAAATGAGAAGACAGAGCACCACCTCATTCAACCTCAGCTGGGGACACACAGCTTGGGTGACCCAGGGATTCTGCTGCTCTGTAAGTATGCATGTTAGCCAACAACTACAGAAGCACAAGGAGAATGGGTCTGAAAGTTTAGTAGTAGGTGAATTCACAAATGTTACATCTGCAAATAACAAGGACTGCCTCTCCCTGCATCTGTGCACGTGTGCTCATGTAAGCACACATTAAATACATCTGGCACAATATTCTGTCACAGGGTAGCTCAAATAAGGGAGCACCTTTGAGGAATAAAATACCAAGTAAGTAGTCTTCCCTCTGGACCGCCAGGTGGGACATTTCTTTGGGGGGAGGGCCAGAGCTACTTACTGACGATGTGGCCGGTGGTCTGGAAGGCCAGCTCCACGATGTTCCCATCATGGTCAGAGGCTGCCTGGTGGAACACAGCAAAGATGTTCTTCCAGCCTGAGCGGATGTTGGCCGCCTGCGAGTTCACCATCTGGGCAATGCAACGGATCACCATGTCCCGGATGGTCGGAGACCTGTGAAAGGAATGGGTGGCCACATCATACATACTTTGGGCAGCAGGTAGAAAATGAACACAGTTCATCACTCAGAAGTGGCACTTAAAACAACGGACAACTGGGCTCTCCCTGGTGGCGCAGCGGGTTAAAGCACAGCACAAAGAAGCTTAAGCCACTTCTGCATGAGTTTGATCCCCGCCTGCCCCGGAGGAGATCCACATGGCGAGGCAGACCTCTCCTGACCCGCCCACTGCTCCCCTCAGCAGTGTACTTCGTCGATCTGCCTGTTCTGTGCCCCACTCTGTCTCTGGTGAATCCTCTCACCCTCCACATCTCTGGCCTGTACCCCAGTTCTGTACAAATAAATAAATAAATCTTAAAAAAAAAAACAAACCAAAACAAAGGACAACTTTCTAAAGCACCCATAGTCTACATTTATTTAAAAAAAATCGTTAGCCTCATTTTGAACAAAGTACTATGCTTAGAGGTAGACCCTCTGTCCTGCCATCATAAAATAAGCTCAAGTCAACCCTGTGGTCAAACAGAAGGGTGGAAAGAGCCCAGGCCTTAGTGACTGCTCGAGCAGGGGAACCAAAATTGGGACTGCTTGCCTCTGAGAGCTCCAGAGCACAGTCTTGTGGTTTAAGACATTGTTAGTCCATTTTGGGGGCTCAAAAAATTTTCACTCATATTAAAAATTCTGGTAGCCAGGTATAATCACTATCCTTCAGCATCTTACCACTACTCGTTACTACTATCCTTCAGCATCTTACCACTACTTACTACTGGACAGCGACAACAGCTGCCTGTCTCATCCTATGGCCTCCCATTTTCCATGGGTAAATATTAGGTGACCCTTTAAAATATGTGAAACCACTTCACTTCTCTGTTTACACATTTCCAATGGCTTCTACTCTTAGAGAACGCAAGCTGAAGTGCGTATAAAAGTCAACAGCTCCCAGGAACGCAGGCCACATTTCTACTGGCTGCAGTGGTGAGAACTGTCCTTCTGGGAAAGGCTATACATAGATCTTAGTGTGACTGACTTAGAGACAATAGAGATAAATCAGTCTCTCCATTTTATTTGCTTCCAACAACAAAGGAGAAAAAAACCCACGTGGTTACTATTAGGAGGTATTTTTAGACCCTCAGGGGGAATGTGACCAAAGGTCTTCCAGGATGCACATACCTGTTTTTCTTCATAATATGCTCAAAGGGCCTCAGAAAATCTTTCTGGAAGCGGAAGTTGGCTAATTCTCCCTTCTCCAGAAACTTCATGGAGAGCTGCCTTAGTGAGTCAACAGCAAAGATAGCCACATCTTCATTGGGATTACAACCAACCTAAACAGAAAAAGAAAGCCAGTGCAGCAGGCACAGTGCAGCAATTGTGGGTGTGGGTTCCAAACACCAAAACTGGACAATCATTCTGGGAAAGATACGCTCCAAACTGGTAAGAAAAATTACCTTGAGGGAGGGTCAGTTGGTGGTGGTGATGGTTAAAGTTGGCCTCAGCTGTACTTTTTTTTTTAAACGGGAATGTGTTGGTGTAATCAGAAACTAGTAAGACTATCCTCCTACAAATGCAGGGCAGTCAGGAACACACACATCCACCATGCTGCTCTGCACCCCCAGGGTCACATGTCCCATGACTGCTAGAGCTGCAAGGGCTGAGTTATTAAAGCTGGACTCAGCCATCTATTTCCTTTAAAGCGGGAGGTTCTTATGTGCTCCTGTTCCCCAAGGGAAGCAGAACATTCTTCTGAGATAGTGGAAGGAATGAAAAGCCCCAGAGTGAGCAAATGAACTTTCCACAACTTTGTACTAATCAGCACCATTGACTAGATGGAACGGACTTTAGTAATGAAGTTAATAACTATGAAATGTCTAATTACCATCTGCCAGCCTATATCCTAAGCTTGCCCATAAGAGGCCTCTAGGTAACTGAGAATTGGCATGCAGAGTCTTGACAACAGAATCGCAGGTAGGAAAAGTAACTTCTGTGAGTTAATGTCCCCTCACAAAAAAGTTCCACTGAATATGGAAGTTCAGGTTCTTCCAGGGGAAGCACTAGAAAAACATTTTTAGATTAACATTTCCAAGAGAACAGAAGATTCCACAGAGGTGAGCAAAAGGGTCTTTCAGAATTGCAGCTCTCCTGCCCACTCGTGACTGCAGGTGTTGCTTTTAGCAAACCTGTCCCTTTCAGGGGCAGCTCTTTCCGCATACCTGTGTCTACCAAACTGCCTTTCCTTTTTTATGACAAACCTGCCCTTTTGGGGACACACACACACACACACACACGATTTTGTAGAATAAATGAGCAATGTGTGTTACAGCTTAGCTGTCACAGGTTCACAGGTTCAGACAAGAATGCAAGGTATAGTAAAATTATGATTCACATGTTCTTTCGCGTCAATTACGTCAAGTGGTCCACTAAGAATTTATTTACCCAGCTAGTGAGAGGTGGTTGCTGAGTCAGCTGACTACTTCATACGAGACTGTTATTCAGTAGATGTACCCTGGGTCATCTGCAGGCTGTGATTGTTTGCTCACTGAGGGTTCAGACATAAACCCTGAGCACCCATCGCAAGAAGCCTGACACACTACATTGCTGGATCCTTTATCCTCATTCATCTGATCATCAAGTGTGGGTGAGCGCCACACAAGCCAGGACCTCCCTCACCTGTCTCGTGCCTGGTGCAAGGCAGTTAGCCATGGCTGGTTTGTCAGCCAGATGGTGTGCTGTTAGGGCCCTTACTTTGAGCTGACAGGAAACAGAGAATGTTGACTGGCTGATGTGGCAAGTCAGAAGCAAGACTGCATCTGACAAAGCCTCACTTCAGTGAGTGCCAGAGCAGGCTGGCAGTGGCCTGTGGAGCCAACAGTGCCCACGTCTTCCCCACCCCACGTTAGCAGCATCACACTGCCAGCTCTGAACAGGACTGCGGAGATGCCACAAGTCTCTACAGCAAGCTAATGCCTGCGCTCCACGCCAGCGGCAGGCTACTTTTTATGGGTTTTCTTCTCTTCAATGTAGAGAGGGCAATTCTCTTTTGCATAGACTGGCTTTTAATAACACTAACTGTAAACATCTGTTCTACAGCCACCTCCACACCTACGGAAACGGTTTTGAAAGCATGAAAAGCATTTTGATGGAAAATAGGACTACTAAGTTCTTATCGTCCCCTGAAGAAGCACATGAACTCAGATATACAACCCACATTCTTCTGATTTCCTTCTTCAGTGTGTGTGTGTGTGCACCGGTAAGTACCTAAAACCCTTAGTGGAGAGAAAGATCGGTCTGGTTTTCTCCTAGCAGAGAAAGCCTGTCACTTGTCTCTGGTTCGCTTCTGAGTTGCAAACAAATGCTAACTTCCTTGACAAAGGCTGCAGGAAGTGGTGGCGATGGAAGCCAGAACACAAGCAGCAGGAACAGTCAAGGGTGAGGCTCTCTGACTGTAGCTCGATCTTGGCTATAAGGCACCTCAGGATCTGCACTGCTTTCAAGCAGCAGTGTTTGCACAGTGACTCAGCGACAGCCTGTGTGGGATGAGCCTGCCTCCCAGGTATGGGGTATTTATTCAGTACTACTGGTTTTTAGTTCAGTCTCTGAGTACTATTAGCTCCTACTCGATTCCACAGGAAATTAATTACAGGAACCCAGAAAATACAGCCAATTTTTTATGCTTCTGTGTTTTGCCCCAGTTGACTGCCTTTCTTTTTCTTTAATAATTTAAGCCCCAACAGAGTGCTTTTTGAATCTGAAGCATCACCTTATTGAAGTGATCACCAATCACATGCCATATTCGGGACCACTGCAGCCGGATCCGATTCATGTTGTAGTATGATATCTCCACAATCTTCTGCAAGCTGAACATTCGGGGATGGTGGGGAGAAGCCAGCTCGTCCATGGACACAGCACACAGCCAACGGACAAAGTCAACTACGGCAGACCCGACAACACAGGAGGCCCTGTTAGTCCTGTCAGACAGCAGGAGGCTCCCAGGGTCATCACAGGTGAGTCAAATACATACCTATTGCGTTTCCATCCAGTCTGGTGGACCCAGTAAAAATTCTAGGAAGGGAATTAGACATAATAACATAAAAATTAGGTTTGGAGGCTGAAATTTCCATTTTGAGCCCTTAGAAAAGGCAAAAAGGAAACATTTTAGGTCTGGCACCTCCATTAAAATAAATAACGAGGCATCAAAAGTACAGCACTGAGCCAAGAGCAGAATACTGATAAAGAGAATGTAACACATCAAAAGAGAAGGGAGGCAGAGTCAAACTCTCACAGCATGTCATGCAATAGGAGTGGGAAACTGAGAACCCCAAGAAGGCGCCACTCCAGCCTCACTGGGGAACAGAATCAGTACCTGTCCACAGCTACAACCACGCTCTGAGAGCTGGTCTCGCCCACCGACTCCTGGAAGCTAGCCATCTGCCTTTTATCCACACCACCGCTCACCAAGTTACCTGCAACAGTGGCAGAAATCAGGGATACTCCAAACACCCAAGTAGCCTAAACTAAGTTCCCTGGCCCCTCCCTCTCCAACAGTGTAGCCACATGTATAGAAAACAAAGTAGTGCCCCTGCTGGTTTTGGTAAAATAGGCAATTTACTGGCAGTTGATCATGATTAAGAGAGCCGAAGCAACACTCCCACTTCATGCAGAAACACACTGCCAGATGGCACAGAGGCAGTGGCGGTGCACGACAGTGAGGCAAGAGTGTGTCACCCTGTAACGTGCAGACCCAGGGTGGCCAGCTGTGGGCCTGGACACTTACTGAGGCCAAGGCCCATGAACTCGTCTCCCGCCAACGTGTGGCTCTTCAGGCTCCCTTCTCTGTCACGCCCAGACCCAGATAAGTAGCGGGTCTTCACCCCAGTTCCTATCAGCTGAGCAAGCTCCAGTTGGCTGATGCATTTCAGGATCTAATGAAAAGAAAATGTAAAGAAATCAGCTCTCACTTTTCAGCCTGAAAAGGGCACTACAAGCATAGTCATTAAAGTGTCCTTTGAAATAGCTTTTCTTTCTTCTTAGGATGGTTTCCCTAGCCCTGGCTAGGCAATCCATGGAGTATCGGTCTTGAAGACTGACTTTTTAAAAAATTATTAAAAAAAGGAAAAAGAAAATGAGCAAAAGAAAAGCTGTCACAATGGAAGCATGCCACTACATGCTTAATTATACAGTGAGTCTCAATGAAGGCGAGCCCTTGATAGGAGGAGGGGACTGGACCCCCAGCCACTAAGTGGGCACGCCCTCTAGTGTGGCCCAGGCACCCCACCCCCAGCCCCCTTCCCTTCCTGCTCTCCCTCTCGTAACATACTGGTTTCACTGCTGCCCCCTTAACTTGACAGGTCTGCCCCTGCCCCCCGGGCTGCCACCCCTCTGCTCTTCCTGTTGCCATGGCTCCCTCTGATTCCCACCTCAGGCACATCTCCCTCAGAGAGACCACACTGAGATCACACCCCCACCCCATCACCACTCTCAGGTCACACTTTTTTTCCCTTTTTGGCATTATGCCATGTATTTCTTTGTTCTCTGCCTCAAGCGCCAACAGAGTATTAGCTCTATCTTGTTTGCTGCTGAATCTCAAGCACTTAAAATGGCTGGACAGTCATTGTTTGGTTAATCGAATGAATGTGCACGTGCCCCAGGGTGAGTGTGCTGTAGGGGAAGACTAGCTGCCAGGCCTGAGGAGCAGCTCTGGTGCTTGGGGACATCTATTTCACACAAACCTGTCTCCCTGAAGAAAACTGCCTGAAGAAAAAGAAATAAATCTCATCTTCTACTGGCTGAAGACTGGCTGCATGAGACTCACTGAGGGACAACAGGGACAACAGGGCATTTTTCCAGGCAAAATGCTCCTTAGAAATGTTCAAGGGAACCTGTGACTAAAGTTGAGTTTTTTCTTTCATGCTAACCTTGTAATTCAGTCCCAGAGTACAGGACTCTAAGTGGTATTTTAGAGCTGTGTGTTTTTACTTATAAATTGTTTTCCTCTTGATTGAGAGAGACTTCAATCAAAGAGAAGCATCCTGATTTTTCCTCACAGCATGATCTATTAAATTATCACTGAAAAAATCTATCAATGCTCCCTCTTTTCCAAAATCTGGTGATTACTGTATTGTAAAGTATGTCATCTACATCTATGCCAAGAAGTTAAGGCTCTAACTTGACTTCTCAAGCATCTGACCACTAATTAACTCAACTCAAGTTGCTTCTAGTATTTCCAGGTGCTGCTGGAAATTTGGCAACTAGCAGGATGGCACAGCAGATTCATCATTCTGCCCAAGTGAAAGAAAAAGTTGCAGGAGAGCAAGTAGCTATTCACTGGTTCATTAGGTATTTTTGCAATATCATTTTAAATGGCCAGGTAACATTCTAAGAAATGTTGTACCACGCTTAAAAATAAAAAAAAAAAGAGCAATCTCTCATTCCACAGCCATTGGGAACCTGAGACTGTTTCTAATCTTTTCCTTGGAATAACTCTATTTTGCTGCATCACCTTTCAAACATGCTCGCTCACATCAATGACGCTCATCCCTAAACTGTCATCTGTGAACACTGCTTAAGTAAAAGTGTGAGGCACTGGCAATCGCCCCCAGTGGTGCACTGCAGTGCCGACCATTTCTTTTTAGGTACTGTCACGAAAGGCATCAGGCTCCTGGCTTTGCTTTAGCGCAGTCTGTTGAAGATAACCGCTCCCAGGAAGCGCACAGGACATGGGGAAGGAGGAGAAGTGTACCCTATGCCTGTCCTCGCCGCGGGTGCCGGGGCACTCTGTTGGGGTGCATCTGAACACAGTTCACCCAACATGACCCCAGAGTCTGACTTCCAGACACGGGAGGTATCAGTGGATAAGGGAAGACCTCGAATTAAAGTTAGGCTTGATTTCAAGAAAATGGAGCTGGCCAAAGAATGCCAGTCAGTATGAGGGAGGCCTGGAGTCACCCAGCAAGGAAGACGTAACTGCCAGGCTTTCAAAAGAACACACATACCTCATGCCAGGAATTCCCAAGGTAGTTGCCATCCGTGTGAGCCACAGTAATTAGTGTCTTTATGGTGTCAATGTTTTTTTGCTTCATTTCTGTGATGCTGGAGCTGGCTGTCAGTAGGGAGAAGCGAGCAAGAGCCTGAACATAGGCGTCTCGTTCCAGCTGTGATGGAGAGCGCAAGGAGAGTGCATCCTTAGCGTGACTGTTTTCACACCTGCAGGACTGTTTCACACCTGGGCTGCCTGAGACCCACTATATACACATCAAAAGGCTTTACATACATGACTGGGCCAGCTGTCCCATACGGTGTCCTGTTAATGAACATCTCTCAGAGTTCCTTACACACTACATGTTGGAGAACTAGCTCTCTCCTTTCCAACTGACCTAAAATTTATGCTCCGCATTCCACTTCCTGTGGAGCGAGTAGGGAAGGAATCTGTTGAATGCTTCTAGTATCTGCAATAATTCTGCAAGGCAGGCCTATTTTCTTGAGTGAAACAATGAGGAAATAAATGGCATCTTAAAAAGAAGTGAGCTGTGTCAACATTACATGGCTACTGAAGATGGAGAGCTGGATTTTGAAACCCAGATTTTCTGATGTCAAAGCCTGTGGTCTGATGCAGAAGAAAATGTCTACCTGTAAAGGAAATGGGACCAGCAGACTTAGGGTTTCAAAGGAAATGGGAGCAAATTCTTAGTGACTTAGAAGCAATGGCATGAGACCAACAACCTCCTGATTTCATTAGCAGTCAGGGAACTGCATGTTGTTTATTTGCTTGAATTTTTCAAGACTCAAAAGTCATTTGCAGACATTCATTTTGCAGTGAACTATTTTGTTCCCCAGAGAAGAACTGGCAATAAGGGAAATTCTGATAAAAACTACTCATTAAAAACAACAACAACAGTATCTTAAGCACTGGGCAGGCCAATGAAGCAGAGGGACAGGAAGGTTGTTTTGTCAAATCTGGTCAATTAGCTTGGCTGCCACCTTCCCTGATCTAGCCAAATTTCCAACTTTCTCCCCTAATAAGGCTATTGCCAGCACAAATCTGTGAAGTTCTTCTCAGCAGGCACACGTAAACCGTTTGGTGAGACATTTCTGACTAATTAGAAATTTCTAATAATTTCTGAGTTTTGCCAAGTCTAAAAGAACACAGCCCACCAGCATCTCTGGGGCTTTGCTGACTTACACCCACCTGCATTCCAAAGATACAGGCAATCCGGATTGCACAGCGGATGCCTTCCAGACACAGGGAGGCCACTTCAGTGTCATCACAGTTCTGCAGTCCGATGCTGTAGGCGGCCAACAGGGGCGTCCACACCAGCTGCCAACAGAGGGAGGGTTCCCTAAGGCCAACTTAAAGGGTGGAGAGGGCGTGTGGAGGCTACCCGCTCACCAGGAGCACAGCCAGAAGGCAAGCTCACTGTATGTTGACTGCCATGGGTTCCAGTCACAAGCCACGCGGCCCTCCTGACTCTGGGCAAAGCTCTTGCTAGAGGCTGCTACTCACCAAGCGTAGAGAGAGGAAATGTGTGGTGATTGCGCAGCCACCATCACAGCTCCCTGTGCCCACAGCAAGTATGCTGATCAGTTACAGACACCCCCTGGCAGCCATTACCAATCACAGGCTGGCTGGCAAAATGATACGTGATCTATGTCCTGTAGCTAAATTTGTTGAAAGGTTCCTTATTATTTCCAATTGAGGTGACATTAGGTTACAATGATGCACAGGTTTTACAGTTTCTCACCTCAGCATCCAATTCAAATTACTTAGATGTTACTTTTCCTTCAATTTTCTAGTGAATCTGTTGGAAATAAGAGCTAACAAAAATCTAGAACTGAACAACTACTAGGAGACTGACAATTGTTATAAAGACATCTTAGAGAAAGATCAATGGTATGCATAAAGAAATGTTTCTTTTCCAGACATTTCTAATCTCACCTGATAAACTGGCCCTGAGGCTACTCAGGTAGAGGTCGCAATGAATGGTCTCTCTGGCTGGAGTAACTCCTAATCCCTTCTTTCCCCAGCAGCCCTGACATGCTGTTTCTGTCCCCAGTGTGCAGATGATGAACACAGAGAGGCTGAGCAGCAACGGCGGGCCTGGACAGAGCCCAGAGCCAGTGCCAGTGCCAAGGCAGGCACTTCCCCAGCATCATCGAAGGGCTTCCGGGAAGGGCCTGTTCAGTCACTGGCTCAGAGAAGCACACACGCTTGGCCTTTGCTCTCTTTGATCTCTTCACCCTCATCACTCTCTGGTTAGCTTCCAGATGGGCAGCGCCAGAGTCAGGCCCAGCCACATCCCCTCTCACCTTGAACATTGGCCGGACGTGGTCCAAGTGAGTGGCGCTGGTAAATGGGGCTTTGGCGTGGCTCACAGCCTCCATCAGAGCTTTGGCTGTTTTGGCCATTTGTTCCATCTCCAAATTGTACAGCAGCCGTCGCTGCTTTTCACTAGCTACATCTACAAAGAATTAAGAACATGACAATAGCAGCTTAGACCCACTTGCATAGAATACTTGCTATGTGCCAGGCACGACTTCATGATTTCTGTTATGAATATTACCATTTTACTGACGGAAACAGTGGGGCTCAAAGAGGTTCAGTATTTGCCCAAGATCATACAGCGAGTAGGTAGCTGAGTGGGGACTTGAACCCAGGCAGTGTAGTGCTAAAGCCTACTGTGTGAACCCCTCCACTCTGCTGCCTCTTGAACAAAAAAGTGGAGTTTCACAGGGGCTTAACTAACTTAAGACTCCTCACAGAGAGTGGCACAGTCACCACAGGCAAAGTTTGAAGGAAAATTTCTGGGGAGTAATTTAGTCCTCAGATTACTTATTTTATATTCCTTCTTGTAACTAATCACAAATCTAGAAAGAATACAGTGCTATTATGAAGGAACCAACAGAATCACAATAATTAATTTAATCACATTTCTTATTCAGACACCTACATATGCAAATCAAATTTATCATCAGGGAACTTAATCATGCATTCTGATACACTCAAAAATTGAAATCAATAGAAATAATTTGTCATTGGACCTTACTCTGCTTAGTTGATTTGGTTGCAATTGTATGCTCTTTTGTTTCTTTCATTGCAATTTTCTTGCCTTCTATCTCTTCATAGATGTTGGAGAGATATTCTTCTGGTAGGTCTTTACTATCGTTGATACCCCGATTCATTTTAATATACTGCTCTTTTGTCATTTTATTTTTTACCTAAAATTAAAAACCACTTAGAAAATGGGCCACTGGTGCAAAGCCACTTAGCTAGAGTACAGGTCACTGAAACCTTTTACCTGAGGGCTGTGCAAGTCTGTAGTCAGCATGATGATTGAGTATGCGAGGACATATGCAGTGTCAGCACTAGCAAACAGCGTTTGCCTGAAAGAAAAGATTGCAAGGTGAGAACACAGCTGAACATGCGGCTGAGGTGCACTGCTAAAGGGGAGCCACTTCACTAAAAGCAGGCAGGTGTACCACGTGATGTCAGAGCCTTCATCATCACAGAATGATGACCAAGGACCTTGAGTGCAAAAAAGCTAATGGAGAATGTATCAGAGTGCTAGACTTCTTTCAACACAGCAATTCCCAAGGTTTTAAAGACCCTTGAGGGGCAATCAGGGCCAGGGATAAGGGTGAGGTGAGTGAGGCACCCAGAACACAACTGTGAGAAGACCCTCACTCTGAAAGTGCTTGCCCTGCAGCACCGATCCTGCAGTGAGGACCCCTAAATTTGTACCTTGCATGTCTCCCTCCAATCCCTTCATCCTGTTCTCACGAGCACCTACTCTGTGGTAGGCACTGGCTAGAAAAAGGGTTTAGGGTCTTCCCTGGTGGCACAACAGGGAGCCACAGCTGCTTCAGTGAGTTTAATCCCCGGCCCTGGAGCTGACCTACATAGTGCAGCAGATCTTTCCTGACCCGCCCGCTGCTCCCCTTAGCAGTGGACTTCATCGATCTGCCTGCTCTGCTCCCCACTCTGTCTCTGGTAAAGTCTCACCACCCTTGCACCTCTGGTTTACACTCCAGTTCTGTATGAATAAATAAATCTTAAAAAAAAAAACCCAAAAACAAATGCTGTTTAATTATTAGCTATTTACACTTTACACTACTGTTTATAATAATTAATAGCAGAGGGCCTGGTGGTGCAGGGATTAAAGTCTCAGTGCTATCAAACTATTGCCAGCCACTGCAGCATGAGTTCAATCTCTGGTCAGGGAGCTGATCCACAGGGCAAAGAAGAACTCTCCTATCTTGCTGGTTGCTCTCCCAGCAGTGTAACTTGGTAGATCCATCTGTTCTACTCCTCACTTTGTGTCTGAATCCTCTTACCCTTCAAACCTCTAGCCTACACTGCAGTGTTTGTATGTGTAAATAAATAAAACAAATCTTAAAAAAAATACTTAATAGCAGAAATGTAAAAGAAAATGTTTATATTGCTTGAAGTAACATGCTGGTGAAGTCTGACTTTCGTACTATCAAGGAAAAACAGGAAAACCTGTGGGCACAGTCTCCTAACATGGGAAGCTGACTCTAGAAAGACTGGCTTATCCAAGTCATTGTGAACAACATAACAAAAGCTTTGCATTATCATCTGCAATTTAACTGGGTCCCCAAATTATTGACTAAGGGAAAGAGACGAAGGTCTCGGGGTCCACACAGTAGATTGAAGGAAATCACAGGTAGTTACGTCTTTTCAGCAAATTCCAATCTCCATTTGGTTAAAATGCCCAATTTTGCCTTTGCCAACCATGCCATCTCATGGGGACCAATTAACATGAAAACTGTATTGCCTTGAGAAGCAGAGTTGTTACCCGAATGTCTCCATTCAACAGTCTCCACATCAACTGTCTGTATATCCAGACAGTCTCAGCACCGTGTTCAATGGAAAGAGCATGAGCTCCTGAAACAATTTCTATTCAATTACTAGCTAATTAATTATGGGGTTGACTAAATGAAATGCAAGTAAAGTCTATGGCACGGCTGACACATAGCAGTATGTGTTCTGTCCAGTTTCCACTTCCTACAAAACAAGGACCACTTATTGCAAAAAGTCCCAAGATGAAATTCTACACTTATGCACGTTTTATTTGTTACAAGGTCATTTTTGTAACTTGCTCATCACTGAACCAAAAAGACCCAGAATCTTCTAATCTACCCAATATATTGAATCAGGGGTGGGTTCTCGATTGGGGCGGTGGCTCCCTTAACTCACGAAGTCACTGATCGCCATTCACGGTGTGTGCACTAGCCTCCCGGTCCTCAGCGGTCTTGTCTGTGGAAGGGCACACAAACAGTTGCTGCGAGCTCTCGCATGGGAGCATCCCTGAGAGCACAGGAGGCCTGCGACCTTCAGTTACCTGCTCAGGTGAGATTACTCAACCTCCAACCAAATTATAATTAGTGTCTAGGGCAGGGGAAAGGTAACATGGAGGGTCAATATGGCACGCACCCCTGGTTGCACTCTATGTATCTTGCAGCAAACTTCTCCATAAACCGATCAATCTTCTGGGCTTCCCCAGGCAGGCGGAAACCTTCTAGAAATGTCCGCAGTGCTGAGACAAAGTCCTTTTCACAGAAGTCAAGTTGGTCCACGTAGGCGTACATCACTTCCTTGTTGAACCGTGTGCTGTCTCCCAGAAAATCACCTACTTGGGTCTGAAACATACACACTCACATGTAGTTGTCAAATATGAACCTATAGGATAGGGTACTTCAGCGTTGGGGGGGTGGTGGAGTGAAGTGGGGAGAGGGGTCAGAGAACGCCCGGCACTCATAAGCAACCAGAACAGGCTAGACTGTTAGAAAATTCCAGCCTGCCCACACCCCATTCTAGGTTCAGTCTGCCCTGCTACTGATGAAGGAAGAGCAGAAGGCACAAGAGACGTAAACATGGATGAATGATGTGACTCATTCAGAAACGTTAACTGCAGACAGGGAGACAAAAGAACAGTTCCCAGCAGCCCAGGTACACTTCTAGCTTTGATGCCATTTGACCAAAGACATAACCAGCTGCGGGGAATTAGTTTTTCCCTTCAGAGAACTTATTTCAAACTTATTAGTGAAAGGGATAAACAGGACCACAGTAAGCAGGGGAGTGGACAGCAGCTAGCAGACCCAAGGACAGCCAATTTCTAGGTGAAAGCTGAGAACCAGCGAAGGAACCACATTCAAGCACCAAATCCACACACTTACAGAGTCAAGGCGCTCCTCCTGGTGCAGGAACTGGGCAATGTCTTCAACTGATGTTCCCAGCATGCCCTGCTCCTGGAGAAACTGGATCCCTCTCTTGGGTTTCTTGTTAAATCTGTTTCAAGAAGAGAGGGTACAGGGTTTCTTATTTCAAAATCTGGAGGACAGAAAAGGCTGGCCTGCATGTGAGGTGGGTCACAGTATCAGCACAAATGGCTAAGCACTGCAACTCACAATCCCATCATCACTTTTCAGTGTGGAATGGCTGATGTGCCTGGTAGGTTTTCTAAATTCCACCTTTTATTTCTGACCTAGCTACACAGCATCTGCTGGCTGTCATCCAATATTCACTCTCCCCTTCTCCAACACCAATAAAGCCCTAGATATTTTGCTAGGTACACAAATATCTGGATCAAAACTACATTTGCCCGCCTCCCTTAAACAAAGTATGGGCATGTGATAAAGTTCTGGCTAGTGGGTCATGAGAATTGGTGAGGGGATTTCTTTTTTAAAAAGATTTATTCATTTATACACACAGAACTGGGGTACAGGAGGGGTACAGGACAGAGGTGCAAGGGCAGTGAGAGGACTCACAAGAGACAGAGCGGGGAGCAGAACAGGCAGAATGGCCAGGTAAACTGCTGAGGGGAGCAGCGAGAGAGGAAAGATGTGACCCAGGGGTGTCACCCTGCTGCCTTGGGATTGAACTTGTGCTGAAGCAATTATGGCTAGCTTCACAGTGCTGTGCTTTAATCCGCTGCGCCACCAGGGAGGGCAGTGAGGGGATTTCTAAGAAGAGTCATTCAACTAAGCTGACTTGGCTGGCAACTACATTCTTTTGCACTTTCCCACTCCTTTCCTGGAATATATGTTTGATGGCAGGTGTGTCAGCAGTCATCTTAAATCTAAGGCAACACTGAAACTGGAAATGCTGAAGATATGATGATGACGCAGAGATCAAAGGAGCCTAAAATCTCTGATGTCCTCAAGAGTCACCAAAACAGCCCTGGGCTGATCATCCAGGTACCCCCCTTAGGAGTATTGAAGCACTGGCCCTCCCTGGTGGCACAATGGATTAAAGTGCAGCACTGCAAGCGAGCCACAGCTGCTTCCGTGCCCACACGGTGCAGCAGATGTCTTGTCTACTGCTCCCCTCAGCAGTGTGCTTCATCAATCTGCCTGTTCTACTCCCCATTCTGTCTATGGTGAATCCTCTCACCCCAACACCTCTGGTCTATAGCCCAGTTCTGTTTGCATAAATAAAAATAAATCTTTAAAAAAACAAGAGTGCTGAAGCACTGGTATTTTATAGTGCCTCTGAAAGGCAGACAAACTTAACTAATGTCTTCATTCAATTTGTTATTTAACAGGCCCTGCTTTTGTAGAATGCAACTTGTTTATGGCAATAACAGTGGCAGAGCTGTTAAGTATGGACATGAACTCATAGCAGGAGTATAATGGACCAGGCGAGAGAATAATAAGGATAATGAACAGCCATATACCAGAGACATTTTGTGGGGGTGGAGTGGGGAATGGGATCAAAAACGGTAGGGGGGGGAAGGGAAGGGAAGTGCACGGGACTATGATGGCACACGGGTGACTTGGTGATGGGAAACCCTCGGGGATTACAATTGAGATGAAAAAAAAAAAAGTACAGAATGATGTAAAAATAAACTATTATATTATAAAAAAAACCAATAAAAAAAAAAGAATGGATATGAATAGGGTAAAACGAGAATAACTCAGGGCCTGTTTGAATAGTGTAGAAGGCCTCTTTGAGGAAGAGCTGTTTTGATAAATCTGAAGGATGACAAAGGCCCGAGTGCTCAAAGCAGGTGGGCAATGATGAAGTGTGAGGTGTTTAAACAGCTGAAACACATCATGTGACTGGGGGTACTGGCAGGAGATGAGGTCAGTGAGGCTGGATGAGGTAGTAGGAAACATGGAAAGATTACAGGCAGGGGAGTGGTAAGATCTGAACTACACTTTGAAAAGGTCTTTTAGTGCAATAGGGAGAACAGACTGGGAGTGAGCAGGGATACTGAGAATAGAAATGAGGTTAATATTTCACTTAATAAGTGAATTATAAGTGCATTATAACTTCAACTTTTAAAATAAATCAAACTTACTGAGCTAACTAATCATTCCAGAGTTGGCTAGAATGTGAGCGGTGCGCGTGCGTGTGTGCGACAGCCTGGAAGGAAACGCAGTAAGATTAACCAGGCAGCAACAGGAAGGGGCTCGTGCAAGCACTTCCTTAATTTCCCAAGGTGTGAGGCTGAAGTATCACCATGGTGGCAAATTACTTCTGAATGGTTCAGGAAAACAATAAACATATAAGCCTAGTAGGTAAATGTCAATTTTTCTGTTTGTTGTGATTTCTCATAATATGTAATTAGTAAACAAAAACGTTGCCATCGGTAATTTCCTCTAGGTAATTTTAAGAGCAATTTTTACATGCTTGCTTAAAACACATACACACACACACACACACACACACACACACACACACAACGCCCTGCCATCAATCACACAAAGGCATTAAATCTCCACCCCCAACACTCTCTCCCTTTGTCTGGCTCAGTCAGGCTCAGGTAGAAAGACTAGTAATGAGTATTTCTCCCTGAGAGTCTGTCCAGGTTCCCAGAGGCTGGCTTTGTCAGGACCTCAGAGATCCAGTCAGCGGGTAGTCATACTCACAGCTCAATGCCATGCTCAATGATTTCCTTTTGTTGTTTGATTACTTCAAACTGCTCTGGATCATCCTGGACAGTTGTCTGGGTCCCTGAGGACATGGTAGACTCCAAGGAAGTCACACTGCTCCGTCTTGCCATGTCTAGACCTTTCCCGTCGCCCATTTCCTGATCTGTGCACCTGTCTTGACCTGCGGGACACCATGGCAAAGAAAACCACATAAGCAAGAGGGACGCAGACACAGCTGAGCTCAGGTCTGGCTGTGTGGTAGACTTTCCCAAGCGGGTAACAATCAAGCCAGAACTGTAAGGCTCAGATGCATGAAAACTTGGTATCATTGAGATACTTTAATTAAAAACTTATATTTTTGGTGGAATTCGATAGGCTGACTTGTCATGTGATAAAATTCATATGAAAGATGAAAGTACAAAAACAGTCAAGACACTTGAAGAACAGTGAACAGAAGAACCTGCGCAGACTACAGAACTCCAGTCATCTGAAAAGCATGGACTGGTGCTGAGAACAGAAAAGTCAGTAGAACAGAAGAGAAAACTCAGACAGGCTCATGCACACAGGGGAACTTGGTATATCGTAAAGGAGGTGCTTCAAAAGTGAGTGAGGAACTCCTAAAAACAGATAAAACAACAACAACAACACTGACTCTCCGTTTGGAAAACTGAGGGAGGGCACCACTCACTCCATTCCCCTGAGAAGCAGCCTCTTTAGCAACTTGAAGTATTTTGCTTGTTCTGAGACAATTACACCAAGACAACTTCCCCACCGTCCTAAACAGCCTGTTGAGAACAGAGGCAGTGGTAGAAGTAACACCCCTCACCGAGGCTGGTCTGGTGGTTGGGATTCACATACAGGTCTTTGCTCCATTCCACCATGCACTTGAGAATGGACACGAGGCACTCCAGGCCCTTCTTCCTCAGACTGAGCTCCTGAAGGACAGAAGTGACATGGCACAGAGACTTAACAGGTAAATCAAGTGCAGATACCAAGCGGCCATTTCAGAAGTTCAGGGCTCATCAGCATAAAACCCGAGGAAAAGCTAGCAGACGGCACAGGTATTCAGAGGGCGCAATGCACAGAGCCCTGAACATCCCTGAAGGTGTTCACCGCAAACGTGCCAGGGGTCGACCCCGGGCTATGTAAGGGACAGCCTCCCACCCTGCTCTCCTCTACATCCACATCTCCGGCATCCTCTCCAGGTGCTGCGGGGCGGCAGCAGTTGGGCACCAGCGTGTGTGTCTGTGTTTTGTGCTCACGGCTGTGCACTACCGCACCGAACACGGTACCCAGACATGACAAATATTTACTGGAGTGAAATGAACTTTCCATCTCAGCAAGTGTTATCGATATTTTTACCTGCAGAGGTGTCATCCCCAGCTCATGTCCACTTCTTCCCTGAGCGATTTTGGATAAATCATTTACAAGGCGCTCAAAAATGTTAGCAGCATTTAAATCACAGTCGTAGTTGACATAAATATCCACAACACACTGGGCATCTTGGAAAATAACACACAGATATGAGAAATTTGGATGGAACACAAGAACAGCTATGCTTTCTTATAAAATGAGATTCTTTTGTCAAATCCTTTCCCCAGAGAACTACCGACTCAGGGAGACAAACCTCACTCAGGATGGCTGCTGGAGGTGCTAGGAAGGTCTAGACTTAGCACTCACACTTACTGAATCTCAAGAGCTCATTCCACCCCCCCAAAGCTCCTTTCCTCATCAAAAAGGGGGACAAAAGTTGCCTGGTCCACCTCTAAAAGCTGGTGAAATTGCATTTGATGACACACAAGTGGCCAACCAAGGGTCAGCAGCACCAACCCCGTGGCCCCTGACACCAATAAACACATATAGCTGGCAGGAGAGGTGACCGAATGTTCCGGTTTTCCAGGGCTTTCTAAGGAGTGCGGACTTTCCCAAAACTAGCACTTGCAGTGCTAAAACCAGAAAGCCCTGGGCAAACCAGACCGAGTCAGCCATCCTCTAAAGGAGAGGTGGGGTGGAACTAGTCATGAGGTTAGAGTATTTGTGTTACGGTAATGATTTTCCCAAAACTCTAAAAGGAGGTCTTAATCTGGACTTTGGAAAACGAAACACTGGAAGTGATGCTGGGCCAGGAAAAGCATGCGCGCCCTCAGGGTGAAAATACCTGCACAGATCCTTGTCAGAGTCTGAATAACCATCCACCTGTGCTCAAAAGAACTTGTTGATGTTTCTAAAATGTTCAGGAAAATCTCCTTGAAAAAAACCTATATGACAGGAAAACAAAGGAGGACATTGGAAAACAGGCAGTTTACAGTAGGGTTCAGAACCCCCAAAAGTAGTGAAGTGGCCTGGACAGATGGGGAGGAGCTGAACACAGGTGCTGCCAGCCAGCAGGGGACCCCAGTCTCGGGGTGACAGCTCAAGGGCACAGCCATGGTGACCTGGAAACTATGGGCCTTGTCGGAGGAAGCAGCTGCCATGAACTCCCACATGGACAGGCAGGTTCGGGGCTGTGATTTTTCTAGAGAAAACCTGCATTTTCTGTCAAATCCGATCTCCCAATTTAGCCACTGACTTAAGCCATTTAAAACAACTTACAGATTAATTAAACATGCTTGTGGGGCTGAACACAGCATGCAGCATACTTTTGTTTAAAATTTGGCATGTAAGATTTGGAGGCAGTAACTTTTTATGTTCTTTTCTCAATCAAAAGGTACTTCGGGGGTACGTTATACTTGCTGTAGTTCCTGGTGACTACACCAATAGTAGTGAACTCATCAGGTATATATGTCATCAAATTAAAAAATCACGTTGAGCCATACCTCTATTTGCATTTTCAAGTGCATTTTAAAGTTTGAAAGAAGAGTAAGAAAAATGGCAAGCGAGAGCTCAAAAACATCAGGCACTGAAGAGACGCCATTTTTGGACAATGCCACACAGAGATATTGCTTGATTGCGTTGATGAACATCTCGTGAGTCCTGAAGACGGGGCCAGCATTCTGCAACACGGAGAGGAGCAGCTGCAGGGAGACCACTTTGGAGCGCAGCTCGTGGGATCTGGCAGAGCAAGCAAAAAACAAGAGTGCTAAAGACAACATTTTAGAAAGCGTGCTTAGAGAGAAGACCTGGCTCTTTTACCAGTGAGCAGAAAGTGCTGAGAAGCCAATGAGTTAAGAAGTCGCAACAGTACCCAATGTCAACAGAATGAGGGCAGATGGGACAAAGTGGGTTCATTCTTGGAACTAGCATGCCCTGTGAGAGAAGAGCTGCCAGCTCCTATTCTTTCTGGCCCTCTCTGTCAGAAAGAAAACACAGCAAAGTAAATCATGTGTCAAGTGGTTCTGGAGAGCTGGTTCTGCAGCTGTGCTGACAGAACCGATTATGTTACATCATTCATGTGAGAACAAGACATCTGCCCCCAGACAAGAGAGATGGCATACTCGACCTACCCATCCTCATCCTCTCCCAGCTCCCAGGTATGGTGAAAACTGGAAAATTTACATGAACAATTTTCCTACCAGTTACCAAATCCTCACTAGAAGGGCTGGAGATTATCATTACTGACAGGTAGCAAAGATAACAGAAGTGACTATAAAACTGCAAAGGGCAGGGTCCAGTGCATGGACATCATAGCATCATGATTCAGTTAGTTGCCCCTGCGAAGTGACTTTCCACAGCCCCGTTTTTCATGTGGGGGCTTGTTACTCCTATAGCACAGAGCTGTTTGGAGCGGAGGAGTCAGGCTGAAGGCAGGTGGCTCTGGCTCGAAAGCTGTACTGGGACACGTCACAGAACTGCCATCCTACAGGCAGTTCATTCACCACAAAGGAAGTATGACTTTTCTGGGTAGAATGTGGGGCTTAAATCCACAAAGCAGAGGTTCTGACCGGGGCAGGAGCTGAGGCAGGTACACATCCTGCCCCACCTACCCCAGGAGGAGACTAAATTCCCGAGTCAGTAACGACAGGGCACATGGCAGCATCATGACACTCCTTGGCATATCAACCAAAGACAGCAAAACTGGGCGAGATCTTGGAAGGAGGGGACATGGAAATGACTCACTCTGCGAAGACCAGCAGGGACCCCATAAAAGGCCATCCAGAGTAGATTCCAGGCCCTTGCCCCCACAGCAAGAATGAACACTGGGGATTCCTGGGGTCTCCCAAGGTCCCCTGGATCACTGGGGCTAGAGACAGCTGAGAACTGCTGTTTACTCACTTTGGATCTGGGGGGCCATCCCCAAGGGGTTTCATGGACAGCTTGCAAAGGGAGCGAAACACAAGGAAGGCGTCTTTCTGCAGAATGTGAGAGAACCTAGCAGCCACCTGGTGTCCTTGTGTGTCTGACTCCTAAGGTTAGAAATAAACAAGAGAAAAACCAAAGGTTAGAAGAAAAGGATAATGCTTTTCAAAAATAAAAAAAATAACTATCCGATAGAAACTTTATTCAATGGGGACGTGAAGGAGGTGGGGAGGAGCGGACATGCAAAACTGGAGCTGAAGGGGTGCCATCATAGCAGTCCGACAGCCTGGCTCTTTACCCTCCAAACATGGGTCAGGGTGGGTGAAAATGACAAAGAAAAAAATGTTAAAAAAAACTAAAACACATAGGCAATTCTTTACATCAGCTTCAATAAAAAGATATTTTTAAGAATATTATTGTAGACTAAATGGGGGGAAATGATAGGCATTTAAAATTAAACTTCTTAAAAAGTAAGCAGCATTTAAAAAGTTTTAGGTAAGTATTTGTAACACATGACATGGATTAACAGCCTCCACACACAAAAAGTTCCTATCACCCACTAAGGCAACAGCGGAAACTTACCACCAAATGAAAAACAGGCAAAGAACAAGAATAATCAACTCCCCAGGAAATGCAAAGGATCGATACGCCTAAATAACGTTACTAGTAATCATTAAGGCAGGATCTTCAGCCCGCCAGACCAGCAGAGATGGGAATGAATGCTACTGCCCAGTTTTAATGGGGGCTGGGAAAATGAACACTGAGTGTTTGCAGGTAAGCAGAGATTCAACTATGAGCTTTCGTGCAGCTAATTCAGTAGAAGGACAAAGGCCTTTCAGCTCCCAAATCTTCCAGCAATACCACTTGTGGGGCTCAAGGTGCACTCAGAAGGATGTTTGCATGGCATTTTTCCTGCGATCAAAGTGAAATAACCTAGGAACCTAATAGGGAATTGGTTAAATAGTTGTGGTGATCCACATAATAGAATTTTTACATGGCCATTTAAAAAATTAGCTAGAGATGTTAAGTACTGATATAGAAAACTGTCAGTGGAACAGTTTTGAATGAATGAAGCAAGTTGCAGCCGAGTGAACAAAACATAGTCGCTCCTCTGGATTAAATTCCTACCTGTCTAGATTTCTCCATGGAGTGACGTAACCGTAGGGGGACTGCAATAGACTGCAAGTTTGTGCCCTTCTCCCAATTCGTATATTGAAGCCTATCCCCAGTTCATGGTGTTTCAAGGTAAAGCCTTTGGGAGGTGAGGAAGTCATTCTTGGAGCTCTCAAGAATGGGATTAGTGTTCTGTGACAGAGACACACAATCCTTCAGCCAAGTGAGGCCACAGCAACAGGATGCCATTTGTGAACCAATAAGTACGTTCTCATTAGACGCTAAAAGTGCCAGTGCCTTATCTTGGAATTCCCAATTCTAGAACCGTAAGAACTAACCTTTGCTGCATATAAGCCAATCAACCTATCTCATTCTGCTATAACAGCCTGTAAAGTAAAAACTGGTTGTTGAGGGAGGGGCAAAAAACCCTGCTTATTCTTTTAATGCACAAAGCACAAAGATACAGATAATACGTACACAGATATCCTGGTTATCAATGATTAAAATTTCATGAAAGGGAGGGATGGTAATTAGGAAAAAGAAACAGCTAAAAGGTTCCCTTGTGGGGAATGATAATGGAAAAGATTGAGAAACCCTGGTGAGA
Source organism: Condylura cristata (assembly GCF_000260355.1). Classification (NCBI taxonomy): domain Eukaryota; kingdom Metazoa; phylum Chordata; class Mammalia; order Eulipotyphla; family Talpidae; genus Condylura; species Condylura cristata. The sequence continues at coordinate 30,486,310 of NW_004567123.1, read as the reverse complement.
GGAGAGTGTAGTTTCAGGGGATGTTAATGTCACATTATTTCCTGCTCTGAATGGTTAAATATAGCGTTTTCAAGAGAACGATGAGGCTATTTAAAAAATGTGGTGAAAGAATGTACACAATATACACAAAACTTAAAAAGCAGGTCACAAAACAGCATGGGTATTAGTGTTACTCTACTTACATGGAAAAAAGTGGGGGACGGGCAAAAATCTAGAAGGATATAGAGAAAACATTAACAAGGGTTACCTCTGGCTATAGACGGCTTGTATTTCCTTCTCTATGTTTTCTTATTTTCCAATAATGAGAAAGGGTAGGAAACCTACGTTTTAGAAGTCTGAATAAAGAGAGCTTTATTACAATGTCAGATGACCACCATTAGCATGTTCAAGAATGGAACCTGATACAAAGAATGCTAAGCCAGGACAGTGTGACTAATGATGCAGTAGGGCTTGTTTGTTTTCACTACTTTTGATAGAGGTTTAATTCTGCATCATCTAAAGAAGAATGGAAATGAGTCAGCGCAGGAGACTCCCGACATACCAGATTATCCGCTGATGACAAGGACTGCCTGTCGTCTGCTACCCCATTGGTCTGTGAGTTCCCGTCCACTCCAGGGGGAGCAGGACACTCCTGGCGCTCCAACTCACCAGGGACCCTCTCGGGTTCCATGAGACCATGCTTTTGTGCTGCTTCTAAAACACAAGTGCAAAATTCATCAACACATGAAAGGTGGCCTCGCCTGGCACCAGGAAGTGACTTCTAAGATCTTCCAGGGACTGCTTCTTCCCTTTCCCTGCACTCAAAGCCCACGATTCACATAATAGTGGAAGGGTTTATCCAAAGTGGTGCTTAGGCTTTACATGAGTCTTGTATTCAAGCCCCATCCCAGGAGGCTTCCTTCATCTCAGTCCATGTCAATGGTACCTGCAGAATTACATGAAACTAATAAACCAAGAACTAGAATTAGAATTGGCTAATTCTTTAGAAGCAGCTAAACACAAAAGCACAGATATTCTTTCTTTCTTTTTTTTAAAGATTTATTTATTTATGCATACAGAACTGGGGTACAGGTCAGAGGTGCAGGGGTGGTGAGAGGATTCACCAGAAAAAGTGGGGAACAGAACAGGCCGATGGACAAAGTACACTGCTGAGGGGAGCAGCAGGCGGGTCAGGAGAGGTCTGCCACGCCATGTGGTCACCTCCAGGGCAGGCGGGGATCGAACTCATGCTAAAGTGGCTCCAGCTTCTCAGTGTTGAAGCACAGATTTTCTTAAAGGACTAATACTATATGGGTTAAAGAAGGACAAGCCAAGCTCTATGGGGAATTTACTGCATGAATCTTTAATGAACAACTTATTAAGCAAAATCTTCAATAATGGTTTTACAAAGAACACATTCCTTTAACACATTTATTAAGTGCCTAATATGTACTAGGCTCTGTGCTAGGGGCTGGCAGATACAGAAGTTTTCACATTCATTATGTGATAATTTCTTACTGACCCCAGAAAAAAGCTAAGGGTGTGAAATAAACCTACTCTGTTTTAAAGACATTTTTATAAGGAGTTAAATAATGAAATCTATGAACAGGGCTTAAAGCCATTCTTCAGACTTTTTTGACCATTGCTCTCATAAGAATTACATTTTTAGGGCCTCCCTGGGAGCTCAAGGAATTGAGTCTCAGCACCATGAAGCCATCCATAGCCACTGCAGCACCAATTCAATCCCCGGCCAGGGAGCTGACTCACATGGCAAAGCAGACCTCTCCTGTATTGTCTACTGCCTCCCTCAGCAGTGTATCTCAGTAGATCTGCCTATTCTGCTCCCCACTCTGTCTCTGGTGAATCTCCTCACACCCCTCCCCACACCTCTGGCCTACAGCCCAGCTCTTGTATGTATAAATAATCTTTTTTAAAAATCACATTTTTGGCCCTCCCTGGTGGCGCAGCGGGTTAAAGCACAGCACTAAGAAGCTTAAGCCACTTCCTCATGAGTTCGATCCCTGCCTGCCCCGGAGGATATCCACATGGCGCAGCAGACCTCTCCTGACCCGCCCGCTGCTCCCTTCAGCAGTGTACTTCGTCGACCTGCCTGTTCAGCTCCCCACTCAGTCCCTGGTGAATCCTTTCACCCTCCGCATCTCTGGCCTGTACCCCAGTTCTGTATGAATAAATAAATCCTTTTAAAAAATCACATTTTTAAATTCCTAACATGCACATTAATAACTAAAATATGATTCATGTGAGAATTCTTTCATTTATTTTTAAAAAGATTTATTTTTTTTTAATGCATACAGAACTGGGGTACAGGCCAGAGGTGCAGGGGTGGCAAGAGGATTCACCAGAGACAGAGTGGGGAGCAGTGACTAAAGTACACTGCTGAGGGGAGCCGCAGGCAAGGAAGAAGTCTGTTGTGCCATGTGGGTCATGGCATGTTCTCGTGCTGAAGTGGTTGTAGCTAGCTTTGCAGTGCTGTGTTTAACCACTGCACCACCAGAGAGGGCCCTCATGAGACAATTCTTAACATATGACACAGACAGTTTGCATTCTATTTTCATTTTTGTCTCTGTCATTAAAAAATAGTGCTGGCCCTCCCTGGTGGTGCAGCGGGTTAAAGCACTGCACTGAGAAGCTAAAGCCACTTCCGCATGAGTTCGATCCCCGCCTTCCCCGGAGGAGACCACATGGCTGGCAGACCTCTCCTGACCTGCCCACTGCTCCCCTCAGCAGTGTACTTCGTTGATCTGCCTGTTCTACTCCCCACTCTGTCTCTGGTGAAGTCTCTCACTGCCCCTGAGTCTCTGGCCTGTACCCTAGTTCTGTATGTACAAATAAGTAAATCTTTAAAAAAAAAAATAGTGCTGACTGCAACCCTACTATCTTATTGATTTCTCAACCCATTACTGATTTTTGGCACTGGAACCGAGCATTTAACACAGAGCCATTGATTTGAGACTTGGGGAACAAACAAAGAAAACAATCATCTAGTAGTCAGTCTGGATCCGTGCAAGTTTAAGTCACCTGGAACCATACCATGAGTTATAAAGGAAGCCGCCTCGCGTACCCAATACCTGCATATGCAGGGACTGTCGTCTGGACACATCAATGGCTGGCCACAACAGTTCAGCAGGGAGGGACACATCTCAGGGCTCAAAGCCCACTCCTGGAAAAGCCTGCACGTAGACAGAGTGGCCCTCTGCGCCTCCACGGCACAGGCAGCCCCAAGTGGTCAAACGAACGGTTCTTCTCGAGCACCATCCAAATGAATAAAACTGACCACTCAAAACAGTAAGCCACTGAATGCCACATATGAGATGGGCAGACTCCGTGTCCATGGGTGCACTGGGGGAGCACTCCTCCACTACCTCCATCCCACTAGGGATTTTTATGCAGGAATGAGGTAGGAAGAAGGGTTTTGGTTCTCACCGTTCACAGCAGATGTGACCACATCCTCCAAGATCTCCTTCACCAACTCCTGCGCACCATCATCAGTCCCTACAAACACAAACACATGGGCAATTCCAGGAAAAAGAAAGGAATGGGGAGCAGGCATTCAAGTTCTCTAGGGTTACATTTCGGAAGGCAAAGAATGCAAATGAGCACCCACCGAAGCTCAACTTGATTGCGCCAACAGAAGACAATCCCGTGAGATCTGGAAACTCTCAGGCAGCACCTGCTGTGATTCTGAGTTTCCTTTTGGGGAACACTCAGACTCTCTGACTTATATTCTCTTTCTTCCTAAGTCACAATGCTTGGCCTAGGGCCTGCTCCACCAGCCTCAGCTGGAGGCAGGAACTGGAGTTGACCCAGCTATGGTTCCTGACAGAATGAGACATGGGACCTTCCCTTGTGCCTTCACCTCACTACCACGAGTCCCGGTAAGTCACGAGCCTTCTGCCTCACACCGTAAACCTGTAATGTGGCATGGTGGGGATTTACTACATTTTACAGCAAATCATTCTGTGAAATGTTAACTGGTTAAGTTGACGAGGCTTGGTACAGGTGTTTTTGTTGGAAAACTAGCTCTGGAATTGACTAGACTTTTACACATTGCTCCAAAAGGCCATGATGTTAAATAAACAAATCCAAAATACAGCCTTTTTAATTCCTTCTTAATGAGATTTTCAATCAAGCCACTATTTTTATGAGTTTTGCGCCTGGTCCACAAGGACCTGGAGAACAGCATGAAGCATTTCCATGGAGCATTTACTTAGCCTCTGTAAGTATGCAAATATTCAAGTTAACTGGCTTGTCTTGGAGCAACAAAGAACTTAAATGGATGTCAAAAAAGTCTGCTGCCTCAGACCCAATTTCCTAAGCATATTTCTTCTGCATGTGAAGATGGTTTAGACTAGACTGATGGAGCCCACCCTTCAGTCACTCTCACGCCACCTCCAGCATCTCGCCATATTCGCATACCACTTACATGTATAGTGTATGGACTTACCCGTGCTCTTACATTAACTCTCTGCAAGGCTAATACTCACAAAAATCATCAGGTTTCAAATGCTTATCTTTTCTGAATGCACTTTAAAATAAATGCCTAACTATTAGAATGAAAACTGGTTACTGGTGAGACAACCTAAAATCATGGTAAACATGTGGCCAGCTATTTCCAGGCTCCTTTCCAGGAGGAGCTAAAACTTAACAGAACAATGATAACAGTTTCTAAACTCCACCGTGCATTCCAAAATCCCTTGTTCACATTCAACACTCAAGGAACATGGGCTTGACCGACACACGTACAGAGGAGATACAGGGGTAGGGTAAGAGCGGGGGGAGGTGGCTGCAGGGGTGGGGTGAAAGTGGGGGGAGGTGGCTGCCTACACATCTGGCTCCAGCCACATGAACTTCCCGCCCCCCGGCTTTATGGAGGTAGAGGTGCCAATTAAAAATTTTACACACATTCAAGGTATATGACTTGATGGTTTGATATACATTTCCACTGTAAAGTAATCTGGCTTCTATTTAAAAGACTATTAGATGATACTGGGAGACAAAAGGCTGGAAGGAGAGCTGCCCCTCTAGGCAGGGCACGAACTCTGCAGATGACCATCACTTTAGTCTTCACCTCTCCCAACTGTCTCTTCTCCACTGAGGCCAAATGCCAGTCACCTCACACTGGGTCCCGTGTTGCTATGGTGCACTAAGTAGGGAAATAACATGCGTCCACTAGTGTGTCTGTCAAAATGGGGGAAATGGTACAAAATTGAAAGCTTCAGCAATAAAAACCTAAATAAAATTCTAGAATTGAAAAATAAAATTAAAAATACAAAGAAAAAAAGTGGGAAAAATAGAAGGACAAGGTGGTTGAAATCATCAGAGAGAAAATGTTCTTTGTGGGAGTGACTTCAGTGCTAATGTGCCTGGCTCAGGGTCCTGCTCTGTCACTTCCTAATGTGAGTACTTAAGTTACTTAACCTCCCAAGCTTCAGTTCCCTCAGCAGTAAACAAGGACGACTATAACAGCACTTATCTCACAGGGCTCTGTAAGCACTAAGACAGGCAACATATGCAAAGTGTGTAAAGTGGTGCCTGAAAAGATCATCAGATATTAACTTTTCTCAGGCCCATATGTCTTACGTGTAGAGTGTAACTGTGGTAGAATACAAACGATGCCCCTGTGACAGGAGCCTGCTCACGCCTGTTACCTGCCTGGCCCTGAAGACAGTCCATGTTGAAATTTCCCAACCAACCATATGGAATGTGGTTTCAGTTAATGAAAGCCTTTACTATCTTTTTATTTCTGAGGAGAAAAAAATTTCCTACTTCAACCTCTTTCCAGCACTGCAGGCTTTTCATGTACACAGCATCAGAATCACCATTTTTTTTCTGAAGGGGTAAGAGTACTGGACTCATTTTCCTTGATAGCCTGGACCCATAAAACCACCTGTGCAAAGTCAACAGCCTCTCAGGCCAAGAAGGGGTGGGAGTCAGGAAGCCCTATTCGGACAGAAGGCTCCTGTAGCGGAAGTCGTGGATGGAAAATCCCAACAGAGGCCCAGAGGCAGCAGGCGCCCTGGACTGCTGACGAGACGAGCTGGGCTGGGTCTGGGATGAGGCCTTCCTGGATGTTGTCATGACCACTAATAAGGCTGCTTTGTTTCCGCTTCAAGCATGTTAAAAGGGGTAAATCCAATCCTTGCACGGGTCAAAATACATTAAAAAAGCACTGTTGTCGGTTCCTCAAGACACCCAGCAGTCAGCACTCGGCCACAACTGATCAGGAAATGGACCCTATCTGTGACTTCCCGAGATGGTCCCCTTGTACAGGTGCAGAAAGGAGGCCGTGCCACCGCTCCCAAGCCAGAGGGAGCTGAGCCCCTGCAGGCCTACTTTCCTTCTACCAGATGTCCAGCTTGGAAGGGGCTGTGCCCACCTTCCCAGACTTCCTAGCAGAAAGGATGGCCATGTGACCAACCTACTCAGTAACGGGTAAGCAGCCGTTACTGGTGAGGGCACCTTCCAGGAAGACTTCTTGCCCCAGCTTGTGACTCAGCTAGGAGTCCTTTCTTCTGGAACAAAATGGTAGCCTTCTGAACCATAAGGTGACTTTGAGGATGGAAATTCTATGCTAAGAATAATGGGACAAAAATAGATGGAATCTGAGACAGGCCTCCCCATGTCCTATTTTTTGGCCAATGAAGTAGGGGCCGTGGAGGATGGGGGCAGGCGAATAGACACTTACTCATTCATTCAGCCACCAGGTATTTTAATGACATCAGCGTTTAAAACACTGATGTAAACACTGAGGATTCCTATCCTCAAGGTGCTTACATTCTAGCTGGAGCTAATAAAGAAATAAATTGTACCGTATGGTACTGTGCCAGGGAAAATGCAGAGTGGGAAGAGGGACATCTGGAGTCGGAAGGGATAATGTGAACACCTGGGAATAAAATGTGACATGCATTTTCCTAGCATTTAGTTATGCCCAATGCCCAAGCACTTAACAATATGTAAAAATACAAAGAATAAAACCAGAGAACAAAGCTGTCTGCTGTCACATTCTGGCCACGTGTCAATACGGTTCCTTTACAGGAAGAAATACTTAAGAGAACTTATTGGCAAGATAAATGTCCATTGCAAAGCTAATCAAAATGCTGAAAACCAATGAGCCAGAACACTTCCCTGTAAGGCAGTTATGTCACAAGCAAGTCAGAAAGAATGGGGGCTGGGGGAACGTGTTGTTATTTTTATGACGCTTCAGCCTAACACAACTATTTTGTTGTTGCTCAGCAAAAAAAAAAAAAAAATCATGAAGTTCCTGAAGCTGAGATCTTGGTATTACTAATATGGAAACAGGCCCACTTTCGGATGACCACTTGAAATAGTGGTTATCTTTCTTTAAACTAGCTCAGCATTAAACCTGACATGCATCTGAAAGATAATATAATCCCTAGCGTCAGATACTGCCCTTAGAGGTTAATTCTCACAGACCTACAATATAGCAACTAGCTGCATCCTTGTTTTGTAGATGAGGAAACTGAGGCTAGTGTGGTTAAAGGTTAAGCCAAGCCCACAGAGCTAGGAGGCAGCAGGGCCAGGATCTGAGTTCAGACTGTCTGCTCAGAACCTCTGTGACTGGTGGGGGGAGGACGCCGCTTGCATTTTCTTGATTTTACGGTACTTACAGAGTTGCCTTGCTTTTTTCCCTTGAAGAGATGCAAGGAACTACAAATGAGTCAAGTATCCTTAAACTTGCATGTGTTTGCTCACCTCCACTCTGACCTACCAACCACAGGTGTGCAGTCTGAATCTCACCAGCAACCTGATCCCCAGGTCTTGGGAGAAGCCTTACACGGTGTATGAGTACAGGCAACAAAAGCCACACGAGACCTAACTACAAGTCATTTTCTACATTAGAGCACAAGGCTACGTTACTGTGTTTCTGCAAAACTGTATTCTCAAAAAAAAAAATTTTTTTTCCCCTTTAATCAAAAAAATCATTTATTGTCTGCTTCCAGGTGTTGGAGATAATAGTGGTGAACAGGATGACGTAGGTCTCAGACCTAGGTAAACAGATTCCTCTAATCTCAGGTATTGATAAGAGAGGATGATGGGACAGAGTGACACAGCTCCCAAGAGGGTAATGAGGGTGGCCCCTCTCAGTTTGAACTGTCAGACTTAAAGCGAAGGCAGCTGGGAGAGTTGCAGGGGAGGGCCACTGAGTGCCGAGGCCCTGAGACACGTTCCTGAGCCAGAGCCCGTGCCTGTGCACTGTGCAGCAAACAAGGCAGAAGAGGTGCAAGGAGACAGGTAGGCAAGAGGGGCAGTCTCCAGGGCCCTGGGATCCAGAGCTGACAACAGATTTCTCTCGAACACAGGGCAGGAAATTACCAAAGGGCTCAGCAGAGGAGGGTTGTGATCTAATTCATGCTTTTGCCAGGTCGCTGTGGCTGGTGGAGAAAGCAGGCTGCAGTGGGAACGAGCTTGCAGCTGCGAGTCTTGCTCTTCTAGCTGCAGCCTGCGCACCACGGCATGCTTAAATATTAATGTTTATTGACTGACTGCAGCCTGATAAGGCTTACAGTAAAAACCTGCTCCTTGCCCTTCTAGTTAAGAAGGCAAAGGTGACATGTAGGGGGGAGGGGCATGAGTTCCCAATCACCTTCCCAACACCTGACATACAACAGCAGGACAGAGAAGATGGCCACTCTGCTCGCCCTGTGGCATGCCACTCGGCCAGCAACTTTCCCTTTTGTTCTTCACTGAGTGAATGGACTCAGAGCAGCATTCCAGCAAGAATGCTCTCTGCTCTTATGTGTGCCAAGCACTCCGGTAAATTCCAGAGAAGAAAAGCTGCTCTAGTCAGGAACATGCCACCACCACAGTCATTACCAATAATGTGAAGAAGAGATAGGAGAGCAAGTACAGAGACAGGCCAGAGGTTCCACGCAGAATAACCGACCAGAGTTAAGAAGTATTTGACAGTCTCCTTGTGAAGGAGAAAAGTATGAATTTTGGGTCTGGTTCACACAAGTTGCTCAGGGAGAGTTGCAAACATTAAAAATAATCTTAGGACAACACAACTCAAGATTTCACACCCGGTATTTACTTTAAAACTATAATCAAGCATGGGATATCTCTTTCATTTGAAAAAGCATAAAAAAATAATGAACACACTAGGTCACAAACGAAAACAAATCCAGCTGTCTAGCTGTCCACCCACCCACCTTCTCACTCCTTTCACACATGCCTAGGCAGCCCCTAACTGCCAGGCAGTGGCCACTGCCCTCTGCCCTGAGTACACAGCACAGAGGAGGGCCTTGTCCTCTTCCAGGTGGATGAGACGGGCAAGGAGCAACCAATTACCTCAGTAATTAACTGTGAAGAGACAAATGTCCCCAACTGAACCTGAAGCGCAGAAGTTGGTGCCAAGCAGCAGCAGCCAGACACAAGCCAGGCGCTGTTCAGAGGAAAATACAGAAGATTACGGGACAGCGGACCGTGGCCTCCTGGCGGGTGCACGCTGAGGGAAGACCACGACGGGTGGCGAGGGCAAGGCCCAGAGAGAGGAGCTGCCCATGACACCAGCTGCCCATGTCCTTCGGCGGGTCCTCAGACACGGGACGAGCCCCTCTCAAAGCTGAGAGGCGGCAGCGTGAGGCGTACCTGACAGTGAAGGGCCTCTGCCTCTGGGGGCGTCTCCATTCTCTGAGCTCATTTTTCCAGAACCACTGCTGGCATATTCACCGTTGGTTAAATCTGTTTTTTCAGGAGTTGTTGGCTTGCTCTGTTCCTGGCTCTGCTTCAAATGACTCAACTTTGGGGACACGGCTGCAGCCTGGATCACAGGGGACTGCGGTTTTGACTGGGTTGATTTCTCTAGTTCTCTGGCCTCCTGCAACTGAAAAGCAACAAGCAAGGAATTCAGTCTGAGTGGTCACAGCGTTTTGACATAGAATAGAGAAGATGCCAGCTTACTGACAGAAGGGTAAAATCTAATAGAAGGGTAGAAAGTCACGTACAGAGACCCCAGAGGCACAGCGATAGACTTCAAAATGCCAAGTGATTTCTGCCAGGCCCCAAGGCCACAGTGAAACTGTTCCAGTACCAGCAACTCACCACTTGGTTTTCCATGCGGGTGAAAATGACGTTCAACATCTGAGTGAGAGTAGCCTTGGCAGTGGTTTGGTTGATGAGATTTTTGCTGGCCAGGTAGATATTGTAACATGTCCTAACTGTCTGCAGGATAGTACCCTCATGGATTTCAATGTGCGGAGACGTCACTGCTGTCAGAAGAGCCTAAAACAAAAATCCACACCCTTCACCTCTATGACTCTTCCTACCTATCCAACTCCCAACTCTCACACTGCCAGATTCTTCTATGGGGTTGAGTTTGGTTTGGGTTAGTTTTATGAATTTTAAGGAGATGGATTTGTAATTATTTGAAGCAATTATGCTGAAGTGGGCTTTCTATCCACTTTTTAAAAAGCTAAAACTAGAGACACTTCTCTCAGGAGGGAAAATGCTCCAACTTGAAAAATTACCTCACATTAATCACAAAATATTCATGATTTGATGGGGGGAGGAGGGGAGAGGGTCCATTTCCCAGTTCTCCTAAGGGCTTTCAAGGAAAGGTGTGGCTAACCAGGTGCTATCGTGACCAAGCTAACACTCTTCAGGACCTAAGACCTGGGGCCCTGGTCATACCCCATCTGTTCCTGTTCTCAGCAAGCAAATAGTAGCACCCCTTACCACCCAGCAGAATGGAACAGGGCAGCAGTTTAGGGGGACAGGAGGTTATGAGCCAAATTGGTTAAGTGAGAATCAACAAAGACCTGAGTAGAAATGTCAGAACAGGAATCCAGAATTCGAAGAGGATTTCAAATTGATTTAATTTGTATCTTACAGTATTATTAGTGCGACTGTTTACTTTGAAAACACACCTGGTTCCACTCTTCCTGTCTCCATCCTGGCTAATAAATCCTGACACTTAACAAAAGAGCTAAGTGATGCTTACATTTTTCTGTTCCAGCTCAGCATTACTTGAGACAACTTATATATGATGAGTCAGAAACCTAAGTTCCCAAAGGGCCTAGCTTTCTCATTTAAAAGCCAGAGCAGGCAAACAGAAATACCTTAATTATTTGTAACTGCACTCCTTCATCGGTCTGAGGGCCCTGAAAACAATTGCATATGGTTTCCACGATCCTGTCGATCAGCCGTTTCCCTGGGGCTCCACTGTCCGGGGCGTTGCCAGTGATGTGGCCGTATGCGATGAGTTTCTGGACACAGAAGGAACAGGGGTGAGAAGTTTCCACCTGACCAGGACCGAGGCCACCCAGGGTAGTAACACTCAGGCAGGCAAGTGGCCTTTAACTTCCGGTTGCCACAGTTCCTCTGCTACCCTGGGGTGTGGTGGGCACTGCACCCCATGAGGACAGTGCTCACCCTGTCTCCCTATGGCAAAATCCCCATGATGGTGAAACTGCAGAACAAGGTATAGAACAGTCCCCAGAATGTTCGCTCTATAACCGCTTGTATGAAAATCTGAGGGAATAAAACAACTCATAAATGAGACAAAAGCGGTCAGTGGTTGCCTGTGGACGGTGTCAGAGCAAAATGGGGAGTGACTGCTGATGAGTCCCAGTTTCTTTGTGGTGATGGGGTGGTGTAAAATGAGACTGTGTAGTGGTTGCACATTTGCTAAAACATAAAAATCTCTGAACTGTACACCTTCAGTGGGTGAACAGCATGTACTGAATTATTTCTTTTCAAGTTCTTTTAAAAACATATAGATACTTTCTCCACATGGAAAGGAACATTAGAAACTAAAATGGCAGATTTTATTTGGGAGGAGAAATCTACACGGTGGCAGGGATGGGATAAGACACTTTAGCCTCAACGCTTTGATCCTTCTGAATGCTGAATCATGACAGCATACTATCCACACCGATGTCCTCGAACAGTGTCACCCATATGGCTGGAGACAAGTGGCTGCATAGGGCTGTTTCTTGGTCAGCTGACAGATGGTTTGGCCAGGGTACACCTTTGAAAGGCCACCTGCCTGGCTGACCTTACTCATATCTGGATTTTGTCATGGAGAACCCGAAACGCAAAGGGCAGGGTGCTTTCCGAGGTTGGCTGAGATGCAGAATCCCGAGGAAGCTCTTTAAAAATACACATTCTTGGACTAGAACCTACACATTCTAGGAAAGAGCATCATTCTAAGTCCAGGTTATTCTGATGGCTAGCTAAGTGAAAGAAACACCGCTCGGACTCAGCCTTCTGGGACACCTGCAGTCTGAGGCATCTCTGCTTCTTGTACAGAGTGCAGTCTCTTAAAAACAAGCCTGTGCTTTGTACCCTAGTCACATCCTTGACTCTAGTAATCCAAAGGTATACAAGACCTTACTCATATCTGGATTTTGTCATGGAGAACCCGAAACTCAAACCCTGGCCAGGGTCATCTACAGGGCCACCACTCTGTGACAGGAAGACTGCCATCCTGCACAGGCCTGACACCCCATCTCAGTGGCTTTTCCCACCATCAGCCTTGAAAGTGCCACCACTCAGCAGGCAGAAAAATAGTTGAGAGAGTAGTCACAAGTAGAAATGTGATGCTCTGGGTGCGGTGGGGGGAGAAAAAGGGTCTGCATGGACAGGACAGAGGCTGGCACACTCTGCTGACCTAGTCCAATCCCAGGCATCTCCAGATGGGGGTGGGTGCCGTGCTAAAGGGCATTTTTTAAGAACAGATGCCCTTTTCTCATCCCCTTTCACTGCTCAGTATATGCAGGCTTCCGAGAGGGCTGTGCTGGGTACCCGGCCAATCAGTTATGGCTTTTGACTCTCCTTACTCCTTATCCTAATACTCATGTCCGTCTGAGTACCAAGTGATGAGTGAGACAGCTCTATACAGTCCTAAAATGTGAATGTTGAAAGGGAGGCCCCAGTGAACCCTATACTCAAGCTGCAAAAATGCTGGATGTTTCATTCAAACCTGATCAGAGACTAGAAATGTTCTTTTTACAGGATTCTTCAGAGGCACCTGTTCTTAAGATAGAAAGGGTGTAAAGTTCGATTTCACTTCCTTGTCTGTGGGTGGGACTGGGCCAGAGGAAAGCAGAATTCCTGCATCCTGTGGGCCTTCCAAGCCCTTCTTTTTTTTAAGATCTATTTATTGATGTATGCAATAATTGGGGTCTAGGCCAGAGATGTGAAGGGGAGGGGCAAGAGGATTCACCAGAGACACTGAGGAGCTGAACAGACAGATACACTGAAATACACAGCTGAGGGGAGCACAGGGCAAGATAGGAGAGGTCTGCTGCGCCCTGTGGGTCAGCTGCCTGGCCGGGAATTGAACTTGTACTGCAGTGGCAGCGGATAGCTTCATAGTGTGCGCTTTAACCCCCTGTACCATCAGAAGGCCCCCCAAAACCTTACCTTCTTATTCTTGTGCCTAATATGTTCTATTCTTATTCTTATTCATGTGCCTAATATGTTCTAGGCACTGAGAGCATAGTCATGAGTAAAATCGTCCTTTTTCTCAGGGTCTATATTTTCCAGGGTACAGACCAAAGCCAAAAGAACTGACTGGGACCTACAGGGCCCTGTATGATTTGCAGACATCGTGAAAAAGCAGGTTGCAATGATAAGCACAGCAAAATCTCATTTTTAGAAAATGATGAGGTGAGTATGTGTAGAAGTATTTTTGTAAATGCAAACAGAAAAGCCTGGAAACACATCAGAGGTTCAGCAGCATGAGCACATTTGGCAAGCTCGCTTGAGCCAAGTACTTTGTACAGTGAGTGTGGTGGGAAGCTTCTGGCAGGTGAAGGCAAAGAATGATCATGATGTGACAGACTATTAAAGGCTCCTCTGATGTGCAGAATAGGCTGGAAGCACCAGAAGTAGAGACAAGGGATCTGTGAAGTGACTCTCTTAACTGTCTTGAGGAAGATGCTGGTGACCCGGACTTTGTGGGGGTGACAGAAATGGAGAGTAGACATTCCTACCTACTCCTTGCTGATGCAGTGAAAGGGTGGAAGAGGGACAGAGGAGGCCTTTGGGCAGCTGGTTCACTGACACATGCGTGTGTGGAGGCTGCCTGACAGGGACGGCCCCTGTCACCGTGTTCAGTACCCCTCTATAAGGCAGGGACAAAACATCCACACATGTACAGTGGTAATGTAGAAGTGACGAAGTACAGTCAAAAGACTTGCTTTGTGTTTATATGCAGTGATACAGTTGGCTCTTAAAAACTGCTGAACGCAAGGACACAAAAATTTATACAAATGGTTCTCTCTCTATATATATATAAAACACACACACATACACACACACACACATAAAAGAACATTCTATGTGGAAGTAGGCAACTGGGCTCGGGGTCCAAGAGGCTTTAGCATTATCTGTCAAAATATTCAAGAATAATGCTCATATGTAACTAAGAGAATTAAAAATGGATTTTAAAATGTACATTAAAAAAATCCAAAGTTTTCTAGAAATAAGGGCTAACAGGTAATGCTTGTAGTATGAACAGGCTGACTCAGACCATTAGCTTCCCACAGCCTTCACTGGGACACAGCAAGACAACATTAGAACTCAATTTCTATTTCTCCTTGTAGTATTCTTTCAAGAGTGCTAGTTCTATATTTTTTTATAACACATAATTTAATAACAGCAGTACATGTATATAATCATATAATGGATGAAATATGAATGAATAAATTGTGAGGATGTCCTAAAAAAACCGTTAATGATATGTGCCAGAAAATGCTGAAGTCCACTTGCCAGCTTGGACAAGCCGTGGGAAATGGATAGCAGAGCAGGTGCCAAAGGAGGAAGCAGATTCTCCACAGCAGCAGAAGCTGCAGCCAGGAAAGGCTCCAGGCTTCTCCCAGCGGAGAGGGAAGGTGGTGGCGCTCACGGTGTGCGTGGCAACCCAAACTCAGCACCCTGCCACCCCACCCTCTCCAGGCTCACAGAAGGACATTTCGGGGCACGTCTGCGGCTGGCCCAAATCTGCCACCACCAATCTGCACCCCTAGGTGCTGGCTTCCCATTTTCAACACTGGAGTTACCACACCTACACCGGCAAAAGCCTGTCACACAGGCTTCTCGAGGTCGACCACCAGGAGGAAACGGCTTTTCATTCCGTACTCCACACTTCTGTGGGTACTTTCCGAAACATTTTGAGTTTTGTATACTAACTAAAGGAACCAGGGCACCTACTAAATTACAGAGAACTCCCATCCTAAAAAGACCCACGGCAGGGAACAACACCTTTACACAAGAGGGAACAACTCAAGACAGCAGCTGAAGTAAAGTAAGACGTCAATGTTTCCATCAGGTAAGATACTTCCAGAAACCGAGTGCCAGAAACACTATTTCTAGGAAAGCAACATATTTTCTAACTAAAGGGACCAGAACTATAGAGTAATAGTAAAGGCGGAAGGTGGGCATTTTTTTCTGTAAAGGACTACATACTAAACACTTAGGCTCTGTAAGTCAGATGGTTGCCACTTAGCTGTAATAGTCAACTTAGCGGTACGAGCAGGGAAGTCCCCCAGATGATACATAAACAAATGGGCACAGCCGTTGCTATGGGCTGAATACAGGCTGCGGCTCCATACACGTTAGCCACTGTTCTCGGTCTATTGATCAAGTTGGTTATCAGCATTAACTGCAAAACTAAACTTCAACATGAGGAGAAAATAAGGGAAATTCACTTATGCCAAATTTCCTCAGAAAATGTTCACAGCAACAAATATTTTAGGCTAGAAGTAGGACTTAAATCTGCCATACGAGAATTCTTGGCTCACTGGATGTTTCATATAGGACAATCTGCACAGAAATACGGTGAATGAGAAAATGGCTTCTCGTTTGGAAGGGCTGCTTCTGTGAAGGAACTGTCATCAATCTTCAAGTACAGATATAGCAAAGAAAACCGATTAATGGAGTAAATACTAGACTAGAAATGCCAAAAATGTGTTAAGCCCACTGCCACTTCACAGCCTTGTGCCTCAGCAGACATAACCAGTCAATTCACAGCACTTCTCAAGAACCCAGAGGAGGCTACAGATCATCTTTCAACACAGCTTCTAGCAATCATATCATAGAGCCTTACTACGACTGCTGTTCTAGAAAGTACTGGAAGCTAAATCTCTTCAAAGTGCTTTTTAAATGTGTCAAGTTTTCACTTGTAGGGTGCCCACTGGGGTTAAGAATCCTTTTTTTTCATGTAACTAGAACCTAAGGAGTAAATCTTTAGAATAAATATAAGGCTGCTGGACCAAGAATCAAGAAACCCAAGCTGTAGTGCTGAGACGGCCTCTCACTGTCCATATGTTATCGGAAAGGCCAGTCAAAGTTCTCTGTACTGCTCTGCTGCTGCTTCATCTAGAAAAGGTAACTGATAACGAGAGTACTGTGGCTCTAAACAGCCAATCCTCACTATTTGCAGATTCTGTACATGCACCCACACCATGCACTGAAATTTACTTGTATACTGCAAAGTACTGACTGTGACTCTTGTGCGCTCATGGCAGACACATGCAGAGCGTGAAGAACTTGGACCACCTGATATGCACATTCCTGGATGAGGCTGAACAAGGAGACACTTGTTTCAGCTCTTTTTGTGTCTTGCTTTTCCATTTTGGGGGGTGTTTCTGTCACTGAAAATGTACCCTGCGCATAATGCTTAAGTGCTAGCTAGTGTCCCCAAGAGCAAGAGGGCACTACTGTGCCATATGGAGAAATTGTATGTGTTGGATAGGTACTGTTCAAGCATGGATTCCAGTGCTGGTGACTGTTAATCAAACAGTAATAGACAGGAAAAACATAAAACAAGGTTCTACAATGATCAGCTAACAGATGGTGACCAGAAGCTGGTAGGAACTTAGCCCTACATTTCTTCTGGAAACAGTGGTTTAGTATTTGCTAATTCAGCATCTGCAATAACTTTACACATTACCACAAGTAATGAGAATCAATCATATCTATTTCTGTACTTCATATCATGAATTTTAATGCCATCAAGAAAGTGACTGCATAAAAATATCTTATGTGCCCGTGTGTACCAAATATTCCAATTAATGCTTAAGGTTTCATTTAACACACAAAATTAGACTCTTAGCAGCAACCTTAATGCACTATATACACAAGTTGATCTTCCACAATGAATACCTGAAACTTGTATTATGTCATGTAACTTCAATTAAAAAATAAACCTATGAACTGTTTCTATAAAAACCAATTCTTTTCATTAAAAAAAAAAAAAAGGTCAGATCCCTTTGCTCCCTCCCTCACAAACCTCCAAAGAGCATGTTGGATGATACCCTCCTCTGTCCCCGAGAGCATTCTGGGCACAGGGGCTCGCCGGCACAGCTCCTGTGTAAGGACACTTCACTCCGGTGGCCTGGAGAGAACTCCCTCACCACAACCAAGCTTAAACACGGTACCTGCAAGCAGTCGAGGGACGTGCTGACCACCCGGGGGGACTTGGACTGGCAAGCTAGCTCGAATGGAAGGAAATACTGGTCAGCTTCAATGAAGTTTGCCTTTGGTGGTGCGGCAGCGCCAAGCCTGGGAGGAACACAGGAAAGGGTAAGAGAGGGAAGGAAGAAATTAAAACTGGTTTTTCTACTCCTTATTCTAACTCTATCCTAATCATTTAATTAGAAGTGCCTGCAAACTGCATTTGTGGGATTAGACAATTAACTTGTGAATTAGGCCAGACACCAAGTGCCACATGCAGAGAACAAGGTCTCTCTGGACTAGCAAGCCGCAGTGAAGGCATCCTGGAGCCCCGTGGCTTGGCCGGGCCTCTGTGGGACTTCTGAAATGTCACTAACTGGCTTCACTGCCATGAAGAGAAGGAACAGCCACATACAGGGCAAGTTGTCCTGCCTAAGGAAGCAGGACACACAAGAGGTCAGGACTTTGCCTCTCCCATCAAGAAAAGGCACAGCAGGAGCAACTCGACCTTCCTTACCCTTTCTCTGAACACCTTCTACTGGGCAGTGCTGTGAACCCAGCACTATCAAACACCTCCAGAGTCCTGCCACATGCCCGGCACTGTGCTGGGAGAGCAGGTGCTACTCCCAGGATCAGAACAGTAGAAACATGCAGAGAAAAAGTTCCCAGTGCCCACCATGGCCACTCCCTGCTCCCTGTATCCCAGCAAGGAGAGTGTGTCCCTGCTTACCTCTGCTTTTCTAATTCTGCTTTAATTTCATCTGGAGGGGAAGAAAGAAAGGTATGTTAGAAGCATGTAATATTTATATTACAAAAACTACTAAAAGATTTTCAGAAAGCACTGAAAACTGCTATTTTTTTTAATTTTTTTTTATTTTAAAGATTTATTTATTTGTACATACAGAACGGGGGTACAGGCCAGAGGCTCAGGGGCAGTGAGAGGCTTCACCAGAGACAGAGTGGGGAGCAGAACAGGCAGATCGACGAAGTACACTGCTGAGGGGAGCAGCGGGCGGGTCAGGAGAGGTCTGCCGCGCCGTGTGGTCTCCTCCGGGGCAGGCGGGAATCGAACTCATGCGGAAGTGGCTCTAGCCTCTCAGTGCAGTGCTTTAACCCACTGCGCCACCAGGGAGGGCCCAAAAACTGCTATTTTTTAAACAAGATTTATTTATTTTTGCATACACAACTGGGGTACAGGCCAGAGGTACAGGGTGGTGAGAGGATTCACCAGGACAGAGTGGGGAGCAGAATAAGTAGATCAACAAAGTATACTGCTGAGGGGAGCAGCGGCCAGGTCAGGAGAGGTCTGCCGCGCCATGTGGGTCACCTCCGGGGCGGGGATCGAACTCATGCTGAAGTGGCTCTAGCTTCTTAGTGCTGTGCTCTAACCTGCTGTGCCAACAGGGAGCGCCCTGCCTGCATTTTTTTTTTTTTTTTTAGTGCAGCAAAGCTGCTCTTAAGTGATGTGAAGTGGCTATAACAACCTGAACCACAGCCAACAGTGATAGCAGCTCCTCTGAGCGAGGCCTCATTCTAAGTACCTCATGTATTTCAACTAATTTAATCCTACATGGTGCGCACTGTATTCTGCATCTCTAATTGAGCAGGATTCTCAGCCTTGGCACCACTGGCATCTGGGAAGCGGCCTGTGCACTGCAGTAGGTCTAGCCAGCCCTGGCCTCTGCTTCCTGGATGACAGGAGCAACCTCCTGGGCAATGTGAAAACCAGAATGGGCTCCAGACATTGGCGAGTGTCCCCTGGGGCAGAGCTGTCTTTCTCCTCCAGGGTTAGAGTCACTACTGGTTTAGAAGAGGAAGTCAACTTACAGAAAAGTTGGGGAACTTGCCTGCAGTTGCAAATCAGGAACTGGAGAACCAGAATGGGGACTCGGACATTTTAGCTCCACAATTTGTTCTAGCTATTCCCTATTCTGCATAATGATAGCTAACACAAGATTTAAAAAAATACAATAACATCTCAACTATGTAAATCTGTGCACAGAATACTGGAAACAGATATGATGAAATATTGAAAACTGTCTAAGTAGTGGGATGATACTTTAATTTTCCCCCATATTTTCTATAAGCACATACACTTCTTGAAAACTGTGGTAAAAACACAAATTTACAATCTACCATTGTAATCACACTCAGTGACCTGAAGCATTTTCATACTGTGCTAAAGCATATATAATTTTATGAATTAAAATTAATCTAAAAACCTTTTACCATGAAGGTTAAATTACATAGTTAGGGTTACGGATATAAAATGTCACTACTGAGAAATCAGTCTCAAAGAAACAGTCTTATTTTCAGGAGAACAAGCTTTGGCTCACTGAGACACACACCCTCTAAATACGCAGAACCCTGGTGTCATCAGTCCTGCGTCTTCCTATGCGGCAGGCTCCATGGGCTCATCATGTGACCAAGCAGCCGGCCAAGTAGCCCTACCCTGAATGTGTGAAGCTTCTTTACAGACTCTCGAGAGCCAAGGGTTTGGAGGTGGCATTAGTTACCTCAGCAACCCCAGAACACAGCTCTACAAGTCACAACTCAAATCCAGAGTGAGTTAGAGGACATGAAATTGATTAATTGGACTCAAGCGAGGCAACAATTCCTAGCCTTCTACTCAGGCCTTCAATTACACACCCAAGGAAAGAGAGAAGAAACATCTAGACGACTCAGAGCAAACACTCTGCTCCTAGCCTGTAGGCCTCTCACAGGGGCCTATGAGAGAGTGCTCTGTGGCTTGGCTTCTGCCCCTCAGCAACAGGAATCATAGAGGAAGCTCTGGCTCCCTCCAGCTGAGGCCCCGCAGGCTGTGGGGGTGGCTCAGGAGACAGCTCCAGGCTGGTGGCCAAGCTTGATATTCTGTCACAGTGTGTCATTACAGAGGGACACTGATGCCTGAGCACAAACCAGCCCTGGTTTCCTAGTAAGACTTAGGTTTAGGTGCTAAATGTACCTGAAGACTGCGTCTCTGAGCTCTAAAATAATCTGTCTGGGAATGTCACTGGTGCCAGTCCTAACTGATGAATCAGTTCTGGGGGTGTCATGCTGAGGCAGGGAGGGGAGTGAGTTCAGACGCAGAAAAGGCCAGGCAGGGAGACTCAAGGAGACATGAGTGGCTGTAAGACACAAGGGGCAGGGAGAACCCCTTCCCCACCTTGCAGGGTAAGGGGTACAGCCATTCCAATACCAGTTTACTGGTAACTCTACAGTTCCGGGGCTCAAAGGTACCGTGTGTTCTGATTTTTCCTTAAGTAAAAACACAAGATTTTAAGTGAAAGCTCGAATTGCAATTCAAAGCAACTCTAACTATTTCAGTAAATACTATGTTTCAAATAAAAATACCCCGGAGCTGCTGTCTACCACCTTTGCTTTAAGGGGCGGAAGGAATGGAAGAGAAAGTATGTCACGGGCTGCAGACAGTAAGCAACCGGAGGGGTAAGAGTGACTTCTGCACAAGCTACTCTTGCTCGGCCAGAGAGTAATCAAGAAGCCAGAGGACACCAGGATTCAAGGTCAAATTCCACTGAAGTTTACAGATGAAGACAAAAAACCCAAGAGATTTAAAATTTGTAAGCAGTGGAGCTGGCATTGAACCCAGAGAATTAGGTTCCAGAGCCCATTTCATAATCTTTTGGGTACTTGATTGGCAAATAAGCATGAGGAATTACTCTGTAAACTAAATGCAGAATAACACAATGTCAGTTTTGCTATCACTGGTACAAACCCTGAACTTGGCAATCATGCTTCAAAGGACTGTGTTTGTTTTGCTCTGGTCTGGGGGAGGCTGTTTACCAGCAGCTCTGGAATCTCCCAATCTCCCTGCCTGGTTGCTGAGACAGGAGCACAGAGAAGGTGCAACCTGGCTTCACCAGGGCAATGAGGAAGGACCAGGGTGGCTGGCAGCAGAGCCACTCAGCGCTCCCAGGAGCAGGAAGAGGAAATTGCCAGCAGGGCAGGCACAGTTGCTGCTGAAGGCAAGAGGCACCACGGAGAACCCTGGTTCACAGACCTGCAACTTCCTTCAGTTACGATAAGGTGTTCCCACAGAACTAGGTATTGCTGCCCTCCCCAAATACTCTGTTAAAGAAAAAAAAAAAAAAATCTTGAAACTCTGCATTGAACAAAGTAGGGGTCCAGGTCACAGGAAGGTCCTGGAGGCGGGAAAGGTGCCTGCACAGGCCTCTGACATCCTCTGGGTGCTGGTTAGCGTAAATGAGGAGGGTGGGTCCGGCAGACAGAGAGTCTGCCATGCCGGGAGCCCCATCAGAGGCCTTGTTGGTATCCAGGCAGGCCTGCCCTGGGCCTGGAGCAGGGAGGCTGTGCAGTGGAGACAAGTATCAGCCTGAACCACGATGGTCAGATAGGATCACATGGCCCAACCTAAGTAGCTGGATTCTAGATATATTCAGATAAAACAGTATTTTTTTCCATTAAAAAGAGGCGGCAAAGGAGACTGAAAAAAGGTGTGTGGCAGGGGCCTCACCGATAGCTGGCCATAGCCTGGTGAGGTAGAAAAAAGAGGGCTGAGGTTCAAGTCCTGGCATGGACATCTGCTAGCTGAATGATGGGTTAAACCTCCCGGAATCTTGGTTTCACTCTAAAAAAGGAGGACGATAAAAAGCAGTCCCAGGTACTCCAGAAAATTTAATGGGCTGGGTGCAGGCAATCTTCTAGACAACCCCGGGAGAGAGGTACTGTGCAGTTACCCACTAAGGCAAAATCTGGCCTACAGCAGATGGTCAATAAATGCCAGCTCTCTTGCTTTTATCTTCAGCAGCAGTTGGCAGTGATATGGCAGACTCCTAGTGCCACTGTGGGGCCCGCAAGTCCCTGGGCAAAAGAGGCTAAAGGAGCCCAAATCGTGAGAACAGTTGACATTCACTAGGTGTCCACAACGCCAAAGCACCTACCCAGAACATTCCTCAGGTGAGGAATCTGGGGTCACCAGCCCACAACCTCGCTGAGGAAGTGTTCTTGCAGATTCCTACACGGCTGGCTGCCCCGGAGCGGGCCCTCCAGATCCCTGGGATGGAAACGAGGAGGAGGGTGCGTGAGGGAAGACCAGCACACAGGTGCTCCTGCTTACTGCTGCGCATCTTGACAGGTGGCGCTTCCCCAGCTGCCAGCCAACAACTGGCGGCAATAAGTGAGCAGACTGGAGATGGGGGAGACCTGAGCAGGGTGGGGTGGCTTCAATTCAAACGCCACAATGTATTCCAGAGAAATTCCTGCTGGGCCTCGTGAGCTACTGACCTCTCAGGTCACGTACCCCCATGCATGAGGAACTTTGGAAATGGCTCACGTTCCCTCCAGAGCTGAGTCCAACAACAACCATCAGCAATCTCAACAACCCCACCGCTGGTTGCACCCTCAAAGTCCCAAAACCCTTTGGCCCCCAGCCCTCCTCAGACATCTGATCTGCCACCCTCTCCCCTTCTGTGCAAACAGGGCTGCCCTCGGTTCCTTCAACTCCCCTCCCGTGACCTCCAAGCCGGTGTGGATCCGGCCCATCCTCTGAGCTGTCACCATGTGGAGCTTGTGCGCATGGGGAGCAGTCAACTGTCCCCCGCGCAGCAGGACCCTTCCATGGCCAGTCAGATTCAGTGAGGCCACATGTGACTTGCCCTTTTCTCACTTTCCAGAATGGCTCCCACTAGAAGTCCTAGTACCAGAGTGACAGGCATTAGTGGCCTTGACTCTCCTTCAGTCTAATCCCTGGCAAACCCCCAAACTGAGACTGAACCACCAATCTCCTTTGACCAGTCTCCGGCCACAGCGCAAGCTGGGGGCACGCAGCCAGTTGCGGGGCAGCAGCGGAGGAGCCTGTCTCCTTGGGGTCCAAGGGATGGCGCCCCTTCTCTGCTGGCCTCAAACCCCCCCGCCCCCCCACTATTCCACTTGACTCAGAGGCCTCCTTCAAGCAGAAATTGGAAGCTGCCTCAAGGAAACTCCCTCAACTTCCTGTCACTGAACCTGCCAACTGACCTCTGTACCCACCCTCCAGCTCTTCCTGCAAGACCGTCCCTCCTCCTCACAGCTCGCCATCCACACCTGCTTTCCTGGAACTCACCACTCCAGGGCACTACTGTCACCTGAAGCCAGGTGATATCACCAACACCACTCCCCTGGACCATGGTAACATTCTCTTAGTTGGCTTCACTGCTCACTTCCACCCTCTCCCCTGCACCTCCTTCCCCCACAGCCTTTCTCCACACAGAGGAATTCCGCTCAAAAGTAAATGAGTACACATCTGCTCAAAACAGATTACCCACAACGCTTATAATGTAAATCTGCTCCTTTGCTCAGAATTCTCTGCTGGCTTCCCATCTCTAAATAAAATAAAATAAATAAAGTTTTGGGCCCTCCCTGGTGGCTCAATGGGTTGAAGCACAGCACTGCAAGCTGGCCGCAGCTGCTTCAGTATGAGTTTGATTCCTGGCGAGGGGTGACCCACAAGGCGCAGCAGACCTCTCCTGTCTTGCCTGCTGCTCCCCTCAGCAGTGTACTTCGTCCATCTGCCTCTTCTGCTCCCCATTTTGTCTCTGGTGAATCCTCTCACCATCCCTGCACCTCTGGCCTGTACCCCAGTTCTGTATGCATAAATAAATCTTTTAAAAAGAATCTTAAGTTTTGACCTTGGCCTTCAAGTCTCTGTTATGATCTGGCCACCTCTGATCTCACCTTCTAGCACCTGCCTCCAACCTGCCTCCTGCATGTTCCTGTCTGAGGCCTTTGCACGTGCTTTTCCTGTTGCCTGGAATGCCTCCTCACCCAGGTACCCTCAGTCCCTTCAGATCAGGCTGCTCAGAGTCATAAGAGACCTTCTCTCCCCACCTTAAAGTGCCACCTCATCCCCTCTTTGTCACTCCATCTCCTTACCTGCTTCCCCTCCACAAGCTGTCCACATCCCCTCACTGTGACTACTGTTGTAATCTTCCTCTGCATATATACTATCCATGACACATTATGTATCAATTCATTTATTACTTGTCTTCCCAGTAGAATGTACATTGAGACAGGAGTGTTCTGCTCACTGCCGAATTCCCAGCACCTCTGTTTCTAGGCACAGAATATATATAATATTTGTTGAATAAATAAACTGTACTTTCTCTTTTCTGCATTACTTTAACCTCAACTGGTATCCTTCCCAGAAATATTTAGACAAATTCGAGTCTTCTCTACCTATAAAAATATTTTTTAAAGTCCCATGTTCCACATCTCCCTTCTCCCCTCAAACCACAGCCAGACTCAGGGAAAGAGTTGCTTGTGCTCTCTGTCTCTCTCCTAACCTCCCACTCAGCCCCAGCCCACTCCAGTCTGTCTTTCACCTTCGCATGCCACCGGACTGGCTCAAACTAGTATCACCAGTGACCCACATTTCTCAATCTGACGGGCATTTTCCCAGTGTCCATCTCCTTAACCTCCCTGCAGCATTTGGCCTTACTGACCTCACCTTCTTTGAAATTTCCTCCACTTCTGGCTTCACAAGTGCATGTTCTCCTTATCTGTACCTGCACCTTCTCCATTTCCTTTGCAGACTCAGCCTCCTCTGCCCAGCCACAGCAAGTTGG
>NW_004567123.1:30412014-30461206 GCF_000260355.1 Condylura cristata | reverse complement strand
TCTACTTACTACCAAGGCTCTGATGACTCCTAAAGTCTTCCTCCAGCCCAGGCAAATCTTAGGACACCAGGCTCATACATCAGTCCACTTCCCATGCTGCCTGCCCAACTGGAAGCCCAACACATCCAAATCCCAACTCAGAACAACTTCCTCCCCTAGTTAGTGCCCCACAGGCTCAACCTGGAGACTGGCACTACCACGCAGCAGGGCAGTGGGGCAGAAACCTGGTAGCCTTACTGATCCTCTTTCTCAGGTTCTTACTCAACCCATCACCAGGTGTGGCTCGCTTTACTTCGAAACAAGTGGAGGAAAACACTCACTTTGCCCTGCTGCTCCTGTCACCAACCACTCTTGGCACGGATGATGGTAACTTCCTCCTCCTGGGCAGGCCCTCTGCTCTTCCTCTAAGGTGTTCTGAACCCAGTGATCTTTCTAAAATATATACCTGGTCACCCCATTGCCTTCTTCCTGAGCTCTTCTGTGTTGTGTCACTGTTTTGGGCCTACAAATCAAACTCCTCCCCATGATCTTCAAGGTGCTACAAGGTGGGGCCCTGGTCTCCCTCTCCCACCTTAGTCACAATCATCCTCATTTACCAGGCTCCAACCTCACAGAGTCCTCTTTCAGTTTCCCTAATAGTCATGGCTCCTCTATGCCACAAGGCCTTGGCACATGCTATTCCCCTCATTTTGCCAAAATACCTCATACCTCAACCTACTTAATTCTTATTTATTATTTAGGTCTGAATACTTCCTCAGGGAAGTTTTCCCTCACCCCTTGGTTCAATGTCCTTGCAAGACCAGGTCTCTCCCCTTCACAGGCCTTCTCCTTTATTAGTATGACCCAGATGACATGATGATTTGAACAATGCCCATGTTCCACATTAACTGCAACCCCTATAAGAACAAGGTCCTGGTCTGATTTGTTTCTCTTGCATCACAACTCCAGTTGTGACACCAAAGTAAGTACTTTCTTACAGAAAGTACTGCAAGAATGGTGGCCTGATTTAGTCAACAGACAAAAGGGATTATAGAGAGAACAACAAATATGCACTGATTACTCTTTAGGCCTTCTTCTAGCAAAGAAGACTACCCCACAAATCTATAGTATCTAATAAAATACATACTCAAAAAACTAGAAGACTTATTTGCAACCAAGGCTGTAAATTAAATATAAGCTCCTTAGAAGAAGACTCCAGGAATGAATTAGCAAACATAAAACAATTTTCTAAGATAAACTTGCTGGAAGGAAAGTCAAGTATATTCCTGGCAGGACCCCTAAGCCTGGTGAAATGGTAAGAACTAGATAGAGTTCCAAGCTATTTATATAGGAGACTCCATGTACGTGCTGATTAAGTACACATTTTCACAAGTTTGCTCTTTTCCACAAAGAATGGTCTGACTGTTTCCCCAGCAGAATGCTTAGATTCTAAGAATGCTTAGATTCCCCTGAGACTCATAAGCACAGGTCAGAGCTCCAAATTCATCCAGCCCCTTGCTTCCCAGTGTCAAAAGACTTGCAAACATTCCTAAGTCAGTGAATATCACAGGTAGTTTTAGTTGAAACTAAACTTATGTATCTACAGGGGTGGAGTGGGGACTGGGATCAAAAATGGGGGGTGGGGAGAAGTACACTGGAGTATGGTGATGGCACAGGGTGATTCGGTGAAGGGAAGCCCACAGGGATTACAACTGAGATGGAAAAAGGCACAAAATGATGTAAAAATAAACTACTATATTATTAACAAAAAAACCTAAACTAACATTATCTGAAATTTAGCAGGTTGTCTGGGTAGTGCATATTTCCTTTACCACATTAGCTCACCTAAACAATTATGTGACAGTGATGTTATCGCCTTAGAACACTGTGGCTCAAAGAGGTTAAATTATTAGCCCAGAACCACAGGACTATTAACAGGAGTTTTTGAACTAAGTTCTCAATCCATTTCTGCCAATCCAACATAAATTTCTTTTCAACAATCAAAATCCACTGTCTAGATGCTGCTTCTAGACAGATGACCAAATAATAAGCTCAGGACCCTGATTGCTTTTTGCTGAAAAACTTTATGGTGATTCAGAGTCTGGTTATTTCATAGAACTTTTGAAGTTAACAGTATTCATAAACAAATGTCTAATTGAAATACTAGAATTAGCTAAATTAAAGATTTTATCCTGTATTTCAGCTTGTAGCCTGATTTTAACTGTTCCTACAATTTAGGAAAGTTTAGATGTTTCACATTTTAAGCTTAGGTTGTCCCTAGAGTGATCACTGATTCTGAAAACATCAAAACCAGAAGAACAGTAACAGTAACAACATCATATAGAGGAAAAAGGAATCTACCATATAGAATATGGCATACATGTATGCAATCTTTTTCACATATTAATATGCAACTAGGATTTATGAGTATGCTCCCTTCCCAATGACATTTTAACAAGTTCAAGTCCTTTTTTCTACTTTTAAGAAACAAACAAAAAAGTCTCATTATCCACTTCTGCCTCCTCTCCTTTACATCACAGTCAGACTCACCTCCCACTCAGCCCCAACCAACTCCAGTCTGGCTTTCACCTTCATCATGCCACCCAAATGGCTCAGTGTCACCAGTGATCCAAACATCCCTGCACCTGTCCATTAAACAGTCAGAGTAGAAAATCTAAAAATGGATTTTATGATTTACATGCTAGGATAGAGCATGCATGGTAGCTGTTTCTCCACCTGGCTGTGTGGATGTGAGAAGGCTGCACTGAGTCTTGGCTTCCCTTTGCCAGCTGCACCCAAAGATGGATATCAAATACATGCAATAGAATAAGAGCATCTTTGCTGCTGATAAAGAGTAAATCAGAAATCAGAAAAATATAAAAACCCAAATAAAGCTCATGCAAAACCTGCTCCTTACCCTCACGTCTTTTTCCCCACAAGGTCCTAAATAAAAGTAAACCAAAGACACATGCAGTAAAAACTGCAGGGGAAAAAGCTGTGATCTTTTTAACTAAAGGTTTTCAAACATATTTCAAAATTCAGTCACAGAAAATATGGTCTCTTTACTTACTGAAAGCTTTGCTGACTGAAATATATCAAATACTTTACAGCAGTGTAAAGACTGCTTTAAAGACTCCAGTGAGCACTTTCTGTACAAGAACGTTCATATGGAGAAGCTGTGCATGTGGGAGTAATGGTTATGATCTTGGCTCTGGAGCCAGACCAGACTGCCAGTGAGCACTCTCTGGCTCCACAGCTATGGCTGTGTTATACCGGCAGCTTCTCTGGGCCTCCATGAGGATAATAATAGTAAGAACTAAACTGCATGAAAAGCACATGGCACCATGCCTGGACCACAGAACTGTTTAGTACATGGTAAATACATACAGATACCACTTAACATGTAATTTAGTCTTCAATTATCACTCAAGTGGGGGGTAATGATGTATCAGTGTGGATTCATAAATTGTGACAAATGTGCCTCTCAGTACCTCTCTGGTGGAGGATGTGATAAAGGAGACGCCATGCATGTGCAAAGTGGTATGGGGGTTTCTCTGCATCAGCCATGCAATCTTGTTGTGAACTTAAACCTGCACTAAAATATAAGGTTTATTTTTTTAAAGAGTCATTTAATTTTTTATGAAAAATAGGCAAGTATGTTTACTATTCTTTTTATTTCCTTGACAATGATTAAGAATGATAGGTAGCAATTATAGAGCACTTAGCCCTAACTTAGCACTTTGTGTACATTAAATTATTAAATAAGTTACTGCATCTTTTATCATACCCCCCCATACACACACACACACACACACACACGTTTAGTTAGAACAATTCAGACAATTTGTCCAGGTTTCTGGACAAATTTTTCCAAGCCCACTTTAACAACACTCAGATTATCTTGTCAAGTTTCCAAATGCCACCTAACTTATAAGCAAAAATATAATTTTAAGAAATCATGGGAGAAGATGGCTTTTAGGTTAAGACAGTCAAGAAAGGGGGGCTTAAGAGCGTGCATTCCCAACAGAGGGCTGAAAGGTTCAAGATTATTCACGTATATATGTCAAAGCTTCCTCAACAAAGTGAAGAGCAGCAATGTCTTTGGATGATGAACGGCTGCTTTTGATTTCCTTAGGTAAAGGGTGGAAGGACACAGCCCCTATCTAGGCTTTTGTACTTAGTATAGATGAATCACTGAGATTATTCCAAACCTGTTCCATCCTGCTCACAGTTCTGATAAGGAACAGTCCTTGTCTTCACTGAGTTTTAGCAAGTTAATGTTCCAATAAACATGTAACTACATTCTTATGTGTCTGCAAAAGTTTCTTTCTTGAACAAGGAATCAATGAAGGCTAAGAACATAAAGCCAGCATGCTTATAGTTTCCATGTTCTGTCACAGCTTAAAATGAAAAAACAAAAAACAAAAACAAACAAACAAAAAACAGTAGCAAGTCTTTACTGAGAACCATGAACCATGCCAAGTTCTATGCACAAGTCAACTGACTTACACTAGAAAGGCAGTGTAAGAGCTGTCCAATCTCATAAGGATAGCAAGCAGAAGACAAGGGATTTGAACCCTAGCAGTTTTGAGAATAGAAAACAAGCTCCTAGTTCCTACATAATCACACAGCCCTGTACTCCTCCCCCAACACTCTACAATTGGTGGGCTCCTATCACAGAAACCATTTCCTGTAAGTGATCTCTATCATCCAGGCATTTCCACTGAGTGGTCGTTTACAGTTTCTCTTATCAAAATGAGTGGTAATATGCAGATGCCAATCTCAAAATACAGCCACATTGTAAAAATTCTTTCAACTATTTTTATCAGATTCCAGACTGTGCCTTGACATATAGAGCATCACCAGGTGCCTTGCTATATGTTTAAAAGTAAAAACAGTTACTGCTACTTAGCAATGATACATAATAACTTTCTTTAAAAAGATGGCCAATTTAAATCAACACTATGTAAAACTGAATTGACTGTGATGATTACCCAAGCTGATCAATCACTGGCTCCATGCTATTCACCTATCCTGTGGTCAGATTAACCTTACATAGAGTATGTTTTATGATGCACTACTAAAATACTAAGTATGCATACACAATTCAGCTTGGAAAAGCCTTGAACTTCTGAACAAAGATAAAATCCAAAAACATCTAATAAGCTTTCAGTGCTATGGACCTTTATAATACTTTTGATGATAAGTAGGTTCCAACAATATGATGTCCTAGTTTGGTGAAGATAAATCATGTCAAAGTTTTCTGAAGGGAGAATAAAAACTTTTCTGTCAAATAACTTTGACACATCCAAAACCATAATCTCAAAGTAATACTGAGAGGACAGAAGTCAAACAAATTTCCAAGTGGGATTTTTGCCTAATTAACAAACTGCTTTGTAACAGTGCTTATCCTGCATTTCTGATTAAACAATATCCAACAGTTAGCAAAGGTTTTTGAATAGAAAAGCTTTTTAAAAATCTGTCTCAATAAATTCTTCCCAGTGATCACAAATTTCACAGGGCTAGCATGTTTCCAGATTCATTAAGCAACAACTTCTTGTAGCAATAATTCCTGACCCTTCAGGGAGTCTCAGACCCTTAAGAGAACAAAAACCATCAACTTTACTTCCAGAGACGTTCAAAGTTCATCAAGCCATTCATAGGCCCCAAGAATCCCAGGGCTGTACCTTGCACCAAATGAAGGGAGAACGATAATGGCAACCTCCAACTGTCACAGAAAATCAAATTTCCACTTACACAATTTGTTAGGGGAAAAAAAGGTCCTTTTAGAGACTCCTAACCAAAGGTATTGTGAAGCTGGCTCTGGTCAAATGTATTGATTTTCTCCCTCCAGAACTCTTTCCCTAAACTCCAGAAGGTATACACTCAACTTCCTGTCAGTATCCAACTCAAATGTCATCTCTTCAGAAAGAATTGCTTTCTTGACCACTATAGCAAAAGCAGTCCTCTGACCCTCTTTATCACACCTCACTCTTTTATTTTCACAATTGATTACTATTCAAAATTGTCCCAATAGTTTTCTTATTGTCACCCCCATTAACTTAAACTCCATTAATGGCAAATACCCTGTCCTTTTCTCCACTATGTATCCTTAATGCCTATTACAGTGCCCGGAACCCAGTGGGCATTTGACACGTATTTGTTGAATGACTGAAAATAAAAATCAATGTTGATACTGGAATCAACTACCAAGTTTTTAATTGGTTGTGAGTTAAGAATTCTCTCGCCTTCATTCTATAATCTGCGGTCCGTTCAATCAACACCTATCATGTGCGGGGCACTGTTGCAGGGGATACAGCAGTGAATAAAACAAGCAAGTGTCTTTGGCCTCACAGTCCCTCTACTTTAGTGGCCGGCCCGGAATAAGCAGACCTCTTGCAGACTACACTACCTGGAAGGTGCAGAGTTAACCCTCAACCTTTCCTTCCTTCAGAGAGTTATGGGAAATCCTCTAATGAAGAGAACACCATCCAATCGGTCACTTCCAAAGCAAGCCTCTGGGGGTTTCCCAGAACCAGTAGGGCAGCTCTTCCACCCTCCCCACCTGCCCCACACCCCGCTCCGCTCACAAGGGGAGAAGCCCAACCAGCAGAATCCAGGTAAAGAAAATACTCAGGGCAAGGGCTACCGCTTCTGAAGGGGGTGGGGGAGGAACCATGAACCAGGACGGCACGGAGTCAAGGCAAGAGTCTTGGGCTGGGAGGCTGGAGAGCCAGTCCTGGCTGTCACCAACTTGCTAGGTGACCTTGGGCCAGTCCCGAGCTGCCAGGATATCAGTTTTCCCAGAGATACAATGAGGAGGCGGAGTGAGTGGGGAATCGGGGTCGGGGGAAGTGGAGGCCGGGAGCCCTGGCAGGGGCCGGGCGAGGTAACGGCCGGCTGAGGAGGTCAGCCGGCGCGGGGCCGGGCTGGGGCGGTTCACCCACCGAGCGCCACCTGGCAGGCCCTGCGCAGCTGGGAGTGCTGGGGCCGCTTCACCTCCTTGTCGGCTAGGATCTTCTCCAGGGCCCGGGACACGAACATGCTCTTGGTCTGGCTCTCCTGCATGGCCCCGGCCCGGCGGGGGCTGGCAGCCCCGCGGGCGGGCGGCGCGAGAGAGCGGGCTAGCTAGGCTGTGGTCCCGGCGTCCCGGCCGGCACTGGCCGCGTCTGTCCGCGCCGCCCCGTCAGGAAGCGACGCCGCGGCCCCACGGCGCCGCCATGTTGGAGCGCGTCACGTGACCACGTGACTGGCTGGGCCGCTACGACCGCCTCGCGTCCGTGGACCCCGTGACCTCTACGGGGAGGAGCCTACGCTAGAGGCGGGGCGGGACCAGGTAGAAGGGGCGGGGCGAAGTGGCGGAAGGAAGTATAAAAACGGTGAGGCTTCGCGCTGGAATGGGTAAAGGCTTAGGGGACAGGAAAGGCTGGAAAAAAGAGGTGAAAGGGAGGAGAAAGAAAGACAGCTAAGACCGTGCTAATGGAGATGATGTGTGATAGATAAGGAAAAATTTGAGAGGAAGGAAGAGGAAGGAAAGATTAGAAGTGAAAGGATTAAGTGTAAAAAAAAGCGAGGGGAAGAGAGAAGTTTAGCGAATGAATGCTAGTTGATGAGGGAGAAAGAGGAGGTACAGAGAAGAGAGGAAGCAGGGGGTTAAAGGGGGAGGCGAAGTACTTGTAAGGAGGTCATATAGTGAGGGAAGAGATGGGGGTGCGAAGGTTAGAGAGGTGAGGAGAAGAGGTGAAGAGGGGGAGGGGAGAGTTCAGGAGAAGAACAGAAGATGGGAGGAAGAAGAGAAGATACAGGGAAACGGAGGAACTGGAAAAAGAAATGGTGTGGAAGGTGAAGAGTGAAGAGGCGAGAAAGATGGTAACAAAACATCTGGGAGAGGGAGAGACAGGAAAAGAAGGGCTTGAGGAAGGGAGAGGATGTAAGTGGAGAGAAAGAGAAGGTGTATCACTGACACTCCACAGACAGGATTTCACCTTGCGTCCTGGCAAGACACACCCTCCTGTCGTCAGTTAGTCCACTCTTGGCCATCTGTGCTGGGTGTATGCAAGGCAACCATGATAATTCGCCCCCAGTGCATCTCCCTCAGGGGTGTATCATTTACTTTCTTAAACCTGTGGTGCCTCACAGTACATTGAGCAAGGTGGGGGGATTTGAGGGTGTCTCACTAGGGAAGACACAGAACTTACCATCCTGCAAATGAGTACAAGACAGACTTTCTGCCCCCAGGGCACTTGCCTCCCCACCCCACTGCCAATGATCTTGGGACAGCTATTGGTGAGGTCCCCTGGACCCTTTCCTCTCACTCTGCCCGCCTCCCCCAGGAGCTCATGGAAGGACTGTGTTTTTCTTGGAAACCTCAGAAACTCTCCCACACCCTGCTCAGTGCTCTGGTCTCAGCTCACACATCTCAAGGCAGCCCTCTTCAACCATCCTGTCTGATGAAGCCCTTTATCTTCCTACTTGATGATTTTCACAGCACTTTCTGACCTTTACTACTTGTTTGATTTGCTTGTTTTCTGGCTAAGGTATAGGCCACCGAGGGGTAGGCTGTATCCCTAGGGCCTGGTCCTAAGAGAGAATGTTCCCTAGCCACATTCCATTGTTGGAATGACTGCAGCTCCTTCCATCAGGAAATAGTCTTCTCTCCACCCCCTTGGACTAGCTCTGTGATTTGCCTTGGCCCCTAAAATATGTTGGAAGCACTGCTATGGGGGTTCCAGAGCCTAGGCACCAGGGAGCATCTGGAATAATAACACAAGATGAAAGAAGTCAAGTCTTCCCAAGGTTCCCAGCTAAGCCCAGCCCCTGCTGACCCACAAGCAGAATGCAGCATCTGGAATATTCCTGGGCAGCAAAAGAATTGCCCAGCCAAACAATAAGGTAGTTCACTCTTTTATCTGAAATTCAAATTTAATAGGGCAGCCTAAGTTCTTATTTTCAAAACTGACCATCCTAAGTAGGAAGAGTGGAGAAGCATGGGTAGAGAGGAAGAGAGGTAGGTAAGCCAAGTCCTCAGTGGAAATAAAATGGAGTGGCTGGGAGCCCTGAGAAGGAGGAAAGAATGACCAAGATGAGGGCAGAGAAGTCCACCACATAGTGTTATTTGATGCCACTACAAATTGGGGTCACTTGTTACATAGCAATAGTTTACTGAGACACCCTCAATCCCAAGTGTTGAGTGAATGAACAGGTGGATGAATGGATGAGTGTGTGAAACTCTCATTATGAAATTATGGAAGTGTGAATTATGGAAGCTTTGAACTCTGGTCTACTATTTGTCCCTGGAAAGGGGTCATCTTACTCCCCTGCTGAAGCCCCTAAGTATCTCATTGCTCTTGGAGTTGAGTCCAACTAAGCACCTCACTCTGACTGAGTTCTCTGTTCTCATCCCTCTGCCCTGACTCCCACTTTCCTCTGAGTAATATCTCAACTTGAAAATGCAAACTGGCCACTTCAGGCTACCCCTACCACACCCCCATTTTGAAACATTTATTTTCTGTGTCTACTTTGATGCAAAACTCAGATGTGAACTTCTGGATTCCCACTGGGGAGGGGGCTTAAGGCAGAAGCACCCTTTGGTAGGGAACCTTGTATTTAAAAGGGATGCAAACAGAGACTGTTGAGAATCCCCCCAAAGGAGTTTTTAGTCATAGCGGTTGCATTCATCCCAGGTCCTTGGGTCCAGTAACAGTGTTAGTTTAGTTCACGTAAATGCAGTCATGCATCACTTAAGGACCAGTGTACCTTCACTTGTGTACCTTCTGCGACACACATCGCTAAGTGATTTTGTTGCCAGGTGAATGTCCTGGAGTATAATTACACAAACCTCACTGCCCAGCTCTTACACACTAGGCTGGATGGTTGGTCTCCAGGGACGCCAGCATCTGTGCAGTGTGTGGTGGCCGGGGAGGTCTTGCAGTGCTGCAGGGGTGTATGGGGAATGGCACAGTGTGGTTTTTCGTATTTCTTTTTACCTTCTATGTCCTTGGCTTCGACTCCCCCAGAAAAGGAGCCCAAGACAGGGATTGGGTTGTGTCTGGGGCGTGTTCCCAGAGCAGAGCAGCAGAGGAATGGAGACCCAAGACAATGTGATAGCAAGTCTGCACTAAGAGCATCTGGGGCTCCATTCCACTGAGTACTCTGGGAGTCAAGGGATCTGGGAGTGCCAATGGGGGTTCAAGACAAATAGGAGCTAAGTTCGGACAGTGTGGTCCCTTGCTCTCCTGTGACCATAGACTGGAAGCCTGGCCCAGCAAGGTTCTTGTTGAACACAACACAGGCTGCGGCAGAGATTCCTCATAGCTTACCTCAACACTCATTCTTCCCTTCCTCTTTAGCAACATAACCCAAAATTTTAGCTGGGTGCCTGAAGGCACAGCAAAAGACCATCCATCCTCATCTTTCTCAAATATAAGAGTGGTTTTACAGTTAAGTATTAGATATGAGGGCCCTCCCTGGTGGCACAACAAGTTAAAGCATAGCACTGCAAAGCTGGCCACAGCCGCTTCGGTGCGAGTTTGACCCCCTGGAAGGAAGGTGGACTTTCCTTGTGAGCAATGCCAGCCTCCCCAAATCCTTTCACGAAAGGGAAAAGGTATTCTAGTCCCTTCCTCAACCTTAATGCAATTTATTTCTGGGACACCAGAGGGCGCCAATGTTCAGGTAGTTCAGATGGACTCACCACCTGGTCCTAGTTTCCTTCTCAGAAATAAAAAGGGGGTGTCTGGGGACTAAAGGCAGGGGGGGGGTGTAGGGGAGAGGCATTTGGCTTTCTTGTCTTAGAATCATTCTCTTGAGTGACCCTTCCTGGCACCAGAATAAAATCCAAATGCAACAGCTATGTCACGAGTGAGTTTGGCGCTGACTTCTTTTGTCTCTCGGCTGTCAGCAGAAAAAAATCTCAGTTTGCCTTGAACCCACCTCACAAAGCCTGGGCACTTTCCCTCATTGATTTACATCGCCATCCTTATGTGCAAGACTGTCAAGTCTGATTCTGATATCCTGACACTTCTGCCCCACAACCCCACAACCCCTCTGTAGTGTCCTCCTTGGTCACTGCTGAGTGTCCAGCTGAAAGTGGGAGCTTATTGGAGAGATGGGAAAGCCAGCAGGATAACCCATCCCATCATGAGTCCAGCTACGACCCTCCTGTGCCCCCTCTCAAGTTCTCCCCGAGGACTCAGGAGCTTGGGGGGACCTGGGGTCTCAGAGCCTCACAGAGCCCAGCCCTTCCACGTCACCTGGCCTCGGGGGGCAGCTGCTTCCCATCCCAAACTGCCTGGGGTGAAGCACCTTAGGGCTGATTTCCCAGCTGGATCCCGTCAAAGGTGATGGGTCCCAGATCTCAGGAGACCAGGGAGTAAGGGAACCAAACCTCAAACCCTTTCCCCCCCCACTATTTTCATTAACACCCCAACTGGAAGAGATTATGTGGCAGTGGAAGCTCTCTCTGTTCCTAAAGGTACCAAGGTTCTAGGAATTGCAGATCCTCCCGAGTCTGGTAAAAATTATCTCCCAGACTTGTGGGCACAGAGGATCCTTCAAAGTCGGCCCAGATCTCTGCTGTCCACCTGGTTTTCCCACAGTCAGAGCTAATTTCTGCCTTTGGTTTCTCCTATTGCTTGCTTGTGTCTAGGTTGAAGCAATTATGCTGGTTTTTATTCTTCTTGGAGCCTGAAGCTCCTTAGGGCAAGAGTCACTTTGTTTTCACATTTCAAAATTCTTTCGACCTGGGGTACCCAGCATCTCCCCACTACAAACATACACACGCACATGCAAATGTGCACACACACACACACACACTCACTCATTCTGGAGGGTTTTTCCAATGCATGGCACTTTGGAGAAACCCCAGGGACAAAGTAAATTTTTCATAACCTTTAACCAGTGTTGTTTATTCTAATACTTCAGCTCTTTCCCTTTGGGGGTGGGGGTCGTGGTGGCCACAGTAGAGGGGCTGGTTAAATTGTTCCTTTGTGATGAAGCCATGATGAAACTATTCCTTTGATTTTTCTTTCATCTAAACGTCTTTGGTTGGCAATATGACATACGGACCAGGTTATGTGGGTCACTCAGTGATTGGTTCTGGTTTTCAGTATTTTGGCCTGGAGAAGTCCCCAAGGTTGGGAATCATTGTCCCGTCAGGCCCAACACTGTCTCCCAGGCAGAAAACATCCTCCCGCAGAACATAGCAGGTTTCACTCTGAGGTGTACATCCTCGAGAACTGAAATTGACATTCACAAAATCTCGTAAAGGAAAGCTCAGAGTCATATTATACGTGATTGTCGCCGTGAAGACGCCCCGAATGTCCTCCACTGATGAGTGGGCAAACAAAATGGGGTGCCTGCTCAGGCAGCTACTAACCACGTGGCTCATTCTGAGAAGTGGGTGGTCAGAGTCACCTCGATGAAGGCAGAGCCCTGGCAGGAGGGCACAGCCGGGAGGGGCCGTTCTCTCCTCTGCTCCTCTTGGCACTGAGAGCTCCTTCATCCAGGGACACTCGGCGCGGCCTCCCTACTCGTGCAGGGGTTAAAGCGCAGCACTATGAAGCTGTCCGCAGCCACTGCAGCAGGAGTTCCATTCCCGGCCAGGGAGGGACCCACAGGGCGCAGCAGACCTCTCCTGTCTCCCGGTTGCTCCCCTCAGCAGTGTGTTTCAGTCATTCTGCCTGTTCTGCTCCCCACTCTGTCTCTGGGGAATCCTCTTACCTCTCATCTCTGGCCTGTACCCCAGGTTTTGTGCGCATAAATAAATAAATCTTTTTTTTTTTTTAAAGGGATACTCATCTTTGGTCACATGATGGAATAGTGTGTGGCTTGCGACAGAAAGCACAGACACAGGCTGCAACCTGTGGAGACAAGGGGAGTGCTTGTGGGTACACGTTTATTTGGGGGTGATGCACACGTGACGTTGACAGTGATGATAGCTGTACTGCCCTTGTTTTGTACATCTGAAAGTGTGAATTTTAATGGGTGTCACCGTATCATAATAAAAAATCAAAACAAAATATCAAGTTGTTTTTCTCAAGTGTTAAGGTCTTTGACCAAGTTATTTGGATGACTTTTCTTTCTTTTTTCTTTTTTTTTTTTTTTTAAGATTTACTTATTTATACATACAGAACTGGGGTATAAGCCCAGTAGAGGATTCACCAGAGACAGAGTGGGGAGCAGAATAGGCAGATTGAGGAAGTACACTGCTGAGGGGAGCAGCAGGTGGGTCCGGAGAAGTCTGCCACAACATGTGGATCCCCTCTGGGGCGGGATTGAACTCTCACTGAAGAGGCTGCAGCCAGCTTGCAGTGCTGTGTCCTAACTTGTTGTACCACTAGGGAGGGCCCTTGGAGGCTTTTCTAACAGCTCATCACTAGCATAGACTCACTGCCCTGTCCCTCTGTAACTGTGACCCTGACAATGTGGATGCATTTGTGGGGCCCTTCCCACACTGGTTTGCTGGGAAGTCCTTTCGTTTGCTGGATGGTGAGTTCCTGGTGTTTGTAACAGAAGGGGACAGGAGGTGCCATTTTGGAAAGGCTCTGACACCCCCCACCCCCACTGGCAATAGATTGCCAGTGTCTTAAGGATAAAGTCTATGTGTTCTTCACAGTATAATTCCCAGTACTGCACATAATCCTGCACTCATTCATTTATTCATCCATTCATTCAATGCAAGAAATATTCATTGAGCACCTACCATGTGCCAGGCAATTGTGCTGGGTGTTGGAGACAGAGCAGTGAAAAAACAAACAAACAACAAACTCTGCTCTCATGGAGCTCATGTTTTAGTAAAGCGGTAGTTCTCAAGGTGGGGGGCAGGGGGATGCTGTGCACAAAGGACATTTATAATGCCTGGACATGGTTTTGCTTGTCATGACCAAGGTACCATCGGCATGGAGCAAGGAGAGGCCAGTGGGCTGCTACCCCTACAATGCCTAGACCAGTCCACAGCACAAAATTATCTGACTCCAAATGTCAATAGTGCCAGGTGGAGAAGCCCTGTAGAGGACTAGTGCTTAGTGAGTCATGGGATTTCTTTTTTCCAGCTTTTTTGAGATATAATTGATTAAGTCGAACTGAAGCTGCTGCCTCAGGCAGCACTGTGACAAGTCAATTTGCCCTAGGCAAGTTGACTTTGTCCTATCGCCCATCCTTTTTCAGGAGGAAGGGTAATTAGTTGCCTAAAAGTTTTTCACCATCTTTTCCCTCCTTGTCTTTTTCTCCTTTTAGAGGCTGGGAAGCTAAAGCCCTCACCTTCCTGGAGGCCCCTGAAACAGAAATGACCATGTCATCCAGGTATGGCCAGTGACCAGGAGCAGAGCTGCTGGGGGAGGCATGCAGGAACGCCATTAGCAGGTTCACATGCCATGGACTGCCTCTCGGGATTGTCAACCTTCAGAGCTTTGTATTTTCTGGCTTGAGTGACTGGAAATGGACAAGATGCTTGAATGAAACTCAAGTTCAGTAGGAACAATTGAAATAGAGAAGATTTATGGTTGCTATTAGCTGGAGCTGTCATGTACCACCAAGTAGAGCCTGCTGGTGAGTGATGTTAACCCAGAGAAAAACAGGGCCAAGAGATGAAGAGCAAGTCCTGATGACATTAAGCACCTGGATCCCACCATACCTGAACATATCACAATTCTGGACTTTTCCATATCTGTTATCCTCAAAGTCCTTTTTGGATTTAAATCAGTTTGAGTTGTGGGTTGTGGGATGGAAGAGAGGAAAGGGCCCTGGCCTGAGAATCCCCCAGGACCATTTCACATAGGGCAGTTGGGGAAGGAGGCAGTACAGGAGATGGGGGCTGAGAAGTATCAGGTGAGAGAGGAGGATACCGTGTGACATCTTGGAAGGGAAGAAAGAAACACATTTCAGGGAGGAGGGAGTTAAATTTACTGCCAGATGATGGCACAAAGAGTATTATTCAGCCATGAAAGGGAAGTACCAACACATGTTGTAACGTAGATGAACCTTGAAATGAAAGAAGCCAGACATAAAAGGACAAAGTTTAGATGATACCACTTCTATGAGATATATAAAAATGCAAAGTCATAGAGACAGAAAATCAGATTAACAGTTACCAGGTGCTGGGGGAAACGGAAGATGGGAAATCTCCTGTTTGAAAGGATGGAAATTTTGGAAAGAGATGGTGATGATGGTTGTACAACATTGTGAATGTAATTGGTGTCTCTGATTTGTACACTTAAAAAGGACAGATCTGGTTGTGTATATTTTTACTAATAAAAGTAAAAAAAAATGTGGAAGCAATCTAAATAGCCACCAACTTGTGAATGGATAAGCAAAATGTCTGTATATTTATACAGTAGACTAGTATTCAACAGTTAAAAGGAAGGAGTATTGCTACATTTGCAGTGCAAACCCGATAATTCCTCCAATAGGAATGTCTAGAAAAGGGAGCAATGGAGCATGGAAAGCTGCTCTGTTTGGCACCCCTGGGCAGCATGGGGAGTCTCTGTGGATGGACTGCAGGGATCTTTTGGGGGTGATAAAAATGTCCTAAAATGTACTTGTGTCCATGGTTGCCTCTGTATAAATTTTGTAGAAATCATTTAATTGTATCATTAAGACAGATCAATTTCAGGATATAGGAACTCTACTTCTAAAATGCTGTTTTTTACAAAAGGAGGAAATAGCTAGTGTAGGTGAGGATGTGGAGAAATTGAAACCAGAAATTGCATTGCTGTTGGGAATGTAAAATGATACAGCTGCTGCGGAAAACAGCATGATAGTTCCTCAAAAAGTTAAAAATAGAATTACCATGTGATCCAGCAGTTCCACTTCTGGATATATCCCCCCAAAGAATTGAAAACAGGGCTGGAATAGATATCTGTACTCCTGATTTGTACAGATATCTGATTATTCAGGATAGCCAAAAGCTGGACACAATACCAATGTACATCAACGAATAAGTGGAAAGACAAAATGTGGTCTATCTGTGGCATGGAATATTAGTTAGCCTAGAAAAGGAAGGAACGTCTGAGGCTTTTCTGTCATGAGCCTTTGAAGAGGAACCTTTGAAGACACTGTGGTGGGTGAAATAATTCAGACTCAAAAGCACAGTTAGTGTGTGACCCCATTTCTACAAAGTACCTACAATTGTCAAACTTATAAAAGTAGAATGGCTGCCACCGAGTGGGGGAGAATGGGGTGGAGTGGTTATGCTTAATGGATACATATCAATAGTTTCAGTTTGGGAAGACATGAAAGTGTCCCAGCTAGATGGAGGAGGTGATTGCACAATAGTGTGAATGAATTTAGGAACTAGACTCTTAGAAATGGCTAATGTGGTAACGTTTATGTCGTGTACATTTTACCACAATTAAAAAGAACAAAAAAGGGCATGAGGAACCATGTCATGGGCCACTGACTAGTCCACGCTGGATAAGGACTTCAAATTGGCTATGAGATTGAGCATCTACAAGTCAAAGGTGGGTGGAGACGGGCAATTCTAAGACAGGATGTAGGCCCATTGGGGAGGTTGCTGGGAACTGAGGAAGAGAAATGAAGCTACTACTGAAATTAATTTGACACAGATTTCTTTCTCAACGATTCAATAAATGATGGAAGAGACCTAGTAGTTAACCCCTTGTGGGCCAAGGTACCTGCTTTTTGACATTTCAGGTACCAGGAAGGAGCCAGGACTCTCCTTTTAAGAATGCCTCCCACCCCAACTATTGCTCACTCCCTCCACCATACTGCATTTCCACATATATCACATTGGCGACAACTTAATGACACGGCCATACTTAGCTGCAAGGGAGGCTGGGAGATATAGTCTTGATTCCAGGCAGCCAGTGCTTAATGAAGAACGAAGAACGAAACAGAGAAAAACGAAGAACGAAAGGGAGAGAAAGCACTGGGGTAGTACTCACAGCCTTTGCTACTGTCGTTTATAGTTTACAGGTCTTTTATTGCCTTTACTCAAATTTCAATTCAGCTAGCACACCCTGAGGGCCTGGTATATGCCTGGGAGGTATTTTGCACATAGAATCTCATGTGAGTTGCAAGAGATAGTAACACCATTTTTGTTTCCTCACTTCTGTATTCCCAGAATATGTATTCCAGAGTCTATGCCAGTGCCTGGCACTCAATTGCCA
This sequence comes from Condylura cristata, assembly GCF_000260355.1. Lineage (NCBI taxonomy): Eukaryota > Metazoa > Chordata > Mammalia > Eulipotyphla > Talpidae > Condylura > Condylura cristata. The sequence continues at coordinate 30,444,101 of NW_004567123.1, read as the reverse complement.
TCCAATAAATGTTTTTGGGTATTATTGTTGTTCAGTGTTTTACCTTAGAAAAACTGATTCAGAGAGGTTAAGTTGCATATACACAAAGACTCTGGCATTTGAACATAGGTTTTTTGATTCCTGAGCTTATGCCCCTCCCATTGATTTTGTTTAACATCACACCCAATAGTTAAATAAACTAAATAGTGTGTGTACCTCTCTGCAACTGACTATTTGATAACCACATCCTGTTATTCTCAGGAAACACTTCACTCCCATTCTTGGATCCTGTAGTGTGGGAATGCTAAGCCCACTCTCCAGTTATAGGGGTTGAGTATGTAAACTATTATCTCATCTTGCTGGGCACCATAATTGGCTCAGGGCATGTGACCAAGGGCATGTGATCAAAGCTGAATCAATGAGAATCCTCTCATGGACTTCATTTGGAAATACTGATAAAGAGGATTTTTTTAAAAAAGATTTATTTAATGATTGATGCATACAGAACTGGGGTACAGGCCAGAAGTAAAGGGGCAGTGAGAGGCTTTACCGGACAGAGTGGGGAGCAGAACAGGCAGAAGGATGAAGCACACTGCTGAAGGGAGCAGTGGGTGGGTCAGGAGAGGTCTGCCACGCCATGTGGGTCACCTCCGGGGCTGGGGATCAAACTCCCACTGAAACAACTGTGGCTAGCTTGCAGTGCTGCATCCTAACCCAATGCACCACCAGGGAGGGCCTGAAAGAGGGTGTTTTTTTTTTTTTCTGTTGGAATCATTAAGCTGAAAGGTATAGGCTCATTGCTGCTAGAATGTCCTTTGTCATCATAATGGAAGAGCTTAACTAAGATTGAAGTTAACACAGAAGAAAGAAAAGCTGGAGACGAAGACATTTTGACAATCATATTAAAGCTGCTGGATCAAACTATGACTGAAGGCAGTTTATCTCTGGACTTCTCTGTTATATAAGCTAATAAATTTCCTTTTTGTTTAAACCATTAGGGTTGGGTTTTCTGTCACTTGCAATCAAGAGTTCTGACCGGTATATCTAGCAGACATATGTATTTTTTCATTCTGGATATGCTTCATATATTGCTGAGAGCTTATTATCAGCTCTCTAAGAACTTGGCCTAGAAAACCAAATCCTGCACGTAGCAAAGTTCAGTCAGAGAAGCACAAACCCCTCTAAGTGTATAAACTGAGATAACATACAGGGAATCGTTTCCATAAGTGATGGAAGCACGGAGAGGCCAAACCTTAGCAGGAAGACGCTTTGTGGGGGATGAGGAAAGGGAGGAGTTGGTGTTCATAGTCCTGAGGGCCTGATCAACTGGAGCCAGGACCTCTTAAAAAAGCAACAACCCCCAGACACAGCAGTACCTCAGTTTCTCCCTTCCTCTCAGTCTCCAGCTTGCTCTTAGGGCTCCCATTAGTCAAATCCACCCAGAAACCAGTGAAATTATAAGCATTCAATACTACCTTCAGTGCTGGTGCACAACAGACCTTTGGCTCCTATTGGTTGGATCTGAATTTGAAGCAAAGCGAAGTTCTGCATCTGTGCAGTGAGGAGAGAGGTGATAGTGCCAAGTAGGAAGGGCAGCGGGTTGCTGAGCTGGCACATGCCAAGCATCAGCAGCCAGCGTACACACTCAGTGGTCAGTAGACTAAATAATGGCGATCCTTGCCCCCACCGGACAAGGCAGAGATTCCTGCAGGAGCGTCCAGCTGACTGGGAGGCTTCATCAGTTTCAGGGCAGCGGGTCTGCCCTGGGGATGATTTTGTCCCCAGAGGGCAGTTGGTTGTCAGAGCAGTGGGTGGGGGCACTTTGGACATCCAGGGAGTAGACACCAGGATTGTTACTGATCCCTCAAGCACAGTTCAGTGCCCACAACAGAGAAGTGTCTGGAGAGAACCCCCCCCCAAAACCCCACAGCTGCAGCGGAACCAGTTTGTATTTCCTTTCCCCCCTCAAGTACCCTTCTTCCCCTTACCCAGCTCCTCACACTGCTTTCAATTCCCTACTGGTTTTGGAGAAGCATTTCTTCCTGTTTGTAGAATCTCGAGTTTGGAAGTTCTCATCCAAGTCACTCAGCCCAGCCATGCGGGTGCTGTGCGTTAACTCCTTTAACCCTGACAGCCACCCCATGGGCTTGGCACTGTCCCTGCCCTCCACAGAAGCATGATGGAGGCAGCAAGGAAGTGCTGAACACAAGGCGGTGCGAGCCCAAGGCTGGCATAGCACCACCTTGCCAAGAATTCTTGCAGCTTCTCAAACATTTGGAGACAATGGAGCCCACCACAGAATGCAGTGCCAATGCAGTCCGTCTGGGCATTGTCTGGGCTGCTGAGGGGTGGTGCTAAACACCACAGGGCTGAGCATCAGTTTTACATGAACTAAACAGAGCTGGGAGAGGAGCAGACTGCCATGGTTGCTAGAATGAGGGGTACGGGGTGGGGGGGTGGGGAGGTAGGGAAGGAGCTAAACACAATATTGGATAAGGAAATGAGGCAAGTACTCTCCAGTGAGGCAGGTTTAACCCCTTGGTGATTCCCTGGGAGACAATCCCCGTGTAGTCCCAGGAGGGCAGCTTCTCCCCAGATGCAGTGGGAAGAAATGTCAGAACTGGCCAGCAGACCTCGGAGGAAGACGGAATGCAGATCATATGAGGAAGGGGGAAAAAGACCCCAGGCAAGCAAAATGAAAACACTGTAAGGTGGAAACCCTGCTCCCCACGTCTGTTCTGCAGAAGGACCCAGAAAATGTTCCATTTTCCAAACCTGTAAAAGATGTGCAGAGAAGCCTGGCGGGGAGCTGGGAGGGGACGCTGGCCTCTGCAGACCAGGGCTGGACATTGGAGCTGCTATCACGGACCTTGGTTTCGTACCAGCTCCCTTCGTGAAGGGCACATCAGCTATTTCTGTTTTACTGCTGAGGCAAACAAAGTCTCAATGGACAGTCTCATGCACATGTGCTGTTTATCCCCTGGGTAGACGGGAAGTGAAGGAGCGCAGCCAGATGGAGTGTATCATTAAATTTAATAAATATGCCAAATTTCCTTCCAAAGAAGGGGTATCAGTTTATAATTCTGTTTCCCTATGCCCTTGCCAATATACTTGATAACATCAAACTCCAAAATATGTATTTCATAGCCAGGGAGGTTGAAGTTTTTCCATGTTTGTTGACCATCTGTTTTCCCTTTTTGGAGAACTGCTAACATCTCTCCTTTGCCAGCTGTTGTGTTGGATCTTTGTCTTTAAAAAATTAATTGGTAGGTGTTCTTTATTTATCTTGAGCACTGATCCTTTGTATCAACTACAAATATTTTCTTATATTCCATGTTTTTAAACTTTCTTTCTGGTTTTTCTTCTGGGTGTTGAGGTGACATATTTAGAAAACTCTTTGCAACAATTTCTGGGAGGCGGAGTTAGCTTCCAATAAACAGTAGCAAAGCTGGAGCTACCTGGCTAAATTTAAGGGGATACCCACAATTCTATCATCAGCATAAATAATATTTATAGTGCATTGCTTTTCAAAAATCAAAATTAATGGGAAAAATTATAATGAAAAAACATCAACATTTTAAAGACAGGCACAGGAGCACCGACTTTGGCTTCAGGCTCCAATACAGCCTGACACGATAACTTTATTTCCGCCTTTTCACCCCTCTCTTACCCCCTAAGTCCTGACAACCACTGATTTTTTTTTAACTGTACCAAAGTTTTTTTTTGTCTTTTTCAGGGCATATGGGGAATTGTATCATACATAACCTTTTTGTGATTTGGTAGCACATATATTTTTTAGTGCTGCATCATAGTCCATTATCTGTATGTTCCAGTTTACTTCCTAAGGGACATCTTGGCTTTGTGCCAATTGTTCCATCATAATCGTTAAGAGTTACCCTTGTCAGTATTAAAAGTACATTGATTTTTGAATGATAAATTACATGGTACCACTACACTGTAAACATATAAAGTATATGATAAAATGTCAGAGCATATGATAAAATGTCAGAGCATAGTTTCACAATCACTTTACAAAAAATGAGTTTCCCAATTAAATAACTTTTGAGAAGACTGAATACCTCTTGGGTATCTGTAATATTTGTAAAATAATAAAGGTTCTGAGAAGCTCCACAGTTAAAAACAAAGAAACCCCAAGTGACATGACTACATTTGATGTTTCCTGAAACTTTTTGATCAGAGAAATCCTTTTCTTTTACCTGGCCTATGAGAATCCATTGAAAAAAATACTACTTTGAAAATATTGTGAATAAACCTAGGGAAGTAGAAAAAAGAAATACTAGAACATAAATTAATGAAATAAAGACTAGAGAATAGAGAAATCATTGAGAAAAATAATGAAACCAAAAGTTCGCTCTCGAAAAGACCAACAAACTTGGCAAATATTTAACCACACGGACCAAAAAACAAAGAGGACTCAGATTGTTAATAAAACCAGGACTGAAAAAGGGTACACCATTATCAACCTTACAAAAATTTAAAAGGTTTACGAAGGAAAATTATGAGCAACTATACCAAAAAAAGGTGACTTCAATGAAGTAGAAATTATTTTTCCATTTTTGTAGAGAAAAATTTTTTAAAGACTTAAACAACCAAAAGTGACCCAAGAAGAAATGAAGTCTGAATAGGTCAATATTGAAAAAAGCAACTAAGCAGTAGCCAAAAAAAAATTTTTTTTTTGGTGTAGAAAACCTGCTTTGGCTTTATTACAGGTTAAATTCTTTTTTTTTTTTTTAACTCTGGAAAAACAGTAACCATCCACTAAAGCAAAGAAAAACAAACTCCTATGTCTCCAGCAGTTACTTTAGCTTGACTCCCACCCACGCCCTCACCCCCGATTTTCTAAGCAAATCCCAGAAGCATGTCCTCCCATCATTGCTGGGGCAATGGCCCACCCACTCCCTTGTCTTCGTCTTGAAGACCTGTGGGTAGAGTTTTCAACCTCTGTCTTGGTTTTTCTCTGGGCAGTGAGTGTGCTTTCTTTGCTGAGAGAATGCACTTCATATTTAGTCACGGATTCCTTTCGGCCACCGTCCGGTCCAGCGCGGGACCCTTGGCCCCCGTGGGGTCTTGACCCCACAGTTGGGGGGCGGTGCTGTGTGTCCCCGGCCTTTCTGGCTCATTCCCCTTCCTTACCTGCAGCGGGGGTTATGAGCGACCTACTGTTATCCTTTCTCCTTTCCCTTCCTAGGAACCGAGCTCGACTTTATTTGAGAAGACGCTGTGCAGAGCTGAGGGAATGCCTTCCCCAGCCTCTGAGCCAGCTCTGGCTAGTGAAATACAAGTAGAAGTTTGGGGCTGGCGCTTTGAAGGGGCTTCTTGAAGAAACTCCATGGAGGGTTTTTTCACTTCCTTCTTGTGGCCTAAGCGACGGCGGGTTTTCCTGAGACCATACTGAAGCATGAGGTGGACTTGGGGAGGCAGCCACGCTGAGAATAATGAAGCAGGACGCTGGAAGGAGCCTGAGTCTTCGTTCTGTGGAGATGCCTCATCCTTCCTGCCCTCAGAGTTTATTTATGTAAAGAAAACTAAAGTCCTGTGGTGTTGAAGCCACCATTGTTTCAGTTCTCTCTTAGGAGCAGCTGAGCACAATACCTATCGGATCTATTGTTCTTTATTGTTTTCGTCTCCCGGAGCCCCTCAAGTATTGATTGCATCTGCTATGTATTTTTATAAACCACTTTAAATCCTTTATGGATGTAGAGTCAAAATAAATAATTTATTAAACAGCAGCATTACACAGTTGTGCACATGGATTCTTATTTCAAAGAGCAACAATCAAAAGCATTTGCAGACAAAAAGTTAAACTGTGTCTTGTGATTTGCAAAACTGAAGTTGGAATCAGGAAGGAAATCCGTTGCCTATTACCAGAAAGATGGGCACCACATGGAAATGCAATTTCCACCAGAGCGAGTTTTTAAAATCTGAAAAGCTGAACAAAAACGGACCATATGTCCCAAGGCGCAGGCAGGGTTAGGCCCACGTGAGTGCGTTCAACCCGGAGTATCAGATTGCCGCTGGGAAGGACAAATATGACCGTCTTGGAGAAGTGAGGGGGGGATGTCTGCTAGGTGACAGCAGAGAGACAGGCCCGTCGGGTGCCCTTGCCTGCTCCATCACCCCCGTGCCGGGGTGTCCCTGGCCTCTTTAGGATCAGAAGAGGTTACCGGTGATCTGGGGGATGGAGAGTGGGGCTCATATTTCATGGAACTGCTGATAATTTCATGTTTCCATTTAAATTGTGCATCTGGAAGAGGGGATAGATGTACCCAGAGGTGACATCAAAACTATGTAGCATGGAGGTGGCCTTTGTCACAGAACAGTATCTAGAGGGTCCCCCCCAGCTCTGCTGCTGCCCCCCTAGGTGCTAGGCTGTAGGGTGCAGTGGAGCATCTCCAGGGAGGGACTGGGCATGCCGGGAAGGGCCAGGGGATACTTGAATCAGAATGATCCAATTCATCAACTATTAGGTATTTCATTATTTTAATAACTTGTGTACTCTGCTGATGCCAGCTGAATATTAGACCTGATGATATGGAACTTTAAACCTTTTTTTCTTCAGTGAAAGTTTTCAAAGTGAAAACTGATTTCAACACAAGCGCAGAAGATGGGCTTATAAATTACTGATAAGAACCACTTGCATTTATTGAACGCTCTCAGCCACCCCTTGGGAAGAATCCGTCTGAAAAGGTGGTAAACCCAAAGAGACAAGGGAAGGAGACCAGGGAAGTCTGGCCTTCATGGCATTGGCTGGCCCCTAGATCCAGCCTTACCTGAAGTTGCTCTAGCTCTGGATTTCTCAGTGCTGTGAGGCAGTATGTTCCGCTTTTCCCTTAGACCATTTTGAGCTGGGTTTCTAACACAACTGAAAGGCTCCGGAATGAGGTGTCAGCTATACAGAGACTTACCAGGTGCTTAGGTCCAGAGACCAGTGCTAAGATGGTTTAGACTAGGTCCTGGCTCCCAGGAGCACACGGAGATGGAGACAGAAGGAACCCGTGCCGCTCTCCCTCTGGCTAGATTCTAGGCTCCTTTCACACAAGGTCACAGTCTGACCTTTCCAGATCCCTCCGAGCCTCTGGCTCTGGCTACAAAGCCACTTCTTGCTGCCACTTCTTCCTGAGATTCCGCTCCGGCTGTTCCCTGAATGGTGCCTATCTGTTTGCTTGCAGATGTGGCTCTCAAGAAGAAAATGTTAAAAATCCAGGGTGGCTGGGGAAACCTGCCTGCCTCCCAGGCCAGATTACACATCATCCAAGAGTCCCCCAGAACTCCTGACCCACAAACTGCTGGCTGGCAATTTACTGGGAAGTAAAAGGAGAGAAAACAAGAAAAGCTCTATTCCTTTTCTCCGACTCCAAGGAGGAGCTAGCTTGATAAGATCAGCTCTTGGCTGCCTCCTGCCATCTTTCATGTTGCATTGAGTTTCACCCGTGTCCTCGGTGGGGGGGTGGAGGGGACGAAGCTGCAGCCAGAGCTGTCTCCAGAGGACCCTGATTGGCTTCCATCCTGCCCACCTGAGGTCAGGTGCAGGAGAAAAACAGTTTTCCAACCTCCGCCGTAACGGCAGACCTGAGCTGAAGCACACTGGGGAAAGGGCTTCTGGACTTAGGGATTGGGATAATATTACTGGATCTGTCACCCCCATCTGCCACTTTGACCTCCCCAAAGGTGTGTCTTTGTGTGGAGGAAGGAGGTGGGGCCCCAGATACCTCGCTGTAGTCCCTTGGGGTGAGAGCACAGAGATGAACCCAATATATTATTACGAACCGCCTGGTCTCCCTGCTCACAGCTCTGGTGTCAGCCATGGGAGGCGCCGCTCGGCAATGCCCAGCCCAACTGCCCAGCACCCCCTTGTGCCCGCTCCTCCAGGAGCCCAAGATGGCACCCTCCCCCTGCCTGCTCCCTGCACCCTCAGAACACCGTGCCGCTGCCTCTGCTGAGCCTTCTGCCTGTTGAGTCCTTCTTCCTCTCATCCAGGCTTAGCGATCCCCATTCACCCCTCCAGACCGAGCTCAGCTGTCACCTGTGACACCCTCCAAGTGCCAACCTCCCCGCACCTCTCCCACTACTCCACACCATGAACAGAATTTCTCTTCTGTATTTTGTTCAAACTCCACGTAAAGAGCTTCTCAAGTCTGGCTGCTTGAGGCACCCCTTAGAAACCTTGAATTTTTAAAACCTCGAGATTGAATCTGTGTATCGCATGGTACTCAGGTGTGAAACGTCATGACTTGATAGTGGTGTATTATCAAGTATTATAATGATAATCCTCTCATCATCCCAGGAGCTCTAGTCCACTTCACCACACACACACAGTGACAAGAGTCTTTTTATAGATGAGAACTTTGAAGATCTACTCTTAGCTACCTTCTATGATACATAAGACACCAGGACGTTTTAGCTGCACACCTGAACAGATTCAATCCAGAGTCGTCCCAGGTGACACAGAAGCCATGGGCCCTGTGCCGGAGCCGCAGCGCCCTGACCTTGCTCTTGGAGAGGCCCACCCGCCACCCCTGCACAACGGCCAAATGCACAGTGGCACCAGCTTGTGGCTACGCTGGCCTCCCTTCTTACCCGCCTGCCAACCACAGCTCAGCATGGGCCTCCGTGCCCAGCCCTTGCCAACTGCTCTCTTATCAGCCACCACTTCCCTCGCTCCATCCCCACCCCTTCCTCAGCTATAAGCAAGGTTTCTCCAGCTATAACCAAGACTTTCCCACTGGCCCTCTCCTCCACCCCTCCTCCTTCCCTAGCTCCCAGGCAGCCTGCTGCTTTCTGCTTGAATGTTACCTCCAGGGCCCCAATCTAAGTGTGTCAGTTCCCCGGTGGCACACTCCTGTCCCAGAGGCCACTGCGGTGAGGGTCACAGTGTTCTTGCTGCCACTTCTTGCCGAGATTCTGTTCTTCCCCTTCTCTGAATCCTGCCCATTTTCTAGAAGTGTGGTTAGGGACACCTGCTCTCCCAGGCAGGCAGATAAGAGCCCTGGAGGACCTGCCACCAGCGTTTAGCTCTCAGACAGACAGATAACAAAGCCACCTTCCAACTGGCACATCCTGCCTGCTGTCAAACCCGAGGAGGCTGGTGGCTCTGTGGCTGAAGTGCAAGTTACCTGCAGGTGAGGGCCTTTTCTCTGCACCATTCTCCTGTGGCCCCTCCTACAGGTCTGGTGATGGTGAACACACTCCTTTCCTAAAACACACCCATCCCCATACACAGCCCTCAACACATACACACACACCTTCACACACTCAACACGTACACGTCAACACCGACGTACATACACTCCCTTCACACACACATGTACAACAGATATCAACACATACACACACCCCTTCACACACACAACCCTTCACACAGCGACATACATCAGCCTACCTGGTACAGCTCAGTCCCCCTTTATGGAGGCAGCTTCATGATTGAGAGAATTTTTGCAAAGTCCAGGGTTTGAATCCTGCACCAGTTCTTTAAGGGGTGGTCCAGATTGGATTTAACCTCAGGTTCCTAGTTTATAAAAAGGAGTCTCAGAAAGTCAAGGTTGATGTATAAGTAAACAATTGATACTTCTAACTGACATGTGACAGTCCATACAGTGTGATCTCACTGTGCCAAATAAAAACCTTCTGTGTGGATGTAAGCCTGGGAAAGAGTGTGATGGGAGTGGTTATGCCTGGGGGAGCCGAGGCCTGGTGGGGGATGGGACTTTCATTGCCTGTCCTGCGTTTATACTCTCTGGCTTGGAATTGTAATGAGCCTGTGTTTTCATGTCTTACAGCAATGGACCAGTTGCTGTTGAGTAAATACTACCTTGACTCCTCCACTTCTGGAAGAGGTGTGCTTCTCTGTCCTTCATCTTTGGCTTTAGCTGTGGACTGTCTTGGGTCAGTGGGGTTTGACTGAACATGAATTGAACACAAGCTTGAGAAAGCTGGCTGGCTGCCCACACCCCTACCTTCCACCAAGACAAGGACATACCCGTGTAGGCCTGAAAAATGAGTGACATATGAAGCAGATCTGACCCAAACCCATGGTCCAGAGACCCAGTTGAGATCACAAGAGCGATGGTATCTCATGGATGCATGAACCAGAAATAAATGAGTTTTTTTCTGCCTTAAACATGGGTGGACTCACTTGGGTTACTTTTAAAAGAGAAGAAAACTAAACATAAGAAAATTTCAGGAAACAAAGGGTCAAGCAAATAGCTGCTGAGGAAATGCTGGGTCCTCCGCTAGCCCCTGATCCTCCTTCAGGGCCATTCCCCAGATCCTAGGGGCCTGCCAGGCCCCAGTTTGAAGGTGGTGCCCTTCCCTGTGGCACTTTGCCCTATTGCTTATTTCACTCTATCTCATAGAGTGTTTAGTGCTCCCAAGTGGTCTTGCCCATTTAAACCAGCCCTGCCTTCCAGGAGCTTACAATCTGGTTGCATAAGCAAAACAGATGCTTTTTCTCTTATTGTAAGCTGGGCCTGATTCCAATGTCTCAGGTTTTTACTTTGTGTTCACTGTGTGTCCAAGTATAATTCAAAGTAGGACTGTTACTACCTCCATGTTACAGTTGAGCAAATGAAAGCTTGGGACAAGGGGAATCAGGATTGGGGTTCAGGTCTGTCTGGGTCCAATGTTCACCTTCAAAGCTTCTCCCTGGGTCCTAGATGCACACTTACTTCAATGCAGTAGGCCTTTGGGAAGGGTCGCTGCAGTTGAAGTCACATCGTGAAGCCATTGATAAGAAAACCAAAATTGGTTCCTGGACGGCGCCACCCTCTGTGTGGGGTTCACTTGTTCAGAGTTTGCATGTTTCCCCCATGTATACATGTCCCAAAGATGTGTACCTGAGGTTTGTTGATGGGTTTCAGAGGTCCTAGGCTGTGTGTGTGTGTGTCCATGTGTGAGAGGCCCCTGTGATCAGAGGTGTGCTGTCCTTGACACCTGAGCTGGAAGAGGTTCCAGCAAACTACAACTCTGAGTTGGAAATGAATGCCTACAAATTATTATTTAATAGTGGATGAGTTTGGGGGCCCTCCCTGGTGGTGCAAGGGGTTAAGTCTCAGCACTGTGAAGCTCTCCACAGCCACTGCAACACGAGTTATATTTCCAGCCAGGGAGCTGACCCACCTGGCACAGCAGACCTCTCCTGACCCTCCCACTGCTCCCCTCAGCAGTGTATTTCAGTGGATTCGCTATTCTCCTCCCCACTCTGTCTAGTGAATCCTCTCACCCCCACCTCTGGCTTACACCCCAGTTCTTGAATGCATAAATAAATAAATCTTAAGAAAAATTGACATTCCCAAGAACCTGTTGATGGTAAGTGAGAACTTACTGGATGGGACTTGCTTAAAGCACTTGGTGAAGGGTTTTAGATTAGAAGAACAGAAAGAAATGACATTGTGGGTTATAGCAAAAGCTGACTGGTGTGGCTTCTATAATCAACAGCTACAAATAGCCTGTTTTTGTGTTTTTTTTTTTTCTCCCTTGAGCAGACATAAGCTCCAGGTGACTGCCAAGGCCCCAAAGTTTGTCACTCTGGAGTAGGTAAAACTCTCTCCTGCCTCCATGATTCCTAGACAGCCCCTAACTTGCTGTGTGTCCTTGGACAAAGGACGTCCCTTCTCTGGGCCTCTAGTTCCCTTCCTGGTAAATGAGAAGCTTGACATGGATTATCCTCCAGCTCCAAGAATCTCCCTCAGTTTCTCCTTGACCAGTTCTTCTGTCTCCAGAGAAAGACATGAACGAGGGCTGAAGTGAGGGGAGTAGCAGCCCCCCTTTCCTTCTAGGGCTGCGTGGGAGGTTCTCTTTTTCTTTCCTTCTTACTTTCTTGTTCTTTTATTTAGCTAGAAAGTTATTTTAAACCCCAACTGGGGAGCTGCTAAAAGCCACATGCCTCAGCTCGCACATGCTAGAGCCCATTGTGGGGAGAAAGCAAACAGAATTTTTAATTCTTACTGTTCTCCCTCCTCCTGACTCCAAGGGAGGGGAAACTCCTTCCATTCATCCTTTCCCCGCCTGAATCACCAAACTGAAAAACACTGGCCTTCTGGCCCCTGGCGGCCTCTAGTGCGGCAGTCTGAAGTCCCAGGGCCTTGCAAATGTGCCTGCCTCTGTGAGGCACCCAGGCACGGACATCGCTAGGTGAATGCGAGTGCTGTTTCAGCAGGTCTGAGGGAAGACTGAAGTCCTGCATCTAGCTGTCCCCCAGGTGCGTCTGGGGTGAGCAGCAAAGTCTTGAACCTGTAGCGGCCTGTGGGGTGCTGTTAGTTCTGAAATCCAGCTGGAAAATAACTCCTTGGCTCCTTTGCATTTTGAATGCACCCTACAAAATTTTGCCTTGCAAAAACACTATTTTTAGTAATATTCTTTAAACATGTGATCTTTGCACAAGGTAGAAAAAAAAATTAAACACTTTACAAAGGTATACACTGAAAATCCTGTCACCCTTTATCCCATCCTTCATAGTCCTGTCCAGCTTTACCATGGATGCAAGAGAAGCACAGAGTTGTTGAGAACTTTGCTCTTCACTGCACCGCAAATGAGGACCAGCTTGGGATCCCTGGCTGCATCGTCTTCTTTCATGATTCAATACCTCTATGGTCAAGCTCTCCCCGCACCTATTTTTGTTATAGCCAAAACAAATGTTTTGTTTCTTTCTCCCTTAATGATTTACCTTGAAGAGAGCTCAGTCGTGGTATGAGATGGGCTCCTTCTTCTGAACAATAGCATAGAATCTCTTTTGCAAATACAGACCTTATTTATTTAGGCAGAGACCTGGTTAGGGATGGGAGAAGTCTGGGCCATTCCAGAGCCTTTACCACAATAAGGTACAGGCTTGTACCTATATCACTTTTCATGCATGTGAGGGATAACTCAAGGATGAACTCTTGGGCCTGGAATGGTTGGGTCAAAGGCTAGGTTCCCCCTAAATTTGGGGGGTTGATGTCAGTTGTTTTACAAAACAACTACAACCGTTCATTGTCACCGGCTGGGAGTGGTGTGTAACTGTCCCTTATCTGCAGTTTCACTTTGAGAGATTGCAGCTACCTACAGTTAACTGTCACCTACAATAAGATGTTTTGAGAGAGAGAGAGCACACGCACCGAACTTTCACTATGGCATATTATTATAATCATTCTATTTTATTATTCCTTATTGCTGTTGATTTCTTACTGGGCCTAATTTAGAAACTGGACTATCTCGTTGGTCTGTATGTTATGAAGAAACAATACATGTCGAGTTCTGCACTGCTTGTGGCTTTAGGCATCCACTGGTATTGGACATTATCCTCTTGCACATAGTGGGGACCACCCCACCTGTTTACCCAGAGCCTCATCAATACCACTTGATAAACTCTGGGTATTTTCTGCAGTTGATTTTGACCTTCTCTGCAGGAAGAGTTTGGGAGCACTGTCCTTCCCTGCCTGCTTGTCAACAATGCCAGCTGAGGTGTGTGACTGGAAATCCTTCTACCAGTGACTGTTCTCTTGGTCGGGTCAGCCTGTGCCTCTGAAGAGCAGCATTTGTCATCAGGGATTTAATGGCTTAAAAATAAGGGGGGTGTGGCCCTCTTTGGTGGCACAACGGATTAGGACACAGCACTGCCAGCTGGACGCAGCCGCTTCAGTGTGAGTTTGATCCCCAGCCTAGAGGTGACCCACAGGGCGCAGCAGACCCCTCCTGACCTGCCTGCTGCTCCCCTCAGCATTGCACTTCTTCAGTTGGCCTGTTTTGCTCCCCACTCTGTCTCTAGTGAATAATCCTCTCACAGCCCCTGCACCTCTGGCCTGTACCCCTGTTCTGTATGCATAAATAAATAAATCTTAAAAACAAAAAAATATGGGGGATTCAGTTGCACGCAGGAGTTCTGGCCAGCCAGGAGCCCTGGCTGTGAACCCAGGCCCTTCCCTGGGTACACCCTCCCCCCATGTGGCCTCCTTCCCTACTTGTCCTCCTCCCCAACGCTCTTTGGGGACCACAGCTAGGTTGTGGGGACTACAACCATGGGGAACAATTAAGTTGGGCTCCCTAAAAGGCCAAGGCAAAGGGACCCCAACACAAAGGAGATGAGAAGCTCAAAATCAGGTCTCCACTGGGTCAAAACTGGGTTTGAAATGAGCCGCCATCCTTTAGGGAGGTTGCTCAGGAGCTTGGGCCTGGCTTCGGATTCTGCTCCCTCCACTTTGGAACTGTATGATCTTCCCGAGTGATATAACCTCTCTGGACCCGGGTTTTCCCATCTGCAAAACTGGGATAAGGAGAGACGAACCTCTCAGTGTGCTTATAGCATCGACTGCTTAAAGCCTGTGAAGAGTTTAGAACACGCTGGCCCCGAGACAGCGCACCATGAATACGAGCTGTTTCGTTACCATGTCGCTTCTTTACTTACTTGGTGACTGTCTGTCTAGAATGTCGAATCCAGGCGGACACAGCCTCATTCCCTTGCTCCCCGCCAAAGGCCCTGCCCAGCACAGGGGTCACACAGTAGGCCCTCTGGAAGGATCCCTGGAGGCATGAAGAAAGGAAGGTGCCACTTCCGTGGCCCAATCTTCGGTTTCCTTATTTGTAATGTGGAAGACTTTTATTTCATTATCTGCACTGGCCTGAGTTTTCCTAATCTGAGGGACCCTATGTTCACTGCTTTTTGCAATTAGAAGAAAAAATCCTAAAACCTACATGAGCCCTTATTCCCAATTGTCCAAACGTGGACACAATCAGGATGTCCTTCAATAGATGAATCTTTGATATACACACATCAATAGATGTTTTAACTCTATTAAAACTGTTTTTTTTGGAGGGGGGGTCAGGAAACATCCTGTTCTTTTTCAGTGGTCGCCATTTTGCATCCAGTTAGTGAGCCATGAAAAGATATGGAGGAATCTGACTCTAACCTCCATCTAAGTGAAACAAGCCAAACTGGAAGGAATACCCACTGTGTAATTCCAACAATTGACAGCATTCTGGAAAAGGCAAAATACGACAGCAGTAAAAAACATCAGTGGTTGCCAGAGATTTGAAGCGGGGTCTGAAGAGCAGGACAAATAAGCAAGCAGATTACAGGGAATTGTGGGACAGTGAAACTATTCTGTATGATACTGCAGTGGTAAGCAGGTGTTGCTATATGTTTTTCCAGACCCATGAAATATAGACTATAGGGAACCTTGACTGAAACAATGGGTTTGGTTAATAGTGATTTTTCAAAAAAAGGATCTATCAATCTACATCTATTGTAACAAAAGTGCCATGTTAGTGCAAACAGAAAATAATGGGGGAAACTGGGTGAGGGTAGGGGGAGATATGGGATTGCCCCCTATTAATTAGCCTTTCAATTTTTCTGTAAATCTAAAACTACTTTTTCAAAAAATCTATTACTTAAAGGAAAAGTATAAACTCAGTTTCACAAATTGGATTGATTAATTGGTATCTGGTTGGTTGGTTTGTGATTATTTTTGACTCGATTTTAAAAAAACATTTTATTTTATCATCTATATTTTTAATATTTTATTATATATAGATAGTTGATGATAGATAGACAGACAGACAGACAGATAGAGATAGATAGATTTTTTGACTCGGTTTTACCATTAGCAGTGCATTCCCATCATCGGGAACATTCCTTGTTCCTTTGGCCTGGGTCTGTGCACACATGAAGGGCTTCTATCTCCTTCATGGCAAATTTCTGGATCTTTCTGAGCATCCTCAGCAACTGGAGACCTGAGTATCTGAATTCTCCAGATAATTTCTAGACCCCTCCAGAGTCAATATTGAAACTCCATTTTTCTCCATCGCCTTTCACTGCTAGGCTGCTTCGGAGCAAAGGGTGCCATTGTGTCTGAGGTTGCTTCTCTTAGGGTCACCCCAGACTGTTCTTATGCAAAGAGAGCTATGTGTCTTTTATGCCAAAAAATGAGAACTCCTCTCTGGGTCCCACAAAGAGGCAGGGGCATCTTTATCCTATGCTTTTTTTTTTTTAATTTTTTACTTGAGGCAAATGCAAATAACATCAAATTTGCCAGTTTAGGTCACCTTTTATCTTCCAGTTCCAGGGTGTGATGATGTAAATCATCATCTTCCAGCTCCAGAACCTTATCATCTGGCAAGAGTGGAACTCTACCCATCCTACAAAGCTCGGTTGCCTTCTCTGAAGTCTCTAGCAACTTCCACTTCACTTCCTCTCTCCATGAATTTGGCAGTTCTAGGAACCTCAGAAGTGGAGCCTCACACCTTTGTTCTTCTGTGTCTGGCTTGTTCCTCTCGGCATCACATGAAGCTTCTTCCATGTTGTAGCCTTGTGTCAGAATGCCCTTCTTCTTCAAGGTTGCATAATATTCCACTGCATATCTAGACCACATTCTGCTCATTCTTGTGTTTTGATGGAGGCTTGGGTGGCTCCTAACTTTCAGTTATGGTGAGTACTACTGCTATGAACAAGGATGTATAAATATCTGTTTGAATCCATGCTTTCAGTTCTTTTGGGTATATATATATAGAAGTGAAATTGCTATAGTATATGGTAACTCTATTAAAAACAATTTTTTTCAGGAAACACCCTTTTTCAGTGGCTGCACCATTTTGCATTCCAGCCAGCAATACTTAACCCATCAGATCTTTCCTCATCTTCTCCAATACTTGTCTGGTTGTTTTGATAGCAGATGTCCTCGTGGTTGTGAGGTAAGGCAGGGCACTTTGATGTGTGTCTGGAAGATTTTCCTTGAGGGTGGCACAGTGCCTTGGAGTTTTCCAGTTGGTATCTCAAGGGGGCTGCCCTGGGAAGTGGGGAGCAGTTGACCAGATTTATACTAAAGCTGTGTTCACAGAACCAACTCAATGGTTTTGTTTTGACTTAACTGGACTGTTAAAATCTATAACCAACATCAAGTTTTTTAAGAATTTTTTTTGTTTCGTTTGCCATAAGTGCTTTCATGTTTTAAAACTGCATGATGTGTAGGCTACAGTTCAGGAATTAATAAATGTGAGCTGTGAATAATATTAAGAATACTTCGGTTGCCAGAGGTGGGGTTGGGGGTCGTCAAAATGAGTGAGGGAGATCTAAACGTACAAACTCCCAGAAAGGAAATGAGTAAGTCCTAGACATGTAATAGCCCCTGGGTAACTTTAGCTAATACTATATTATACACTTGGCAGTTGCTAAGAGTAGATCTTAAAAGTTATCATCAAAGGAAAAAATTGCGCTTATTGCATGGTCATTTCTCAATATGATACCAATATGGAATCATGATACTGTACACTTGATTTTAACATAAACTTCGGTTAGTTATATCTCAGTGGGGAAGGAACAAGATTTCAACTGTCTACATTAAAAAGAGAAGAAAACTAAACATAAGAAAAACAAAAAAACTAACACCAGGGAAGTGGTTTGGAGTTCTGAAGATGATATGGTAGAGGGAGGAGGGTGGGAGCTAAGCCCCCCACCCCAGGATCCCTGCTGCTTAGCCATTTGGGGGCCAGCTTCACTTTGGGATCCTGTCTGCCACCTCCTAACACCAGGAATAAGGCCAGAGGAGTCTGTGAGCCGCCTGGGCTCCCCAGGGAGCCCCTCCCCCACCAGGCAGTTCTGCCTTCTCTGCACTTCTAGTGTGCAGGCAGATTTGCTCTTGAAGCCCTCTGTGTGAGAAAGGTAGAAGATGGTGAGTGAGTCTGGGGAAACCAGGGCCCAGGGGAGCAAGACACAGCCACAGCCTGGAGAATGAGCAGAACCCCAGAGCACTGAGGAAGTAGCAGATGTGTAGAAGGCCAAGATGGAGCCATGGCGAGTGAGCACTGGGTCTGAAGAAGCAGACCCAGCCCTGCACTGGGGCCTGTTCTCAGTGTGGACTCCACATTCCTCACAGCAGCCTACAGGCTCTGCCCCCACCTCTGTGATCTCACTTCTCCCACCCCACCCCCTGGCTTGCTCTGCTCCAGCCACTCTGGCTTTTTCTTTCTGATCACCCAACACCACTCTTGTTCCAACCCCAGGGCCTTTGCATTTGCTGACGCTTGACCTGGAACCGTCTTCTGCGTGTCACTGGACGTGGCATGTTACTTCTCGGGCCAGGCCTCACTCACCTGTCAGCTCCCGTGAGGAACTTCTCTGACCACACTCAATTAGTCCTTCCAGTCCCTTCCCTGAAGTTATCTTGTTCACTATGTTATAAATCCACTGTTTTCGGGTTCACCATAATGTATGTCAGCTGACTAAACAGAGAAACCTGTCCGTCTCAGCTGAGCTGTTTGACTCCTCTGAGCCTTATTGTTTTCATTGGTGGAGAGGGGACAAAGAGCTTCCCTGACCTTTACTCAGGGACAGGCGTAAGGATCTAAGAAAATTAGGGAAATGTTTTGAAAAGCACAAAGGAGAAGTCACAGCAGAGAGTTGAGAGACCAGCCTCTGAGAGAAACTGTTCAATTAACACATTTAATTGCTTTGCAAAGTATTACTCCCCTATGCCTCTCCCCCTCCACCCCTTAGCAAACAGTCTCAAATTTCTTGTCCTGGGAGAAGTAACAAATTAAGGAGAAAAGACCATTGATTGGATCCACTCTAGTCTCCACCTGACAGTGGGACAGTTCAGCTTTGTTCTAGTTTTGAGCCAAGCCTGGAGGTGGGGCTGTAGTAGAACCTGCACAGTGACCTTGGAAGTTTCTCTTCCCTTCTCTGGGCCTTTTGCATCCCTTGAACGAGAGATGGAAATATTTGCAGTTGGGGCTCTCTCCGTGCTGGTATTTAAGATAGCACAGGCTCGCCAGGAGGGAGGAGAAGCCACGCTGTCCCAAAGTGCCCCTGGCATGGGCCTTGTCCAGCGTGTCCATTAATAACGCTCCATCAGCCCTGCTCTCCTTCTCAAAGCACTTTCCTATCCATTATCTCTGTGACTCTGGGATGGAGGTGGGGCTAAAGGCTGCTGTCTTCATCCCAGTCTGGCAGAGAAGAAGGAGGAAAGAAGCAAGCCTGAGCACCCTTGTTTTCTACCACCCTCTCCCCCGGTTCTGCCTCAGGGCCTTTGCACATGCCATTCCCTTAATCTGGAACACTCTTTGCCCAGACACTAGTTCTCCATTCCGGTGTTTCCAAGAGGCCTTTCCTATCACCTGTTATTTAAAACAACCACCTCCCATTTCTTACTCTACTTTATTTTTCTCTCTGGCATTTCTCCACACTTGACTTCAAATGAGCTCTTGCTCATTGTCTTTCTTTCCGCCTAGCATGTCAGCTCCATGAGAGTGGGATTTTTGTCTGTCATGTTTAGGGTTCTCTCCGCCCCCAGCCTGGGTTTGGAACAGTGGGAACACTCACTAAGTAATTGTTGAATTGATTTAATTTCCTGGAGATGGAGAGGCGTATGTGGCTTTGAGAGACAGATTCCATCTACCCCCTGCCATCAGACTGGCCTTGGTGGTCTGGGTGGATTTCTTTTCTGGGAGACTCTCTCAGTAGAAACCAAGAATCTGGTGTCTTTTTTTAAAGCTTGGTTTTAATCATGACCAAGATCTATGCGCTTTCTTTTCTAGCCTTATCTTGCTTTCTTGGGGGAGGAGGGGAAAGAAAAAAAGGGCAAGATATTTGGTTTACATGTTGAAAATGAACGGTAGGAACAAATCACTAAAAAAGAGATTTGATGCCTTTGTGCTCAGGACTGGAGTTTACCTAGTTGTTTTTCATCCCTCATTCAATAGGATGGGCTAATAATCGAGGCACTCACCATATCCACAGTGACCTGCACAAGATCATGGGCAAGACATGCACCCAGTCTGTGCAGGGCTTTTGTACATTTATCACAAAGCCTTGAAACCCCCTGAATGGAGGGTCTGCTATGATGATCCTCATTTTACAGGTGGCGAAACCGAGGCTCGGTAGCAGGAAGTACGGGGCTCATTGATCCAAGATTACATCACAGCTACATGCCAGTGTAAAGGTTCCCTGCAAAACCTTTGGGGAATACCATTCTCTCCAGCAGAGAGTGGGCGCCCTGGAGTCAGAAAGCCTGCCTCTGAATCTGGGCCATAGAGTCTAGGGTAAATGAATTATCTGTCTTGAGAACAATGGTACTGTTGCTGCTGCTAGTGTCAGTGAAAATTCACGGACAGAGATTGGCACATGATAAGTGCTCAATATACATTAATTACTTTGTCATTCCTTTGCTTTCTCTCCCTCTCCTCTTTCCGTCCTCCCTCCCCCAGCACCTGGTGGGCTTCCTGGAGGAGGAGTTCTGTTAGATAGTCCCATAGCTAGCTGAGTCCCTGACCTTTAGACAGGCTTAGATCTCCACATCTCCACCCCTGGCAGGAAATTCCCCACTGGGTGTGTATGTGTGTGTGTGTGTGTGATGGCCTCTGTTGGCCTTTCTCACCCTCCCCCAACCACCACACACACCAGCTCCACACAGAGGGTCATGTGCCTGTCCGTCGGCCAGCCTGTGTGTGACTCAGCCTGGTGGCTGGACCAGATGGTGGGAGGGGACTTGGAGATTAGTACTGGCCAGGGGTTGCCCAGAGCAGCTGCCGGCTGCAAAGGTCAAGGTATTGGGTTTCACCTTGCATGGTGCCCTGGGA
Organism: Condylura cristata; assembly: GCF_000260355.1. Lineage (NCBI taxonomy): Eukaryota > Metazoa > Chordata > Mammalia > Eulipotyphla > Talpidae > Condylura > Condylura cristata. Next base: position 30,423,560 of record NW_004567123.1, on the reverse strand, counting down.
GGTGTGCACGAGACCCCAGGGAGACCAAGCTGGGGCTGCCCCACCCCCTGTTCACCACCGAGGTTGGCGTTATAATTAGTCTTTTCATGTGTACGCTTGACAAGTTATGCAACCTTTTCCTGCTGCAGGACAGCCAGTGTTCTCTTGATCATCCCTTCTGGGGCTTGTTGAGGCCGAATGTCTTGCTCTGCGCCCATGGTCAGTGCAGCCAGGATCCAGTGAAGCTTGCAGAATCTCAGCTCAATGGGCCTGCCAACACACCACACAGGCTGTCCTCAAATCTGTGTGCTAGTGTGTGCATGCTGTGCGGACATGTGAACGTGGAAGTAGGAACTGACCCACTCTGGACACACCACCCAGTTCTTCTGATCTTCTAAAATCATGCCTGAACATTAGACATGCTGTATCATGTGATTTATTTTTATTTGTATTTTAAGCAGGCATGATGATCACATAGTTCAAAATTCAAATAGGCACAGTCAAACATCCCCATCTCTCTCCTTCATCCCTCCATGCAGGTCCCCTTTCCAGAGGCATGTGGTGACAGGCTTCTTCTCCCAGGTTGTTCTGTGCTTCCACAAGTCACTATGAACCCAACTGTTCCCACCAACACCTTTATGCCAATAGCTGCACATTCTACTGCTGTTCTGGCCCTCCTTTTTGGGTTTCATAATAAGTCCTGGAGCTCACTCTGCATGCACAGAAGAGCTGCCTGAGACTCCTAGACAGCTGAGGGTGCATGATGCTTTACTGCAGGAAGCACCTACCTGGCTGCTCCCCTGTGGCTGGACATGTAGTTTATTCACGGGACTTGCAATGACAGGGATGTCATGATCTTAAACTCTTTATCCAGGGGTGGCATCATTTTCTGACCTGCATCGCTGGGTCTGTGTAGGGGGAGATGGAGAACCTTCTCGAAATGTCTCAGGACTGACAGCTGTCATTGCAGCCTCACAGACTCCACCCCACACCTGCTGGATTGGGAGCTAAATTTTCAAGAGCTTCCCAGGGGATTTGAATGTGCATTAAAATTGAAGGAGCACTGGTCTGGAAGATGGATTCCCAGAAGTAGTTTCGCTGGGTCAAGAGATAGTACATTTCTAAATTTGACAGGTGCAGTCACACTGACATCTGCAAAGCTTGATTTGATAGCTACTCCCACCTGTGATGTATAAGCAAGTTGGGAGGATCTTGAAAATCAGAATCCATATTTGGAGCCATAATTATGGAGAGTAGGATTCTGTGGGGCTGGGGTGGGTCGAGATTCTGCATTTTACAAAGAAAGCTGGTGATTCTGATGTTCAACTAGGTTTGGGCACAACTGGCCAGAAAACATCCTTAGACTTTGATTTCAGAGGCTTGTTTAGGCTCCAGAGTAGTGCAGCTGTCATGATCTTTAACTCTTCATCCAGGGGTGGCAAACTTAAACATGAGTGTTTATTTAGGCTAATAAAGACATTAAAAAATAACAGCAAGTTTCACAATATGGACAGCAGCATTGTTTATAATAGCTCGGACATGGGAGAAAGTCTCCTTGAATGGGATGAATGGGCCAAAAATATGTGGTACAAACACGGGACGTTTGGGGGTACAAACACGGGACGTTTGGGGGTCTCCCTGGTGGTTCAGGGGTCAAAGCCTTAGTGCTATCAAGCCATTGCCAGCCACAGAGACTTGAGTTCCATCCCCACCCAGGGAGTTGACCCAGATGGAGCAGCAGACCTCTCCTGTCTCACCCGCTGCTCCCCTGCTCCCCTCAGCAGTGTACTTCCTCAGTTGGCCTGTTCTGCTCCCCACTCTGACTGGGGAATCTTCTCACCCTCACCCCCATTCCCTGCACCTCTGGCCCACACTCTATTCCTTGTATGCATAAATAAAAAAAGAAAATATCTTTTAAAAAACAAACAGAAACCAAACATGGAACATTCAATTGCCACAGGAAGGATGAAATGCCCCAGGAAGGAAAGGCGAAGGCTGGGAATGACATTGGGGCAGCTCTCTGCTTTTGTTCATCTCAAGAAGGATTTAGACCCAGGTCGCCAAACATTTCCTGTAAGGGGCCAGAGAGCAAATGCCGTAGACCTCACAGGCCACCGTCTCTGTCCTTCCCACTTTGCAGCCAGGGGCAGCGTGGAAGTCCTCCTGCACTTTTATTTTTGGAGGCTGAAATTTGAATTTCATGTCGCTGCCTTTTGGTATTTTTTCCAGCCAGCCATTTTTATGTAAAAACCATTCTTAGCTACAAGCTGCACAAAAGCAGACAGTGGGCTGGATTTGGCTGAAGTTTGCTGACCCCTGATTTAGAAGATGGAGAGGAGTTTGCCAGACAGCTGGAGAGGGGAGTGCCAAGCAAAGGTTGGCAGGTGCAGGCGCAGGGAGGAGGCAGGGAAGAAAAGGTGGAACAGAAAAGGAGATCAAGTCATGGGGCTCTTGGCTCCCTGTCCGGTCCGCTGCCCCTGCCTGGGGGGTGAGACCCAAATGAGCTGCAAGGGGTGCAGGAAATGCAGTCAGAGCAAGAAGGATTTCAGGTCTCCTTGTGTGCAAGGGCAGCTCCAGCACTGGACAGTCCACGGGACCCTGAGTGACTAGAGACTCTGCTTGCAAAGGATGGTGGGGGGGGGGGACAAATGCGAGCAAAATAAATAGGCGACGTGGCAAGTTAGACGTGCAGCTGTCTCCGGAGAAGTAGAGCTCTAAGCAGGGGAGGAAGTGCCAGGAGTAGTGTGAACTTTTATGGGGTTTCAGGAAAACTTCCCCAAGAAGGGGGCATCTGTGGAAAGACCGGAAGGAGTCACAGTGTGAGCCTTACTCCCGGGAGAAGGACAGTCCTGGCAGAAGGAACTAGCAACCTGTGCAATGGTCCCAAGGACGGAGGCTGCTGGAATGTTCTAGAAACAGTAAGGGAACAGCGGGGCTGGAGCAGAGGGATTGAGGGAGAGAAGAGGGACTGAGAGCAGAGAGAAAAAGGGTGCAGACCATGCAGGATTTTGTGGGCTGCTGTGAGGACTTTAGGCTTTTGCTGGAGTCAGTAGGAGCCATGGAGGTTTCTGGACAGAGGAACAAGAGGCTCTGACTGAGGTCCTCCCTGGATCCCTGTGGCTGAGTGTGGAAAATGGACAGGAGCGGGATGAGCGTGAAGGTGAGACATTGCTGGACTCCTCAGGATATTGCACTACGAATGCGGAGCTATAGAATTATCTAATGTTAGGGTGCGAGAAATTCCAAGCCGACTGTGAAAACCTCCAAATGTAACTGGTGGCCACCAAATCAAAATTTAAAATATCCCCTTGTGGGCGGTCAAAGCCTGTTGTGGGCCTGTGATTCTGCCTGCCTTCTGCTAGATTTCTCTCCCGCATTTTAACGCTTTCATGATTCTCTTGTCTTTTGTTCCTGTGTCTTTTACTGAGCTAGAGGGGAAGCCACTCAGAAAGGCCAGGCTTGTGCTTTCATTGTTGGTACTTCATGGCGAAATTAGTGATTGTGGCTGGGTGGCTAAGGGCCCTTTTCCTGAGTGGTTGGTTGACCAACTGTTCAATACAAAGGTATCAAATAATGAGTTGGGGTGAACCTTCCGAGAGCCAAGCCTCTAACAGCCCGGCCCTGCCTCTGTGGCTCTCAGGTCAAGTAATCAGAGCTCCTAAAACCTCCAAATCTGCTCGTGGCTGCTGTTTTTAAACAAAGGTACAGTTTCCCCCCCTACCAGATACAGTCCAGTCCGACCAGATTTCTCAGAAGAGTTGTGCTGTGCTCCTCACCAATGTCCCTTCCCCGCCCCCATCTCTCCGGGTCCCTCTGAAGGGACTTCTTCCCTTCTGTCCTCTCCAAAGCTCACTGGTGACATTCCCTGCTGGCTGGCTGCAGTGGGTTTCGCTATCCTCACCTCTGGGGCTCTAGAGTGGCCATTGCTTCTGGAAATGCCATCGTCTCTGGTTCCTGTAAAGGTTTTCCTGGATCCCTTCCCCCTCCGTCCTCCCTTCTCTGGGCTCTTCCCTAAGGCTCTCCTCCTTCCTGCACAGTAAATGCCCTAGGTCAGCAGATGGCAAAGCCAGTTCTTACAGAGCCAAGAAGTTAAGGAAAATGATTGAAGTGAGCTGGATGTGCTATTTTGACATAAATAGTTAAATCATTAAAATGCATGACACTTACTGTTACCACATGTCTTATTAATTCTCATAACAACACTGGGCTGCTATTATTATTAGTCCCTTTTTCCAGATGGGCAGCTGAGGCACAGGTTACCCAGAAAGACTGAGCAGTCTGCCTGATATCACACAGCAGCTTGTGCACAGATAGATTGAGTAACCTGCCTGATATCACACAGCGGCTAAGGCACAGAGATTGAGTAACCTGCCTGATATCACACAGCGGCTAAGGCACAGAGAGACTGAGTAACCTGCCTGATATCACCCAGCGGCTAAGGCACAGAGATTGAGTAACCTGCCTGATATCACAGAGTGGCTAAGGCACAGAGATTGAGTAACCTGCCTGATATCACACAGCGGCTAAGGCACAGAGAGATTGAGTAACCTGCTTGATATCACACAGCCTGGTGGTAGCAACAGAGCCATGATTTGAACCTAGGCTGTTTGGCTTCAGTGTGTGTGAATATAATCACCCTTCACTACAACTTTGATACCAACTTCCCTCCACCCTGCCCCCCCCTTTAGCATAGAAAATTCTATCTATTTCCCACTCACTTCTCTCTCCAGCCCCTTGTTGCCAGTGGACAGTGTGTTGATCTTGCATTATCTGGTGCTGGAGATCTTGCCCAACTGACTGATTCTACTAAAATGTACAGTGTGTGCACACCTACTGTTCTAGAGAAATACTTTGCCCCAGGAGGCAAAGACAGTATGAACATAATCATGAAAAATTGGAAACAACCGAAGTGTCCTTCACAGGGGAATGAAAAAAAGAAAGTCTGTGGTTTCTATCATAGAATATTATGCAGCAGGTTAAAGAGGGAAGTTGTTCTGTAAGTGCTGTGACTTAAGGGGGTTGAGGAGACAGGAAGCAAGCTGCAGAACAATACTAGCATTCTTCTTTCCTTTTGTAGATAATTATGGAGTTTCTGCTCGGGGCTAACTGCCCTGGGAAATATGGCAGCGGATAAAACAAACTACCCACCTTAGCTGGGGCAAGGTAGAGGCAGGGAATGAATAAGTCAGTAGCGGTAAGTTTGATGAAGAAATGTACCGTCACCTCCAATAAATAACGTTACGTGTTTTCTCTAGATTAATGTTTACAAATATATGGGTACCATCTCCAAGGAAGCACCCCCTACTTCTGACACTGATAAGGGGGCGGAGTGTCAAGTGTAGGGGGTTTCCAAAGGCACTTTAGCTTTGCAGAATATACCCATGTATTACTTGTGGAATGAAATACGATAATAGCAAGCAGCTGGAAACTCCTATGATGCTGGCAGAAATATAAAATGGTACAAATGCTTTGGAAAACTGTTGGCAATTCCTTGTAAATGTTAAACACATAACTCAGCACCGCCAGTCCTAACTATTTGCTACGTCCACACTGAGACTTGTCTACCGGTATTTACAGTGGCTTTATTCACAGTAGCCCCAAAGTGGAAACAGCGTAAAATAGCATTTCAGGGGGACTAGGTGAACTGCAGGGCCAGGCACATGGGACACTACTGGGCGGTAACAAGAAATATAAGCTACTGACACAAGATACCCCGATGGATCTCAAGGCTTTAGACCCCGTGAAAGAAACCAGGCACAAAAGAACACATAGCATCTGACTCCAATTATATGACCGGCAACACTAATCTGCACTGATAAAAATCAGAGGATGGGTGCCTGTGGGGTTGTAGGTTGACTGGAAAGGAACTTTCCATAATGATGGAAATGTTCTAGATCTTGATTGGAAAGGTGTACATGTGGTAAAGGCATTTCTCGAATTCTTTGAAATAGCCACTTCAGATCTGTGCTTTTCACTGTAAGTAATAGAATAATAATTCTTAGTAATAATAAAAAATAAGCACTAAATGCTGGAGAGGAATAGTCTGACTTGTTAACACTATTTCTGAATGGCAGAAATATAGGTGGTTTTCTAATATGGTTTTCTTCTATGTGCTCATCTGGGGTTTTCCAAGGTTTTAGCAATTCACATATATTCTTTTAGTAATCAGGGGGAGAAAAGTTCAAAAACTACGTGGCACTAGGGGCTTCCCTGGTGGTTTAATGGGTTAAGTCTCAGCACTATGAAGCTATCACCAGCCACTGAAGCAGGAGTTGGATCTCCAGCCAGGGAGCTGACCCACAGGGCATAGCAGACCTCTCCTGACCCACCTGCTGCTCCCCTCAGCAGTGTATTTCAGTCAATCAATCTGTTCTGCTCCCCACTCTTGTCTCTGGGGAATCCTCTCACAATGCTCCCCATACTTCTGGCCTAGACCCCAGTTCTAGTATGCATAAATAAAGAAAAATAATTTTTAAATTATGATTTTACATTTATGAAAAAAAGAACATGTCTCTTGTGCCTCTTTGATTTGACTAATCATTTTGAAGGTTTTTTTTTTTTTAAGAAAGAAAGGAAGAGGAATCGTGAGAAAAATAATCCTGTCTTTTTTGTTTCAACAGATATCAAATGGGAAACAGCAATATTCAGTGCTGAGTACTGTAGAACATGAAAATAATTCAGGGCAAATCATTTTGAAATCAAGAGCCTGTGATTGTGCTGAGTACCTGAGGAATCTCTTCAGCCTTTTTTTTGTGGAAAAAGGCCCCCTTCTCTACGAAAACTTCCTTGACTTCTTAAACTGTCTCAGCATAACTTTCTTACCTCCACCCCGCCTTTGAGCAGGGAGCTTTCTTTTTTCTCTGAGTTCCCAGACTGCCTGCGCTTTGCAGTACATGGGTTCTCTGTGCAAGAGTTCTTTTCAGAAAGCCCCAAAGCGGGGCCCCAGGGGAAGGTAGATCCAGCTCTTTTCACACTTTCACCCCCCCCTCCTCCCCATTGAAGCCAGCTCTGGTTTATGAGGAACTGAGACGGTCACCTGCTAGTCCTTGGAGAGTAGATACCTAGGGGACTCCCACAAGCTTTGTAGAAACTTCTGCCTTTCCTTGAAAGGTCAAACTGACCATCTCTGACCTGCCTTCTACTTTCAGGTTTTCTTGACTTAGTTGAGTGGTTGGATGGGGAGGGGTTGCAACCTGTTGCCGGTAGCAATGTCTCGCACAGAACTTGGTCCGCGGTAGCCCTTCTGACCTCCTGGGAGCCCCGGCGTCCCAGGGTGAGCCTGTGAGAGTGTGTGTTTGCCAGCGCAATCTTTGGCCAGAGCTCAACTGGGCCGCTTGCATTGTTTTCTGTCTTCTTAACACAATAGAAGTTTTGCACAGGCTCAGGGAGCGTCTACAAAGTGCTCTCCTCCGAGACCGAGGCTTATTTGGCGGCTTCCTCTTTGCATCCAGGCGAAGACATGGAGGGGCAGGACCGTGGGGCTTTTCTCAAGAGGAGTAGTGGTTTGCAATGAACAGATGCCAAGCTGAAGGATAACGGGGATGGGGGTGGAGATGGACAGGGGCTTGGGGGTGTGCGTGTGTGTGTGTGTGGGGGGGGGGTGGCCCCTCCATTTCTGACATTTGCTACTGGTGTTCAGGCTTCCAGCTGGAGCCCCCTTCAAATGTCTGCTGAGCAGGGAACTGGAAAGGACAGACAGGCATCTGCACCACCAGCAAGTTCTTTCCTTTCCATCTTGAAACTATATTCCAGGTTCATGCACTTCTCTGTCTCCACTCCTGCTATTTACCACCAAGTCAAGCACCCTTCCCCTCTCTGCCAAACCTCCAGGATACACCATCTCTCTAGCTAGTCTGTTTCCTATTGTCCAGGCTCTGATTTACTCTGTGTGACATTGGGTAACTTAACTGCACCTCTCTGTGTGTGGCAGTTTCTTATAAAGCAAGAGCGATTCTGGTGCCAACTATAAACATTTTTATAGTTGTTATGTTAGGAAGACTCAATGAGTTATTCTATGGAAAGCGCCTAGAACAGTTACCTGTTAAAGGGAGTAGCTGAGGATATGATAACACAACCATTTGAAAACCTGAATTGGATGTTATCACACCCTACGGTCCCTCTCTAACTGCTCCACATCCATGCTTCTATGGGACATTCTGACTGCATCTCCTTCTACTCCTCATTCCTCATTGCTCCCACCTCATTAGCCTCCTCGTTACTCTTGGAAAGATCCCAGTTTGGTGCAGCTTCAGGACTTTTGTACTTGCCTTTTTCTTTTTCTGCCCGCAAAGTTCTTCTCCTGCTTTGCAGAGTCCGTTCTGACTCAGCATTCAGATCTCATCTTAACCATGACACCCTCCCCTAAAAGGATGTCTCCCCCAATTAGAACATAGCTTACAAAGGCTAGAGCTCTGTCTTATTTGCTGTCCCCCCCACCCCGCCTCTAGCATAATGATGGCATGTTGTAGATACTTAGTAAAATAGGAGGTGGTTAAATGAATGAACTCATGAAGAAAAAGACTCTGGGGTTACTCCGAGAGTGGCACATTGGACAAGGTCTTTTGGGGAGTGTGGAAGACAGTTCAAGTTGGGACTGTGTGTTTGAAATGCAGGTACCCCAGCATTTCTTGAAAAGCTTGAAAGAATGTCCACTGTGTACCTCACCTGGGTCTACAATGAGCTGAGGAAGAAGTTCATGGATAGAGCTACGTTTCTGGAAGTTTTACCAACCATGTGGTGCATTCATCAGAATGACTTTTTTTCTACAAGTGAATGAAACCCAGTGAGGTTTAAGCACTGTGTCCGAGGTAAGGCAACCCCAGGACTGGTTAATTTAGTGGTTCAGCAGCAGCAATAGCAAGGATCTGGATTCTTTCTATCTTCCCATCTACCATGATGACACAGGCTCTCCTCACAGGCCCAAGATGGCTGCCATGGCTCCCAACACTGAGTCTTCACAGGAGAAAAGAACAGAAAAGAAACCTTTTCTTGTTATAAAAGGGAGGAAATACTTGTGGCCCCCAAGAGAGTTCTATCAAATCTTACAGGCTGTAAATAACAGACTTGTCACATGTCTGCTCTCCATGATTGCTACGGCTCCTTAAGATTTACTCAGTGGGAAAACATGGCGTGCATTCTCTCCAGAACCTGTGGCTGCCAAACTTGGACTTTTACTATAGACAGAGGGAAATGGTGGTTGAGTTTTCAACAATGATGTCTTGATTGGGTAGAGAAGACAAAGCCTGAGCACACTCCGTTGACCAGAGAAAACCAGTAGTTTCATTGCAAGAGAATGAGTGGTGGGTGAGCTGAACCCCAGCATTTCTTGCAAAGGAGGTATTTTAAATAGTACCTATGGTGCTGGGTACCACTGAATAGTCAAGTAAATTAGGATGGAGAAATAGTCATTAGATAGCTCAATGAGAACAATTTCAGTGGAGTGATGGATGTCTTCGGGATCCATGCTTGCATCTCTATTCTTGCTGCCCAACCCCAGGCTTGACCATTGTTTTCCTAGCTCCTGAGAACAGCATCCTCACAGATCCTTGGGCTTGGAGAAGACCGATGTCATGTCACAGAAGAAGTCTTTCTGTGACAAGCTGAGCAATTTATAATTAAATCAGCCAGCAGGAGGAAGTCCCCGGGACGATTTGAACAAAGGACTACCTTGGTCACAACTGCCCTGCTTGGGGTGCAGGGCAGGGTGGGGGCTGTGAGATTGGAGTCAGGAGGAGCCAACCTAGTCTTTGTTTCTACCCACCTAGCACCCATCCTCTTTCTTCTAGTGCTAGGGCTCCAGCTGATTTTTGGAGACACCGTCTCCCCACATGACTTGGGGGAGACCCAATATCCCATTCTCTCTAGGGAAAGACACATGACCTAATCCAGGACAATCAGACAGTCTGACAAGGTAGACATTTGGGAAGGAAGCAGTATTTTTGCACCTGAATCCAGCTCTGCTTGAAGCAAAGTAGACTTTTTACTACGTGAGCCTTGTAGGTATTTTACTTACATGCATTCTCTGTTTTGTTTTATAAAGATTTAGTTATTTATGCATAGAAGAACTGGCCAGAGATGTGGGTTGGTGAGATGATTCACCAGAGACAGAGTACGGAGCAGAACAGGCAGATCGACTGAAACACACTGCTGAGGGGAGCAGTGGGGAGACAGGAGAGGTCTGCTGTGCCATGCGGGTCAGCTCCCTGACCGGGGATCGAACTCTTATGCAGTGGCTGTGGCTGGCTTCATAGTGCTGTGCTTTAACTCCTTGCGCCACCAGGGAGGCCCTACATCCTCTGTTTTGCTTGAACTGGTTTGAGTTATTTACACCATTTGTATCTTAAGGATCCTTGAATAATATAATCATTGTGGGATTTGAGAGACTAGCGTTCTGGATATGAATAATGGCAAGTCAAGATTGACCTCAGAAGTTCTTCGTGGGAGGACAGTATAGGTAAGTGGGGTAAACAATCCATTCAGTCATTTATTCGACACAGTATTTATTGTTTGAATGCCAACACAATGCCAGACTGACTGCAAGATCTTGATACAGCCATGAGCAAAACCCATAAAAACCGTTAACTATATTAAACATATGGTCAAGTGGCTCTGGAAAAGTTAACTATGTTTATTCTGTTACTGTTATTACCCACATCACCCCCACGTATAGAGCTGGAAACTGAGGCCCAGAGAGGTGAAGTCACACAGTTAGTGAGGGACATAGTGGGGATGTGACTTCATCCCTTTATAATTACTAAATTGGTTCTGTTCACCCCACCAGGCTGCAGAGAGAGCGATCACACCCACATGGTGTGCCAAAAAGAACACTACAAATTGGTTTAAAGGACTAGAAAGGGAATTTCTACATACAGGTTACAGGAATCCACTGAAGGATAGAAAGGTGATCAGAAAAGGGTGAGATTTGATTTCTTAGTTGTAGTGGCCTGAGAGCTGGCAAAAGATCTTTGAGATCACAGGCATCAAGAAGGCTTTCTGGATGGAGCTTGTGTGCTGGTGGCAAGGTCTTGAAAGGAAGGGGATTGTAGGAGAATGTGGAAGTCTAATTACTCCACATTCTCAATCGGAAGCTGAATCAATTGTTTTCTCTCTTTCTTTTTTTCATCTGTTGGATGCTGATGGGAGTGGGAGAAAGGAGTCCCGGTTAGGGTGACTTGACAGCTTTTGTTGGCTGCTGCTGAAATCACTGGCCCCCCGCCAACAGCACCCAGACCTCGCAGGTCTGCAGGCTAGTGATACACACACATGATGCATTTAAAAAAATTCTCCAACAGGAGCTGTGACTCATACTCATTTCTGCTGGGACGAATAAAAATACCAGGAGTGAAGGACAGATTAGTCACTGGAACACAGTTTGCTTAGGAGAACTGAATCCCCCACCACTGCCTTGTTCCTCATTAGCTTCTGAAATTTGGAAACCAAGCCCCTGAATGGAAGCCTGTTGAGGATGTGGGATGGAGACGGATTGAGTGGGTGTAAGATTTGGGGGGGCAGAGAGGGGCACTCCACGGAACAGGACTGGCCCCCTGCTGCAATGGTGGGGTGGCACA
>NW_004567123.1:30403390-30409969 GCF_000260355.1 Condylura cristata | reverse complement strand
AAAAAAAAAGTAATCATTAAACAACACTTGACTGTGTATTTTTTATTATGCCTATTTAGATACATATATATCCAAACCAATGTATGGCAGATGGATAGAAAGAACAGACTTTAAATATACCCGAGTGGGTGTCCCTGGGGGACAGGGAACCCAGAGGAATGGAGGTGGATGATGAAGGCAAAAAGAAATGAAAATAAAGTCGAGGCCATATTCACCTGCTGCTGAAGTTGCACCCTGGCTGTAGGAGGGTGATTCATATTGTGTGTTTGGGTCCAAACTAAAAGGAGGAAACCCCCAACATATTAAAGAATAAAGTAAGACAAATCCCTTGCAGAAAACTTCGGAAATAAAGTATAAAGAAGAAAACAAATACCTAGAACCCCCCTGTCCAGAGGTAACTTCCTTCCTGTTTTCTCCTTGTGGATATGTCACAGGTATTGACAGTATTAGGCTCACACCCTGTAACTTCTATTCTGCCCTTTTGTTTCTATTCACCCGGTATAATGATCATTTTTGTTGTTGTTGTTGTTGTTGTTGTTCAACTAAATACCCCTTGACAGAAGACTTTTAAGTGACGAAAGTTTCCAAATTATTTGAAATTAAATGCCATCGGGCCTCTAGCTATGTGCCTGCTAGTGAGGAAGTAGGAGCCTGTGGGCTCTTTCTTTAGGATATATCCAGAATTTACCTGGTGTCAAGCTGGTCCAAGCCACTAACATCTCCCATCTGGGCTATTTCGACATCCTCTTCATAGGCATTACTGTTTCTGACCTTACGCTCTGATGGTCTAGTTGTACAGTCATTCGGTGGGATCTGTCGTGATGTTGATCCTCAGTTTAGAACCTTCTGTGGCTCACATTTACCCAGACCCAAAACTTGACTCCTTCCAGTCACTTACACAGCTCTAATGGCATTTTCTACAATTGTCCTTTCTCCTTGCTTTCTCCACTCCTGGCTGTTCCTTGAAGGGGTAGACATACTCCTGCCTCCAAGCCCTTGCTCATGTGGTTCCCCTGCCTGGGACACATACAGGGCTGTGAGAAATCTTCATTGGGTCATTTCCTGGGCCCATTTTCCCATCTGTAAAACATAGACCATAATTATCCCCATGAAATGTAATTCTGAGAACTTCATGTCAAATCTCACTAGTGCCTGGTACTTAGTGAGCACTCAAAAAAAAAAAAAATGTAACAGTTATTATTAGAACATTCTCTCTTTACAACAAAGATTCCAGGAATGGAATTTGCCTGGGAAATTTGGAAAGCAGGCTGCAGCGTAAATGGCACTGTGAGAGGGTGTGGCTGTTTGTATTTCTGTTGGCTAAAGAGGAAACCATCAGTTTGCAGTAAAAGTTACCATTGGGATTGCCAGGTGTCTGGATTTGGACTCAGCAGTCCTATTTTTGAGCTTTCAGTTCAAGAAACAAATGAAAAAAAAAAAACCTAAAAAACAACAACCCTTAAATAAACCCAGACATTTAAATGTGTGTCCAGTATGTCTGTTGGAACAATCTGGCATTCTCAGCTGCAGAATTTCAGGATACACCATCCAGGTCAGTTTCTTAACTAAGTTGTGTAATTTGCATTTTATATCCTTCAGATATTTTTCTGAATCTTTTTCTTAACTTTTGGGACTTCACTGTCTTGAAGCATGATGGTGGGGGCCAGCACTCCTCTGAAGCATGTGGATATTAAGACAGAAGGAGGGAGAGAGAATTGCTGCCTTTAAAAGGCGAGGTGACCTGGGATGTTTTTAGTAATTATGCTGGGATAATAGGCACACACCTGATTGTCCCATGCAAATGGAGGTGCTTGGTCAGTTTATCAAAAGAGGAAGCCATTCTTCTCTGTAAGGAGCTATCTAGGGGTAGGGAGGTATATCAGTTAGGGTGCTTTTGCCTGCAAGTAAAGGAAACTTGGCTTGAATGACTTAAACAGGGCCCTCCCTGGTGGTGCAACCAGTTAAAGCACAGCACTATGCAGCTGCTGCAGCACGAGTTCCATCCTGGACCAGGAAGGTGACCCACATGGCGGGGCAGACTCTCCTGACCCTCCTGCTGTTCCCCTCAGCAGCGTATGTCAGTACATCTGCCTGTTTTGCTCCCCACTCTGTGTCTGGTCAATCCTCTCAACCTTGCACCTCTGACCTGTCAATGGTTCTGTATGCATAAACAAATAAGTCTTTTTTAAAAAAGACAAACAATAAGGCACATTTATTATCCTACAGTAAAAGAAGTCCAGAGGCAAGGTGTCTGCACAGTTGATGAATTCAATGGATTGGTGACATCAAAGATCGAAGTTCTTTCTGTTTTCAGCTAGTCAGCCCTGTCCTTCCTCATGGCATCCACACCTTCAGACACTGTGGTCTCTATGTAGGGAGCTCCCTCCCTACACAGTTACCATAGTTAACAGTCAACTGAGTGCAGGGCAGCATTCAAAGTGCTTTGGATGTATTATTATTCTAGTCCATCCAATAACCCTGTGACCTAAGAAGTCTCATTTTATAGATAGATACATCAAAACCCAGAGCAATTGAGCCACATGACTAGGAAATGGTAGGGCTAGACTAGAACCCAGGCAGCTGGTCCCAAGAGTTATAATGGTGTCCAAAGACTGGAAAAGATTGGTAAAAAAGGATGCGTGTCAGAGGCAAAGCCAGGATTCCAAGCAGGGTCTTAAGCATCTTCCCCTTTATTTCCTTTGGATTGTGTTTCAGTGCTGTCTGGCACAGGATGATTTGGCAAAGCTCTGGAGTCCGGACTTAATCTGTTATCTATTATGTTCAAATAAGACCTTGAACCAGAGCCCTCTGTAGAGTTCTGCTTCCAGCAATAAAGCTTCCTTTGGAGAAATCTTGACTTGGGTGGTTGGGGATGGCCAACTCCGACTATTAGGGTGAGAACTGGGCTTTCATCTGAAGAAATGAACTCAGCACTGAACTTCGTTGTCCAGCTGGTCTGTCCATTGCCAAGGGTGGTGAGACCTTGCTCCTTTTCCCAGATGCTCATTGTGGGGCACTGACCTGACTTATTGAGGATTCATTTGATTGGCAGTTCTGGGCAGTCCAAAAGTTATTTTCTTACCTGGCTCAATCAACTTGGGATGGGAAAAAAATCACCCCTTTTTGTTCCCTTAATTAACATTAAGACATATATTTTAACAGAGCTTCGGCAGGGCACCCTCAAATCCTGACGCTAGAGAACGGTAGAGGGTCTCTTCTGGGAAAAAGGAGCTCCTACTGAATGCTTCAAGCAGTATGAATTTCTTTGCTGCAACTGTAAACTTAGGCAACAGAAATGAAATGGTATTTCTCAGCATAGGCAAGATCTATGACCACAGAAACTCTAAAATTGTCCTTGTGGAAGAGAATTACCCTATCATTAACATCGTTCTTTTCCTTCCACGAACTGAATGTTTTTCCCCCTTCCTTCTTTCTGTTCTTTTGGCGAAAGTTTCCCAGCTCTCACCTGTGCCATGGAGGCCCCGGCCTGGGGACACACAGGGATGGATGTTCTACAGCCCTGGAGAGTCTTCAGGGGCTGGGGAGAAGGGCCAGAGGTCAAGGCTGAAGGAGGGCTAGGACAAGGAAATCTCCCCCAGCTTGGGATTGCTTAGTCATGATTGGCTCATTGAGTCACTCCCAGGATTAGCTAGCTGGGAGGCAGCCAGGCTTGGGACCAAGGAAGTCCCCGCTCATCTCGGCAGTGTGGAGCTCCTTGTCTGAGCCAGGAAACCCCGGTAGGCAGGGCCCCTTGGCAGAGGCCCAGAGGTGCCACCAACCAACACAGACAGGATCTCATTTATTTATTTATCGATTGGTTGTTAAGTTGGTTATTATTCCTCTTACTGGGGCTTTGGTCTGAAAACCCTAAGAGAAAAGAAATTTAACCATTGTAGTAACTCAGTCTGGTGTATAATGGGCCCTAATAAATACTCATGGAATGAAGAGTGGCAGGAACCTCTGGTCTTCATTTTGTTCATCCTGGTCTGTGGCTCCTGCTGACAGGTCAGCTCCACCTGGATAATACTGGTCTTGTTCCTAGCACCTTATACCCGCCCCACCATGATCAGCACATAGTGGGTGCTTGTGGCAGACACTTCCCTGTGGATCACAGAAAGGACCCCCAGCTGTTCAGGCATATCCCGGGAGACAGAGCACGGCCATTCTAGATGGATGGTGACTGTTCTTGCTTTGCTCTTTAATATGGATGGTTGGGAAAAGTCTCTCTGATAAAGAGACAGATGGGAGAGCCCCTTTGTCCTTTTTCTTTTCTGCTCTGCAGTTGTGTTTGCAGGTGATGCGGCCAGGAAGCTGCCATTTTCAAATGCTTAGGCCCCAAACCTTGGGTGGAAAACCATGGTGATGAGGACCACAGTGTCCGAGGTGTTTGTTGGTCCTTGATGACGTCACCAGAGTGCTGAACCAGCCTGTGTCTGGATGTCTTGTTCAATAACCAGCAGCCCATTTTTCTATCCCTGGCAACCAAATTTATACAAACGGAGTCAGCACTCAATCAGAGCCGAAAAAAAAGGCCTTCACTTACTGAGCACCTATTATCTGCTCCAGGCACCTCTTAGGTGTTACCTCAGGAATGCTGGCACATCCTATGTGAGGTAGGCAGTTATTACCCTTAGTTTACAGATGAGGAAAACCTTGAAACAGCCTTGAGTAATGTGAGGGAGTGATAGAATGCAGAAGAGATAGGGGTGGCTCTGTCCACAAATATGGGGCCTTTTGGATGGCCTTGTTGGTAATGTTGGCCCATTCTTGGGGGAAGCATGGGATTTCTGTATGTGGGTTGGGGGAGAGAATTCTGAAGCTGAAGCTAATTTTCCTTGGTCATGGGCTGAGAAGGGATTCATATTCAGTGAACACCTACTATGTGCCAGTTCTCTGTGTCAAGTGGTTTATATCAGTGATTCTCAACTGTCAGCTGTTCTTCCCCTAAGAGGCATGTTGCTGGAGACATGTTTGGATATGACAGTGGGGAAGGGAGTACCTCTATCTTGGTGGATGGTAGACATCTATCCTGTGTGGGATGACCCCCGCCCACACAAAAATTATCTGACCCCAAATGTCAAGAAAATCTGCTTAATGTACAGTTTTCTTTTACAAAGACTCCTGTTTTACTGAGTAGGCTACTGAAGTTCCGAGAGGAGAAGTGTCTTGGTCAAAGTCACCCAGATAGTTTGACCAGGTAGGGTACACATGCAAGCCAGTTTCCTCCCACAGACATGCTGCCTTTCCTATCCCCAACCCTGTTCTCCCCTTGTGACACATTTAAAGAAGTGGCAAATGAGGCTCAGAGAGGTGTTATGACTAGTCTAAGGTCACACAGCAGAGCTGTTACAGGAACTATGTTGATGACCTCAGAAACCTGTCACCTTTTGGACACAAATGGCTGCATTACTCAAACCTGGCAGGCTTATGTACCCAACTCTTTGCTCTCTGACCAGGGCAAGCTCACTCACCCCAGGCCAATGCCACCTTGTCCATGATCCCCAAGGAACAGAATCCACTTCCTTGAGAATTTAAAAACTGGTAGTCTTTACCTAGGCCATCCTGGGTACTGGCAACAAGTAACAGATAAATAAACCATAATGTCCCAGCCTAAAGGATGACTATGATCTAGAGAGTAATATTGTATGGACCAAGCAATCCACGGCAGAGGCAATACAGCTGCTCCAGAACAGGGCAGGTGAGGGATTTTCTGGACAGCTTGAACAGTGGAACCGGGCCAAGAGGACATGTCACACACTCAATAATGAGGAACAAAGACTTAAGGAGAACTTTCTAGGTGCCCAACTCTGTTCAAGAACTTCCTTGGATTAACACATAACTGTGGGCAGGACCCTATGAACTAGGGTCATTATTATTCCCAGTGTATTTATGAGTACTCAGAGGCTCTTGAGGCGAGGAGGCACCCAGCTAGCAAGTGAGGGAGCTGGAATTTGAACCTGAGCAGTTGATTCTAAACCTGAAAGCTCCGGGTGTTGCCATACCTTCCTCTGAGGGAGATGAGGACATTAGTCCAGCAGTCAACTGATTATCAAGGTCACACAGAGCAGCCTGGACCAGAAGCTGGCGTTTCCCAAAGCATTATCCTCAGCTGTGGGGGAATGCCAGAGGGGCGCCGACAGGGCAGCTGGCACCGGTTAGAATCTGGAGAGAAAGAGTGATTTTTTTCTGGGAAAGGAGGAAAGGGGAAGAGCGATCTTACGAGCAAAGCAGTTCAGAAAGAAAGGGAAGAAGAAAGGAAAGAAAAAACAGAAGGGGGTGGGTAGAGGGGGGAAAGAGGGAGAGAGAAACAGGCGCGCGTCTTCCTTCCAAGGTCGCGGCAGCGCCCGAGGGCACCTAAAGGCTGGGCGTCCCAGTAGGTGGCACAGCCCCGGGCAGGGGCCGCCCCTCTTGCCTCCGCGGGCCGGCGGGGGCGCGCGAGGTCGGCAGGTTGTCTCCTGCGCGGCTCCGTCACGAGCTTTCCCACCTGGTGTTTACTCCGCGGACAGCGGCGCGGGGCCCGGGTGCGCGCGTGTGCCGGTGCGCGGAGCTGTCGCGCGTGTCTGGCGCGAGTGGCGTAGC
>NW_004567123.1:30355457-30402705 GCF_000260355.1 Condylura cristata | reverse complement strand
CCGCCTCTGCGTGCTCAACGAGATCCTGGGCACCGAGCGGGACTACGTGGGCACCTTGCGCTTCTTGCAGTCGGTGAGTGTCGCCTGGGAGCCCGGGCACAGCCTCCTCTTCGGCCGGCGGCCCCGCGGCGGAGCGCTGGGGCCTCCCGCGCGGAGCGGACCCCCAACCTGTGGCCACAGCCTGGGGGGGGGCGCGGGAGTCGCCGTAGGGGTGCTCCGCGGGGCGCACGGAGCCGTGGGGAGGTCGGGGCTCCTCCAAGCCGAGCAGTCGCCCCCCTCCCCAACCCCCCGGCCGGCTCGAGCTCGAGCCGGGACCCCACGTCTCCCGCACGGCTCGCTGCCCTTTTGTCTCCCCAGTCCTCCAGCCTTGCAAACAGTTTTAAAATTAGTTACATCCGCGAGGCGGGGGCTCTGGGACCCAGGCGCCGGCAGCTTTCGCTCCTGCGTTTTTTCCCGGGATTTCTTCGCCGCCTAGTGCACCGCCGACTACTCATCTGGGATGCACCCTAGAAATTCTAGAGCTCGGTGTGGCTCCACGCGGAGAGGGTAGAAAACCCCAAGCCCGGAGGTAGGACCGAGATCGACGAAATCCCGGGGTACCCTGGAGCTCGAGGAGACTTTGAATTCATCTCTCTGCAGCCCAGCGGCCCCCACTCCCCCCATCGCCCAGTTGCAAGCCTCTGGCGAGTTGTAAAACAACAGGCGAGCCCTCCCTAGGCGCCGGGCGCTTACATGTGCCATGCGAAGGTTTGACTTTCCACGAGTGGCCCAGGGAGTGGGGACGGTTTTTTCCCTTCATTCTTTTAGATGGTGGGGTTTTGCTCCAGAAAGGTTGAGTAACTCGCCCAGCATCACACAGCTGCTTAATGGGAATACCTGGCTTTGAACCAGCAGCCCCTCGGTGTGCTAGAGCCTGGGTGCGTTTTTTTTTTTTTTCTCCTGTGAGAGGAAGGAGCCAATTCCCTTCTCTCCAAGGAAGTGAGAAAAGCGGCTGGTGTATGAGTGAGTGAGCGTGTGTGAGAGCGTGTGTGAGTGTGTGAGTGAGTGTGCGAGTGTGTAGGGGTGGGACTGGGGCCAAGCTTGGGCTGGAAGTTAGGAGACTCCCAGGGCTTTAATCTCCGTGCCTCCTGCTGGGACCTCATTTACTCCTTTCTTAGCGCTAGGAAGTCTTTTAATCCTGGTTCAGGAAGGACTGGCGGGGGTGGCGGCGGCGGCGGTTCTTTAGAGACCCCAGAGGCAGGCTGTGCAGCTCTCAGTCTCGGAGGAGAAAAGGGGAGTCTGGCATCCTTCGGGCCTCTTGGCTTAGGGTGCTGTGGGGGCTGTGTGAGGTCGAGCCCTTCTTCCTGTGAGGAGTGTCTTGTGTGTGTGCGCTTTGAGGGTTGGGGGGGGGGGGAAGGAGGGGGAGGTGGAGAGCAGTGGTCCCGCAGAGAGGCATTGAAGCCATTTGGCTTAAAGGACCTTTCTAGAAAGGCCCGTGAGACCCGGTTGGCATTTCTGTCCCATCTCGCTCACAGTTTAAAAAAGGAATCTGCCCAGCTTGAGGCTGGCAGTTTTTGAATTAAAGATGTAGACAGCCCTGGTTACCCCTGAGCAATGTCAGATTCTAGGGGACTCCTCACTTCTTCTTCTGAGCCACTCCCGGCTCATCTTTCTGGAAGGGAAAGAGGAAAGACAAACCAATTTTTCTATTACATGGAAAATATTCCTCTCTCCCCCTTGACCCTAGATGGTGTGATTTGTTTCTGAACAGATATATAGGCTGTGTTTGCGTTAACTGCGGTTTTAAACTGTCTGAATGTCGAGGCCAAGGAAGCTGAAATAATGGAAATTGATTTGAATCAGCCATTCTTAGTGAGGGAGCAGGAAGGAAAAAAAAATTCTGAACTTCTTCGTTATCTTTTTGACACTTTTAAGTGGCTGAATTCATAACAAAATTTTGCTTTGGCTGATCTTTCAGTTCTGAGATGAGCTGGTTCCAACGTGGACTTCTTGGGCCCATCTAGCCACCTCTGTCTTGTCCTTTGTGTCTGTGATCTGAGCCAGGTACCTGTTCGGGAGCAGCAGGAGGCATCGATGTCTCCTACTTGGGCTTCATCAGTAGTAGCCCCTGAATAACCCAAGGCTGCTGCTTCCTGGAAGCCCAGGCTTAGAGCTTTAGGAACTGCTAATTACAGAGGCTTTCCACAGCAGAGGGGAGGGTAGCTAGCAGCAGGGTGATGCTCCTCTTCCCTCGCTCTCCTCCCAGCTTTTATGCTTGCTAAGGGGATGTCCCCCTGCCTCCTGGCTGGGAAGAATGCTTGGTGTTCCCTCCCTGCTTTTGATTCCTTGTGGCCCCTGCCTCCGTATGTCCCTGGTTTAAAGGTGCTGTCACCACCAGAAATGAGGACTTTGTGGTAGACTTCAGTGCTGTGGGGGAGGACAGAGAGCCAGGTCCAGCTTCCTGCCCTCAAGGAGATGTTTGAATTGAAGGTGGCAAGAATGGATGTTTATAAGAATCCAAGTCCAAGGTAGACATGGAGCCAGACTCTTTGGGGTCAGGGTGACCTTAGGAGAGTGGCTTAGCTTCTCTGGCCTCACTTTAAAAATGGTTTACTTTTTTAAAAAGAGGATAAATGAGTTATACAAATATCTGTGAAGCACTTAGAACAGTGCCTGGCAGGTGGGAAGGTATTTAAATATCAGTATTGTCATTAATTATTATATTATGTGATAGCCGAATAAGACTGGCAATTAGGGTTATGGGGTTCCAGCATCCAGTGAGCAGGGGGAGTCATGGAGGGCTGCCTGGAGGAAGTCAGATCTGAGTCAGCACCGAGAAGAGGATAGGCTCTGAGTGAATTTCCTTTGGGAGCTCCCCAAACTCCAGCCACAGGAACCAGTGGTTTGGTTTGGTTCTGGGTTCCTCCAGAATCTCCCCATCTTTCTCCACTGCCTCCAGGAGGCACTGTATGTCCCCCAACCCCCATCCAAGGGGGACAGATGACCTTGGCGTCTTTGTGTGGGTCTATTTAAGAGTCAAGGACAGCCTTCGCTAGCGATGTTGGCTCTTGCTTGGGCATAGCACCGAGGTTGCCCGGGGTCCTTGGCTCTCACTTTCTAGAAGCCCCAGTTTACCTGTGTTGGTAATGACTTTTAACCTTGGGGCTAACAGTTTTCATCCTTTGCGCTCCTGAGCACGTTGGATCCATCAACTCTTTTGATCCTTCCCAGTACAGATCTGAAGGGGGTGCTCTTACGATCCCCATGGACAGATGAGGAAACTGCCCTGGATCATGTCAACAGCCTTGCCAGGGAGTGATTTCAGGCTGCTGAACCCAGAACTCAGGCCCTACCCACTTCAAAAGCTTTCTCTGGCTTATAAAGGGCTTGTGCGTGCTTTGTTAAGGTGGCAGGACCGGGATTCTAACCCAGATCTGTGTGACCTATTACTGCATTTCCGCTGGTCAACCCCCAACTCCGGGGCTCCTGTGGTCTCTTTGGGGCAGAACAGCAGAAGGAGGGGAACAGCAGGCCGCCTGGCCTCTTGCCTGTGCCCGGTGTCTGTTCATGGCTTGATGGTTGAGTGTGGGGTTCTAGAGGGCGGCTTTTGGTGTTCAGATCCTGGCTTTACTCCACACTGACCGTGGCAGCGCTGGGAAGGTCCCCCAACTCCCCTCCTCTGTTTTCCTGTGTCGCACCTGCATCCTGGAGGGATGAACCTGAAGTTCAAGTTCTTTGGACTGTTACAGTCACAGAATAGGAGCTCAGGATGCTATGGTGGCTCTTTTGGGGGGATGTGCAACACTGGGGGGCAAAAGAGGTTTTCTGTTTGGGCCGCAAAGGCGTGTCCCTTAAGGAGGAGACTGAGTGAGCCTTGGACCTACCTGCTTCTTGGATGGTTGGTTTGGGGTCTGCCCGTAAAGGAGCAAGCTTGGGCCAGATACTGCAGTGTCCCGTGATGGATGTGCCCCTGGGCAGGGCGAGGGAAGCCGGGAGGCCCTAGGGAGATGGACCCAGAGGCCCCTGAGGGCTCCCTTGGAGACGGAGACCTGTGGATTAGGGCGTGTGAGCCTGTGAGCATGGAATGTTCCTTGTGGTTCTGCTTTTTTGGAAGTAGGAGACCAAAGGTTTGCTTCTCATTCGACTCAGTTGCCAAAACAAGAAATTGCGGTTTTGTGTTGCCACTTTTTTTTTTTTCCCCTTCTTTCGAGACCCTGTAGGCCTCATCTCACACTGGCGAGAAAAGCAGCCATGGGTTGGATGCGGGGGAGCTGGTGTGGAAACAGAATCTCCCATCACTCAGCAACTTGGGGGATTGTCATGAAGTTGTGTTATCAGAAGGAGGATGCTGAGATGTGTGCACAACACAGTCACCCTTCGGGAAGGTCCGTGCGGTCCCCAGGACACGCGCACGGCAGTGGTGCGGAGGTGCGTGCGCCATCGCAGGGACTGGAGGGGCGGTGGGAGGCCAGCAGGAAGCTACAAAAAGGAAAAAGTGTCCTCCATATTCTTCTCATATAAATTTTGCACATGTGTGCGCTGCACTCACAAAAACTGACAGCTGTATTTTCAGCATGGTTATTAGGGGAATGCAATAGCAGACGTAATAATAAAAACAATACAAAACTTACTATAGTGCTATGTAGTTTCATTATCAACTCAAAAGTTCCAGGTAATGTTGGCTTTCCATTTCACAAATGAAACAGAGACCCAGAGAGGCCAAGTCAGTTTCCCAAGCTCACCCAGCCTGACGGAGCTGGGGTCTGACTGCCGAGTCCACTGTACTGTCTCTAGTCACCACCCTGAACTGCCCCGTCGGATCCTGTATTCAAGACCAAACTTACCTCTTTTGTGGACCTTCTACACTGCCCAGGCGGATAAGAAGTAGCCAAAAGGCCCACATTTTCTAAGCATTGGGGTGCTGGAGAGCCTGCACCAGGCCATGTTGTATCAGGAAGTCAGTAAAAATCCTTTGATGATAAAAACTTACATGTCAGCAGGGGTTAGATGAGACCCATCTTTGTGTAGGGCTGACAGAACCCCGGAAAGGTAAAACCAGAAAACCATGAGGCTATTATTTCTCTCACCGTGCAGGGGGGGGGGCACCCCGCTGTCCGTCCGGGCAGGGCTCTAGCGGACTGGTGCCGTCCTGTGTCTCTGAGGAGGAGGACCCTGCATAGGTACTATGATGCATGCTTTTGTTTGTTTTTTAGTGGATTTTATTGAGGTAGCATTGGGTTAGAGAAATTTCTGCAGCATTGTAACTGGACATCTGTGTTCACCATATCTTGATCCCCACTGAAAGTCTTTGTTTCCATCCACTACCAGACAACTGGCCCCTTTACCCATTTCACCCTGCACCCAACTGTGGAACTCTGCCTTTGCATGCTTGTGTTCCTTCTGACTGACACCCAGCACACTTGCTCATAATTAGATCATCCTGGCCTTTGCTCTTAGGGCCGTTTATCTGGCACGTCAAGAAGAGCTGGTTGGTGTTGGTTTCCCTGGCTCTTGGAGACTCTGGGGACCCCTGTCTTTGAGACTGACCCCTTTACCAAGGGGCAGAAACCCTGGACTGGGAGCCACTCTCTCAGATGAGAAAGCCACATCCTCTTGCCTCACAGCTCCCCTGTCCAGGAATTTTGCAAGAATAACATCTTTGCAGCGGGTCATTCTGGCTGCAGAAGAACTTGACCTCTTGGGTTTTTGTGATGACTCTTCTTATTTTTCCCCCAGTAGATACTGGCTCTTGGCTGGAACTCCAGTGGGAGTTGATCTGGATGGGCTGACCCTCCAGCTAGGATGTGGTATCCCACCAGCCTTGTTCTCCAGGCACAAGGGCAAGCTAATCCTTGACCCAGAGTTTCTGAGACATAGAACCTTGACAGCAGACTAGGGGGTCTGAATCTCCTTGCTTTGCAGGTGAGACCTCCAGAAAGACCCCCTGCAGAAGCTCTGATCCTTAGAGGGAGGGACGCTCTGGTCAAGCTTGGTGGCATTCCATAATGTCACCAGGCATGGGCATGATGTCAGCAACGGCATCATGCTCTTTGTTGTGGGTGACCATCCTGTGCCTCATCGCGTGTTAACACCATCACTGGTCTCTACGTGTGAGCTACCAGGAACATTCTCTCTTCCCAGCTGAGACAACCAAAAATGTCTCCAGACATTGCCACATGTCCCCTAGGGACAAATTGCCCCTGACTGAGAACCGCTGGGCTGAAACCTCTTTGCCCACCAGAGCTGCTCTCCATCCATTTTGGGGCATTCACGTGCACTTGTCCATGCAGGGGGTGGCCCACGTGCCTGTGTGATAGGCTGCTCTTTTCACCCAGAAGTGTGTCTTGGGGGCCGGTGGGGGGGGGGTGTTTCCTCTTGGCTCGTGGTGAAGAGCACGGCCACTGCAGTTGGACCCCCATCCACGAGCCTGGGTTGGAACCCCTACTCTGCCGTGGCACCTCAGGCAAGCCCTGTGGTCTCTTCAAGCCTTAGTCCCCCGTCGGTGATGCTTACCCCGCGGGGTCACGTGGAAGAGCGAGTGCAGTCGCCCAGGTGTCTGCCTCTGAGGGCTGAGACGGGTCAGGGCTCTCCTGTCTGGCCGCCCAGGAGGAGGCCCCAGGTAGGAAGGGCTCCACCCTCTCAGCCCTGGGTGGATTTTTCAGTTTATTTTCTCAGCTCCTTGTGGACCAGAAGGGAACCTGCCTGCCCCTCTTTTGTCTTGTGGTTGGACACTCAATCTCTGTTTACTGGCCTGGCTCCCTCCCCAGGGTGGAACTGACAGATGATCCCTTGATCCAGGGCCAGGGAGGCAAGGCTATTTCAGGCTGGTGGAACGAGGGCCACAGAGCCCGGTGGAGGAAGGTGGCCTTTGCCATCAGGATCTGGGTCTTGAGCTTTCTCCCTTGCTGGGGAAAGTGGGCGGCGTCTGCAAGGAGCTACTCTCTGGAGGAACCAGTCTGGGGTCAAATCGGGTGTAGGAAGTAATACTTCCATTCACGGATTCACTAATTCCTTCAGTAAGTGGACATTAAGCACCTTGACTAGCTGCTGGTTTGTGGCTAGAACAAGACGGACAAGGTGCTTGTGAAATCTTCAGGTACTGCTACAGGAGGTTACTTGAGAAAGTGACAAAATTGTAATAATAACACTATTCATGTGGTCCTACCTTAAGCTGGGCACTGTACTAAGTGTTGTGTAAGGACTCTCTCTGCAAGCCCTTGCTCTGAGGTAGAGCTCATCTTTACGCTTATTTTGCAGTTGGGGAAGCTAGACCCAGAGAAGTTGAGTAAGTTGCTCAAGTCCACAAAAGTGGGGAGTAGCTGCACAGAGGACAGATAATTGGGCTTTGTTGATGATCAGGAATGATCAGGAAGCCCTCTCCAAGGTGGTGGTGTCTGGGTTGAGTCCTGCGGCAGAGAAGGAGCGAGCTACGGGAAGGGAGTGTGCGCCAGGTACTGGAAACAGCATGCGCAAAGGCCCCGAGGCATGATCATTCTGGGTCGGGATGGCTGGAGAGGAGGCTGGGGGAGATGAGGTTGGCATGGGTGGCGGGGGCTCATGTGTATGGGGAGCAGTTTGGGTTGTATTCTCCCTGGGGTGAGAAGCCCCTGGAGGGTGTTCAGCAGGGGGGTGGCTTGCTCAAACTGGCCATTGGAAAGCCAGGCCTGCACAGTGGCCTTCCCGGGCGCCCTGCAGCCACCTCCTGCCTCCATCCTGGACCCCCACCCAGGAAGGAGGACGCCCCATCCCTCCCCAGGCAGAGTCACCGCCTACTTCTGGGCTGCCACGTCTGTCTGGGTTTTGGCCTACCTGGGGGGCTGCGTGTGAGTGACCACACTCAGAGAACAATCAGAGCCCGTTTGTGGTCTGATTGTGAGGATGGCTGTGAACTGGGAGGGGAGGGCGGTTGATGTGTGATAGGTCGGCCTTCCGGTGAGGGAGGAAGGCAACTCTTTGTTCGTTGTTCGGAAACTAACTTTGCGTGTTTTGATGGCACCTTGGACTCCACCCTCCAGTCACAGCCATCACAACAACACTGGATGTCGTGGTCTCTCTCCCCTCTACCCTGTGGGGAGGCGTCTTTTATCAACTCATCTCACAAGTGCGGCACACCGAGGCACAGAGGATCACTGCCAGGGAGGGGCCAGGGCTGCTGGAGCCACCGCATCTGCTGCCACTCTGCTCTCCACAGGTGGCCGGAGATACCCCGCTGGGGTTTCCGCTGCCTTGGCTCCCACGCCCCAAGGTCCCGCATGATCTGCCCCCACAGTTCCTTCCATCTCCTCTTCTTGTTTTTTCCTAACACCTTAAAAACTGCGGCAGAATGCACATGCCAGAGCCTCCCCTTACAGTGCTCAGTTCAGTGGTTTGGCTGCACTTGGAGCAGGGTGGCCTTACTGCTGTCATCTCCAGCCTCTCTTCTAGCCACACGTGGACCACCAGGCGTGGTCCTGCCCTTGCCACGTGTCCTTACTGCAGTGCTCTTCCACAGTATCCCCCGACTCCCTCCACCAGGCCCTTGCTCAAACCTCTTGTCCTCGGTGAGGTTTCTTCTGAGCCCCTCTACCCTCAAATCTGAAACTACTCCACCCCCAGCGGCCCTTAGGGTCTCCTTTCCCTTCTCTGCGTGATCTCTCTCCACTAGCTCACACACGAAATATTTTACTATTTACTGCTTCTTGTCTGTCATCCTCACCAGCTCCATGAACCCAGGGCATTTATTTCTGTGTTTCGTTCTCTTTGTCTCTCAGGTGCCCACGCAAAGTGTGCACATAGTAGGTTCTCATTAAATATTTGTTGAATGAAAGGAAAACCCTGTGTTCTCCTCCTCCTGCAATAATGGGGAATTAAAAAAAAATACAACATGATTGTCTTGATTGATACAAATGCTGAATAGTTTCATACAAACCTTGGGAGAGCTGACACTAAGATAATCTGATGTTCTCTGGAGTAATCCAAGGGGTGTGGTGAGTGCGGGTTGGGACACCATGCAGGAGGATATTCTGTAGTGTGATTTCATGCTCAGGTGCCCCTGGTCTGGCCTGGACCATCTGGGTGTGAACTGACTGTCCCTCAGTGGTTCTGTGACCCTGGACAAGGAGCTTCCCCTCTCTGGGCCTCAGTTTCCTCATCTGTAAAATGGTTGAACACTTTGCTCAGTGCTTGGCACACACTCAGGCTCTAGTCAGTGGTAATGGTTCTCCGGAAAAAGTTGTTATTATATTTTAGATTTTGGGTATTTCCCTACTTCTTGTACAAGGACGGCTACAGGGTCTCATTTTGAGCAAAAGGCCTCTGTTCCTTGTGTGACTTGAGATAAGCAAGCATGTGGGTTTTAATCAAGAGTGCCCTTACCCCAGGCTCTTGATCTCTGTGCCCTGAAGGCAGCTGGGAACAAGGCCTCTCTGGAATGACTGTAATTTGTAGGCAGAAGGTAGTCTCTTAGTCTCTACTTTCTTCCCCAAGGAACTCATGCAAAGATTGAACAAATAAAAAAGAAGATTCATTTTCTTCAAATCTGATGCTGAACTGAAACTACCAGAGGGGGAGCTTGCTAGGGTGAGAGAAAAGGGGGGAGCGTCCTTGTGAATTGTTCTTTTGAAAAAGTTTTATTATATTTTAGATTCTTGGCACTTCCCTACTTTTGTACAGGACAGTTATAGGATAGGGCTTCATTTTGAGTAGATGGACTGAGGGGAGGCCGGGGTGCCTTGGTGGTAGGCGTGGTGAGGTGACATACATTTGAAGATATGTGGGCCCATACCCCTAAAACATATAGTGTTGTAAATCAGCATGACTTCACTAGAGTGATTCATTATTTTTTTAATACAATATTTTAAATAAAATTTAAAAGGGTTTGTATTTTGCATATTAAAAAATAGGAAAAATAATGGTCAGTTTCTCAAAAATACCGTAAAACCCCTCCTTTTCCCACTGTGAAATCCCCCAGTGGACCCGAAAAGGCACAAAACAAGCCACCCCCACTTGCTGGGCACGGCTGCCATGTCCCTCTTCATTTGCCGCCTCATGATCGGGCAGATGAGCAAACTGAGGCCCACTCATCTGCAGCCACGCAGAGACCACATATCAGTTATCTGTGACAGCCTCACTGAGGTTGTGGTCTAAAGGGTATCGTTTCTTGCAGGTGTTTCCCAGCGTGTGAGTCAGAATTCCGAGAGTGATGTAGCTGGGGTCTCTGCTCAGGGTGTCCGGGTGCTGGGCTGCCCGTCTGTGACTCTGGGGTGGCTGCATAAGGTGTCGGCTGAGTTTGGATCCTGTCAGTTGTAGGACTGAAGTCCATGTTCCTTGTTGACACTTGACTGGTGATGGCTTTCACCTCTTAGAGGCCGCTGTCCGGTGCTAACCGCGGGGACTTTTTGAAACACGGCCCCGTGAGATCTGCTCTTCCTTCGGGAAGGGTCCAGCTTGCCCCTCCTCCTTTCCCAGTTCCTTTGTAAGAGCTCGCCTGTTCAGGTCAGGCCCCCACCCCGCTCAGAGTGATCTCATGTGGGACCTACCTTACATCCTCTGTCTTTGTGAAATGCCATCGCCTCACTAACAGGAGTCAACTCATAGGCCCCGACCCAGCCACTTGCAAGGGGGTTGGATCCTCCAGGGTGGGTCTGGGCACGGGGAGGACTCTTGGGGGTCACCACAGTATTTTCCTGTCACTTAGAAGGTGGAAGATTTGAACACAGGATTGTCCGGAGCCCAGGCCTTCGTGTCACTTACTCCCTCTCTTGCTGGTCCCTAAGCAGTGTGGGTTGATGGGCTGATGGAGTCCCCTCAGCTCACTCGGGGCAGAGAAGTGGCTGAATGGAACGTGGTCTGTAGAGCTCGGACCCTGGCATGTCTGGCAGTTATTTGCTGATTGGGTGGTTGGGGGATAAGCCTCTTTCCCCCTAACACCACCCTGGTCTCCTTTATCTGGTCTTAAGGCAGATGACTGATGACTTGTCACTTAGAGTGATCTGTGTCAAATGTTGATACCCTGAGGGTGGGGTGGAGAGAGAGAAGGCCAGCCTGGTTAGTATCAGTTTCTACATATTGGGACTTTTCCAGAGGACATATTATTTCATGGTTTCTAATTTACTTCTCAGTGAGCATGCTGTAGGGGTTTCCAGCTGTTTGAAATGTACTGATACTTGGTTTGTGACCCAGCTCTTGGTATGTGTCTCCTTGTGTTGCTGGTAGAATGTTCTACAAATGTCCCTTATTCTGGAACATGTGCAGTTATTGTTATGCCTTCACAAAGCATTGACTACTGTTGTTATGAAATACACGTCTTTACCCCCGATAAACCTCTTTGCCTTGAAGTCTCTCCAGCTGATGTTCATAGCCACAGCAGCTATGAACATCTTTTGCCCTTTAACCTCTTTGTGTCCTGCTTTTCAAGTGCATCTCTTCTAGGCATCATGCCTAAATCTAATCTGACAGCCTTTGCTTTTTGGTTAGACTTTTAACTCATGTACATTTAATGTAATTTTTGACCAGGGCAGGTTTAGGTCCAACATCTTGTCACTTCATTCTGGTTTGCTTGATGTGATGATACGTCAGAGGGTCTCCTTCCTCTCCCACCCCTGCTCTGTGCTAGTGGTACGGGGGAGTGGAGGATCTCTGCTAATTGAACACAGACTCTTCCCCAGGCCTTATGTGATCCTCAGGGTGCTCGCACCAGCCTCATCCCCTTCTGTGTTCACTGTGCCCTGACCCCGCTGGCTTCTCTCTGTTCTGGGCTGGTTCCAGCCTCTGAGCCTTTTGTTTGTTTTTCTTCTTGTCTGCAGCACCTGCCTTGCATCAGGGCCCTCCCTACACTTCCCCAGAGAACCTGACAGTCACCTTCTCTATATTGCCTGTTTTTTTCTTGATACCTGTCACTCCCTGAAATTACCGTGTTTACTTATTTAGTGCCTGTCCTCTTGCATTAGAATCCGAGCCACCGGAGTTGGCATGTAACAGCACTGTTTGTGTGGTGGGAGTAGAGAACGAATGAGAAAAAGGGGTTGGAGGGGACACTCTGTGACCAAGACGCTCCTTGTTCTGACACCTTCTTAATGGGTTGCCTGGACTTTGGGGGAGCACTGGCCCCAGAGTAGGTAGCTGCTGTCTGGTGACTCTGGCCTCCTGCTCTTGCCAGACCAGGAGGGCAGGGGGAATGCTGTGTGGCCCCAGCCTCAGCTGGTGACTGGATGGGGTGGTGTTTCAGGTAGTAAGTGTAGTGGGGGAGGGTGTATGAAAAGCACCCTCCTTTCTGTCCGTTTATCAACTCAGTATGGCAAAACGATGCTGGTGGACTTACCTGGCTGTACATACTGTGGGTTCTAAATATGTGTGGGGATCTGGACTCAAGCCGCCCGCATGTTGTGTTTATGGGAAGTGTATCAATAGAAGGTATTTTTAAAGTTGAATTTTTTGGTAATGTTATTGTGACATTTCCAGAATGTATATACATCCACATCCATACTCACAGTTGGTAGCTAGTTGCTATATTTGCTTTTGGGGGTCCCCCCCTCCATGCAGGCATACACTATTACTGTTATTGTTATTTTGATCCATTTGAGAGTAATTGCAGGCCTGATGTCCTCAAATGCTTCAGGATGGTAGCTAGCAGGGCAGTAAGCAAGTGAGGAAATTTAACATTGATGGGAAATCCCACAATCCACAGCCCATATTCAGATTCCACTCATTCCCCCCAATGACCCTTATGCCTCTCCTCCCCCCTTCATTCCCATCCTGCTCTGGGGTCTCACATTTCATGTTTAGTCGCCCCTTCTCTTGGATGATTCTGATGATTTTGACGGTGTGGCTCGTACTCCTGCTGCTGGCTCACGCCTCACCCACTTTGCGACCTTGGAGCTGTTGACTCGTGGGTCTCAGTTTACTCAGCTATAAAAGGGGGGAGTTTCTGTTCCTACCTCATAGACTTGCGTCTTTTCTCACACATCTGTTCGCTTGCCCCCTGGGTGCCTGGTCCTGATGTAGGAGACAGCCTTTGTGGGCTCTCAAACATCCCAACATCCTGGCCTGGCTGGCTTCCACCCAGGTGGAGAGGATTAGGTGCATACAGCCAGGATTGCGGGTGGGCCTGGGAGTTCGGGTGAGCCGGCCTGGTCCTGGCCCCCTGCTGTCACTGCTCTCCTATTTCCTCCTTGTTCACTGGGGACTGTTAAGCCCACCTTGTTCACTGGGGGCTGTTAAGCCCAGGTGTGATGCCCAGCTCTGCACTTTTCTTCCCCTGTCCCCTCTGTGCACTGCCCTTCGCTGCCAGCAGCCGCATCACCAAGCCCAGATGGGCGGGCTCTGGGTCCCCGCTTCCAGGCTGAGTCCTGGCCATGTCCCACGGGTAATCTTGGGGAAGCTGCTTTGCCTGTTGGGGCTCGGTTTCCTCTTAGCAAGAACGGCGCCTGCCTCTTAGACTGAGCAGGGGCGGGGGTGGGGGGGTGGGGTGAGTGAAAGTCTGTGAAAGTCTACAAAGCTCTTAGAACAATGCCTGGCATGTGGGCTAGTGATAATAATAATAATTATTATAATAACAGAATAGAAAATAGATTAATAAAATGATAACTATTCTTAGCCATTTCTCTTCTATTGGATGTTTGCAGAGTTCTCAGAATTACGGATCACATGCATCTTTATTTAAGCTGCCACTTCTTCTATGGATGTAGCAACAGAGAGCTGAAGAAACCTCGATTTAGGAACTTTTGGTCTTTACCAGCTGAATTAAATCATTAGCGTCTTAGAAATAGGTTGTCAGAGCTGGACGAGACATCATCTCACTCATAGTTTTTCCGGAAGGGGAATCTGAGGCCTTTTGAGCAGTTCAGTCACTTGGCCCCAGAGTTAGCAGGAGAGTTTGTGGCAGAGATAGAATCTGAATGCAGATTTCCTCTCTCTCCTCTCAAGGTTGTTCTGCTTTTATCAACGCTGAGATGTCTTGGAGGACAGAGAAGGTGGTTTAAATTTCTTCAGATGAGTTGGAGGAGCCTGTGTGCCCAGAGAATGCCTGTGT
The DNA here is from genome assembly GCF_000260355.1 of Condylura cristata. NCBI lineage: Eukaryota > Metazoa > Chordata > Mammalia > Eulipotyphla > Talpidae > Condylura > Condylura cristata. Next base: position 30,388,718 of record NW_004567123.1, on the reverse strand, counting down.
CTCTGGAAAAGTCCTTTCTCAGATGCCTTGACCTCAGTGACCCTGAATGGTGTGTGTGGAGGTATGTGTGTGTGAGTGTGTGTGTGTGTGTGCGCGACCATCACTCATGGTCACTGGGTCCTGAGCACCATGGGCTCCAAGCTCGGGCTCCTCAGGCCAAGTCAGGTTCATAAGCAGGTTTTGTCAAGCTTGTATAGGTAAAATATTAATTGCCAACATGAAAAATAAAGAAATGTCCTGTAAAATCTCTATTTTTGCTCCTTAACTGGCCAGGGGTGAGCACTTCGCTGGAGCTGGGCAGCTGTTGCCCTCCTCAGACAGGACTTGTCCTCTTCCCTCAGCCACAGTTCCCTCTCTTCCTTGATGCCTCTCACACTGGAGCCCATATTGGTTACCGTATTTTATATTGTGCTTGCCCTGCTGTTTTCCTTCTTCTTTGAATAGCAGAGGGCAATGGGCATTTCTTCTAACCCTTTCTAGCAAGTGGAATACTGAAAGCCAGACCAGAGTCATGTGTTTTAAGAAAATTAGGAGGCAGCAGGTTTCTCTTTGGAAGAGAATGTGATGAATAAGCAAAAATGTGTGAAATAAAAATGTGTCTGAAAAGCAAAAGAATGTTTTTCTGTGTGGAGGACACTTCTTTCATTGCCATTATAGAGGCTACCCAGTAGGGCCCCACCCCCCAGTTTTCCGGCGTACCTGCTTGCCTTCTGTAGTCTCTTGGTTTTGAGATGGGTCCAGTTGGTGTGTGCCCCTCAAGTTGTCTGAGGTGAGAGGGAGTGAAGGTGTTTCTCCCAGGTGGGTCCAGCTTCCACTTCTGTGGCCTGTGGATAATCAGCCGCCTTTCCTGCTTGCAACATCGCTGCTGAACTGGAGGTCCCTATATTTGTCCTACTTCTTGAGTCTTGTTCTGTTCATGTGCTCCTTTGGGAGACATTGGGGTGCAGACCCTGAGAGTGGAACCTGCAGTGTCTTCCTGCATACATGTCAGGGGTCTCCGCTCCTGTTTGGGGTCTCCTCTGAATGCAGGAGCCCAGTACCATCCCCGCTTAACTTAGCGTCTTCCTGTGCTTGGCAGCCCAGTGCCCCCACCCCCTGCCTTGTTTCTCCCAAATCTAAAAAGCATCAACAGCAGAGCAGTAACAAACATGAAACAGACTTTTGTCAAGGTGAGCAAATGTGGGTTGTCAGAACTATCTGGTTGTAAAGGAAAGGAAAACAGCTCAGGTTTCCTTTTAGCAAGAATGGGAGTTGCTGGGTTTGTGGAGCAGCTTTGGGGCTGTCTCTTGCTCGTCCGAGCTGGGCTCTGGTTGTCTGCCTCGGGTCTCATACTTGCCCCTTGGTCAGTCACTGAAACGGTCTCCTTGCACCTCAGTTTTCTCATCTGTAAAGTGAGGTTAATCATGTTGCCTCTCTTACCTGTCTGTGGGGATGAATTTCAGGAGGCGATAGATGTAAAGTGCTTTTTGCTGTTCTGGACCCATGGTGAGCGTTCAGCAAATATTTGTGGAATTACCCAGCAAGTGTTGGTGGTGGGTGGTGGTGGTGGTGGTTTGAGGTTGCTCCAGTTCTGCCCAAGGCATCTATCCCTGAGGTCAGCCCCAGGGTGGGAAGCAGCCTGAACCCCCTCCCCAACACTCCCCCCTCGAGGATTTTCAATGAACAGAACCCAGAATGTTCTGGCAACAGTTGCTCCCTCTTTCCAAGTGACAAAGGCACCTTTGTAATGCTCGGGTGTGAAATCCATTCCAGAAACGAGGATGCTGCAGACTCAGGAGTCAGCTAGGGAGGACTGGGAGGGACTTGGGAGGCATTTGTCTCAGGGCCCTGTAGCTGACGGTTCGGTTCGTTCTCCCCACAATCCTCTGCCCCTATTTGGCTCCAGAGCGCCCTTGAATTGGTAGTATTTTGTGGAGGTAGGGCTATGTGGAGGCACATTTTTGCTGAGTAAGCTAAGTCAACCTCACCTTCCATAGCACTACCACAATCTCACGCATGCCTCAAAAAAGCTGTAACACCCACTGCTGGCATGGCTGCTGGGAAGTAGGGAGTCCCAAGTGATGTTGACAGCAGTGTTAATGGAAAGGGAAAATACAGTCTCACAATAAAAAAATACTGTACCGTTTGATTCAGTGTTTTTGGGAAACATGTATAGAACCAAAAAAAGAAAGAAAGAAAGAAAAAGGAAAAAGACATTACAGAGAAAAGTCTAAGATTGTCCCTCCACACATTGGCTTTCTGGCAGCTGTTTCAAAGAATGATCTTGATCTCTTCTGGTGACGTGAAGGACCGTACGTGACGTTGTTAGTAAGAAGGGCTAAGCTGACAGTCATCTGTAGTGTGCAATATGGGATCCCGATGTCTAAAAAACAACAGCAAAAGACTGTGCTGGGGAGTGTCTTGACTGTTGAGAAAGACCCTGCAGGACTCACCCCAGGATGTTGACATCGGTGACTGTGGCTGAGAATGGGGAAGGGGAGAGAAGATACTTACTTAGCATTGCATTTTTTTGGCATAGCCTCACTAGTTAGTAACACATTTTTGAAATTTACAGTTAAAAATTAATAAATAAATAGTTAAAAAAAATGACAACATTGATTTCTCACCCACTGTGTGGCTATAAATAATATTGGGTCTGTGAGCTCTGCCTTTGAGGAACAGGATAGCGGGTGGTTGAGCAAGATTCTGAAATCAGACCCCGTAGGTGAAATCCAGGCCCCAGTTTTCACAAATGGACAAAGATCTCAGCCCTGCTGGACGTGACATCTGGTCAGCACAGGACTGTGCCTGGGACAGTGATTCTCAAACCAGGGCAGTTTTTGCTCCCCAGGAGATGTTTGGCAAGATCTCTAGACATTTGGTTGCCCTCACTGGGAGGGGGGTGCTGCTGGCATCTCGTGGGTACCAGGCAGGGACATTGCTGAATATCCTGCAGTGCCCAGACAGCTCCACAGCCACGAATGATCTGGCCTTAGGTGTCAGAGGTGCTGAGCCTGAGAACCCTGAGCTCCACTGGTGTCTGGCACTGGGTAGGGAGGGCTCACACACCCAGCTGCTGTGACAAGACGACGATGGAGCCCGGTCTGTATCTGCTGCCATCTCCCTGGCCAAGGAGCTTGAGGCTTGGGGAGGTAGGAGCAGGCTGCCTTGGCTGTATGCGGGGGAGATGGGGCTCTGGGCTCGGGCTGGCCTGCGGTCCACGGAGACGGAGACCCCAGTGACGCTGGGCTACTCCGACACCCAGTCCTGAGCTTGGTGCTGGCGCCCCTCGGGGCTCCCCTGCTTGGTGCCAGCACTGCCGTCTGTCTGTCAGCTACCCGAAGCTTCGGGCCAGGACGCGTTCTTAGCCCCTTCCCCGTGTGTCAGGTCTTTTTCACATTCCGCAAGCTGGCAGCCACGGAGACAGGGCGGGGGCTGTAGTTCTGCACAGGAGAGTCTGGCTGCAGTGTCACGTGTGCAGCCGGGCCGGGGTGGGCTTCGGGTCTCCGGCCTTGCTCCTCTCTGAGCCGCAGTCTCCCAGCTGGAAGACCCGGGTGGGGAGTGCTGACTCCTGCCCTGCCTGGGTCTCTCAAGCAGGTGGCTGCAGAACGCTGCCCACAGGGTTCTAGAACGCCCATTGCTGTTCTGTATCACCCCATCTTTCCGGGCACTGTCGGAAGGCGGTGGGGATGGGGGCCGGGTGTCCTAGGAAGTGATGCCTTCACCATTTTAATACTGTTTTGTGTTGCGCTCACCCCGTTCAGTCGCTTGAAATGCCAGCCTTTTGCTACTATCCCCCGAATGTTTGGCTGCGCTCCCCGACCAGGGCCGGGCGGCTGGTCCCTGCAGCACGACAGGCATCATGGTCCAGCAAGCCCTGCTCTCAGCCTCCTCCCGACTGGTTCCCGGCCTGCCCGCCTTCTGGGTGCCGCGTTCTGTGGCCTTCCCGATTCCCTGCTCCTCTCCTAGCTTGTTGTCTAGACGGTCGAGAACGCCGGTTTGCTCCGGGCCCTTCCCTGGGCCCTCACGGCTGCCAGTGCGGCCTCAGCCCCTGGTCTCCTGCTGGGTCTGTGACCGCCGCCTACCCTGGGCCCTTGCTTCTGCCCTCGCTCCTGAGGGTGGTCTCCACATACATGCCGTGCAAGCCAGACCACGTCCACGTCCGTCCTCTGCCGACGCCTACCCTGGGCCCTTGCTTCTGCCCTCGCTCCTGAGGGTGGTCTCCACATACATGCCGTGCAAGCCAGACCACGTCCACGTCCGTCCTCTGCCGACGCCTCCCAGACTCCCGCTGTGAATGCCAAAGCCGGATGACGGGCTGGAAGGCCCTTCAGTGCCTGGTCTTCCGCTCCCCGAAGCCCCTCCGGGTCATCTCCCAACATGCCCCACATGTTGCTGCCACAGGCCTGTGTGCTTGCTGTCCAGCGGGTGTGGGTGCTGGGGCCGCTCCCAGGGGGCCATGCAGCTCGCCCCCTGGTGTGTCCCAGGCGGCCCCCCAAACCCCCGCCTGGAGTCGCACCTCCTCCATGCTCCCCTCTCCCCTCCTTTGTTTCACTTGCAGTTTGCTCACTTGTTTGATTCTCTGCACTCCCCTCACTAGAACTTAAGCTTCTGGGGGGTGGGGGGTGGGAGGGGGCATGGAGTTTGTCTTTTGGCTTTCATGTTCCTTGTGGCGTGCCCTGACCTGGAGCAGTGCCTGGTACACTTGGGCGCTCAGGGAGCATCTGTAGACTGAGGGAGAGAGGAGCCACTCACGGTCATGTGTCTCCTGAGACTTAGGCTGTAGCGGGGCTGCTTCTAGGCACCAGGGACACAGCTAAATCAGGCAGCACAGCTTCAGGCAGAGCTGGATCCAGGTGCCCGACCCGTGGGTCAGATAACCATCCACAAACCAAGTATCGCCCATCCAGGGAGCCCAGAACTCTGATTCGCTGCCCTGGGCCACCTGGTCACCTTTGGTGTCCCGGATGAGGTGTCAGCTCCTGCACAACCATGGGTACCATCAACAGGAGGTCCCATTTCAGGACTGCAGAGGGGGTTGCATGTGGATTTTGGGGTTGTGTGGCATCTTCTCTGCTGTGGATTTTGGGGTTGTGTGGCATCTTCTCTGCTGTAGGTGTTTGGAGAGCATGCTCTAGGTTTCCTGGTGACAGGCAGCTCCCCATTCTCCCCCCCCACACCTCCTCTTTGTCTCCCTTGCTTTATTGCTCCTTGCTTTATGAATCCCCCCAGCCCCCAGCTCTCCGCAGGCCCCCTTCCCTGCCTCACAAAGGGGCTCCAGATGGTACGCTCTCGGGATGTCTGCCATACCAATCTGTCGGGCTCATACCCCTTCCCCCTCCCCTCCTGCATATGCCGGCTTGGGTCTTCTCAGATCCGATTTCAGGCCTGAGGGAGGAAGGGTGCCCAGGGACCCTGGTTGGTCCTGGCCCTGTGGTGCCCGTGCAGGAAGCCAGTTTTATGGCGAGTTCCCATAGGCCTGCCTTCGGGGCACCCTGAGCCCCCAGGATATGGGATGTAACCAGTAAAATATCTCAGATTTTATTATACATTGGAATGTCCAGGGGAATCTAACTCAAATGCAGATTCTGCACCAGCTGGTCTGGGGGGTGTGGCTGGAGATGCTGTGCTGTCCCGCAAGTTCCCCTGAGATGAAGGGCCTGTTGGTGCCCGCAGACCATGCTCTGAGTAGCAAGGTTCTAAGGCACCTTCTCAGAAAAGCTTTGCTTGGTGTCCCCCTTTGCCCCTGCTTCCCAACCCAGGTCAGACACGCTGCTTTACAGGCTCTCAGAACTGCACCTGTCCCTTGTGGACATTGGACACACTTTAAGCTCTGCTTGGTTCCTGCTGTCTCTGAGCTGGCAGCAGATATGACGAAGGCCCCACTCTGTGCCCGCACTGGGGTGTGGCGGTGAGACAGACCGGCCCAGTCGCGCACTCCTAGGCCACATACCCCCTCCTGGGGGGAGCCAGGCCATAAACACGTGCTGAGTGAGTAAAGCCCTGCAAGGCCACGTGCTGGGAAGGTGGCATTTCAGACGCGACGACCACCTGGCCCACGGAGGTCCCCAGGGTGTGTCAGAGTCTAGGGGTACAGGAGGTCGCGCTGTCCCTGTCTGTGTAGTTACTCCCTGTGACACATGCACAGGGTCGACATTGCCACGAATTTCTCAGGTTGGGGGTCCCTAGACAGCGACGTGAATTAGAGGGCGTGGGGACTGTTTTGGAGCTGACGATCCGAGAAGGACCTTCTGAAAAGGTGATGTTTGAGCTGGGAGCTGCATGCTGAGAAACTAGTTGGGGAAGGAAGGCAGGCCCAGGGAAGCGCTGCGCAAAGGCCCTGAGGCAGGGGTGAGTTTGGGCTGTTCCTTGAATCAGCAAGGAGGTCGGTAGCTGGAGTGGGTGGTGAGGGCTGGGTGGGCAGGAGAGGAGGCGGAGTGTTGTTGAGGAGGGGCAGGGCAGTGGCTGGGAGTGGCAGTGAGTGGGTGTCTTGTAGAAGAGGCCCCCTCTCCGCTGCTGCTGCTGCTGCTGCTGCGGGGGAAGCATGGGGGTCTGGGGGGAAGGAGCAGAGAGGAGGGGCCAGGCTGGGGATGGGCGGGTTGCTGCACAAAAAACCAGCTCATGTGGAGCAGGAGCTGTGTTCTGGCGAACACCTCCTGCAGGAAGCTGCTCGGGCCAGAATGGTCCCTCCACAAGGTGGTTTTAAGGTCCTGCTGGGTGCTGCTGTGCAGAGTCTGGGTGCGCTTCTGAGGAGATGGCTGAGGCGAGTGGGTGGGGGTCTCGTCTCTCTGGGGCTTGTCACTGCGCGGAGAGCCAAGCTGGCCTCTTGGAATCAGCCTTGGTCATCAGGCCATACAAGCCTGGAGAACTCTGGAAAGCGGATGTTCCTGCTCGGATGTTCCTGCTCATCAGGTTTCATGAATACCTCCACCGTAGGCGGTAACAACAGCCGACACTGGTGAGAGCCCCTCTGAGGACCACGGTCTGCGCTGTTGCTGCACCATCCCCACCGGATGCTCATGCTGACCCCAGCGTTCTCTGACTGTCCCCATTTTGCAGACGAGGCGACTGAGCCCCAGGGAAGCGCAGGAATTCACCCAAAGCCACCCAGCGAGTCGGGACACACGCTAGACTAATGTGCTTTGAGATACCCTCTCGCATTTGCCTCTGCAGCGGTCGGGTCACATGCGTGCACGCTCCAGGCCTGGGCGCACAAAGGCCCGGCTCCGAAGCCTGGCGCTCCTGGGCCCTGCTTTGGCCCCAGATGAGAGGCTGAGGATGTGGAGACCGGACAGTTCTGCTGGTGCTTGTTTGTTGGTGGGTGGACGTGCTCTGTGGTTGCTACTGTCATTTTACGTGTGTGTGTTTGGGGGCAACGCTTATTTCCTTGTAAGGACCCCGCTTCTGTGACCGCCAGGAAGTGGGTGCGCTGCAGGCTCCCGCACCCACCCTAGCCGCCTGCCTGTCACGCTGTCTTCTCTGAAGCCTCAGCTGCGGGCTCAGACTGCAGGGCCCGCGCCTGCGTCCTCTTGCCGGAGGTGCCAACACCAGCTACGTGGAGGGGTTTCAGAGGCAAGATGACCGTCTTCCCGTGAGACAGACCCTCAGGTTCTGAGGCCCACAGCTCAGACGGGCCGGGACCCGTGCAGGCCTCTGTGCTGTTACTACTATTGTTATTGTTGTCTTCTTTCTTTCTCATTGGCAGGTGGAGCGGCCAGCTGCCCAGGTTGGTTTGGTCTGTCCCACGTGCACTGCAGCCCCTCAACCCTGGGCAGCCGCTGCTCACTCTGTTCACCAAAGTGTTTTAAAATCTGCTTCGGGCCTCTTCTGTGGCGCAAGGGGTTAAAGCGCAGCACTAATGAAGCTATCAGCAGTATGCAGCAGTTCTCATATGCAAAATAAGTAAATCTTAAAAAAAAATGTGCTTAAACCCTGGTGTCAGCTGAGCCCTGACTTGGATCCAGCTCTGCTGCTTCCCCGCTGTGTGACTTTGAGCAGGTTACCTAGCCTCTCTGTGCTTCACCTGTAAAGCAGGGAGTGATTGTAGGACCCCCTCAGGGGGCTCTTATAAGGTTTGAATGAGACTCTGTGTATAGAGGCCTTGATGGAATAGATGTACTCAGCATTTCCTGGGGCCAAGTGGACAGGAGAGGCTGGGACCATCCAGGCCTTGTGCGCCTCCCCTCCCCCACAGCTGACTCGGAGTCAGCCTGGCTCCATCCTCCACCACATCAAAGCTCCCCCAGCCCCCTTTATGGCATCGCCGATTAGACAAGATCCTATCTGGATGGTTGTGTGTGTGTGTTTGGGGGGGGTGGTGAGTGCAGGCCTAGGCGAGGGTCCTTGTTTCAGCAGCCCTGACCCTCTGCACAGCCCAGAGCCTGACTGATGCTGTTTCTGGGGTTTTGACCTGGGTGGCCTCTTCCTGGTCCTCTGCCCTCCCACCCCCCACCCGGTCAGGCGCTCTGTGCCTCATTTTCCTCCTCTCTAGTGGGGTGGCCAGGACCTCCCCATGGGGTGTGTGGGAGGTCCCCCCCAGTCTCGTGCAGTTTTAACCGTGTGCACGTAGGACAAAACCGGGTCCGGCTGGTGGTGTTTGCAGTCCTGTGCTTTGAACCGGCTAACAGCCTGGTCACACACAGGCTCCGGGCATTCAGCTCTGCTCAGGGGAGGGGCCCGGGGGGCCTGGGTGGCCTCCCTATCTTAGCCCTGTCTGTGTGTCTTGTGGGGGGCATCTCACTTTGGTGGCTGTCAGGGGGAGCACCTGCCATCCCTCGTCAGAGAGCAGGGGAGTCTGGAGAATGAAATGGAGGAAAAGGTCGGGGTACATGAGAAATGGTAGCAGCTAATTTTTTTAAACTAAAAATTTCTTTCTTTATGTTTATAGATTTCAATAGGGTATGGCACAGACCTGAAAGGACTCCAGGTTAATGCCAGGGGGGGGGGCCAGGCACACAGCGCTCTGCAGACTGGCTTAGCCAGACGAGAGTCACGACAGGAGATGAGCACTGAGCACCTACTACGTGTGGCCGTCCGTAGTTCCCGCCCCCATGGGGGAACTGCCCCACCCCAGATCTGCTGTGTCACAGTTGGCTTTTAACAGGCCCCTCGGTGACGGACAAGCATGCTGGGATTGGCGCCAGGCCACTTTGGGAGCTAGCTACTCACTTAGTCCCTGCAGCCAGCCTGCGAGGTGATGCTCCGGTCTAAAAAAGGAAACTGAGGCCTGGCCAGGCCCAGTAACCTGCCCAGCTCACGTGTCTGAAGCATGTGTGACTAGTGGCAGAGTCAGGATTTGAACCCCGGCCGCCGTGTCGGCACGCTTCTCTGACCAGCGTGATGCCCGAGGAGTGGGGGTTACCCCGGGGTGAGGGGAGGGCTGGCTCCCCGCGGCCCTGACCGGGCTGGACCCGCAGAGAGGAGCGTCTGGCCCGTCCCTGGCCTTTCCTTTTGCTCAGCCTTGCCCAGCACCCCTAGTGGGAGGCCCTTACCGCCTCTCTCTGCCCATTTTGGGAACTGTCAAGAACGAAGAAGCGGCACAAGTTCTTCATACTGCTGGAGAGTGGACGGGCTGGCAGGTCTCAGCCCTTCCGTCCTGACCCAGGAGCTGTGCCGAGGCGATGCCAGAGCCAGTGGCTCTGCTCACTGTAATGGACCGGGCCAGCCAGTCCACAAGCAGATTTAAGCAGAAAAGCATGGAAGCTGTCTGTCAGGAATGAATCAAGCCTCCTATCTTTTTATACAATTTTCTTTGGAAAAAAAGTCCCCCCCTCCCCATCTCTCTCTCTTTTAGACTGCTTTTTTTTTTTTTTTTTTTTTACTGACTTTCTGGGCACTTTTTGTCGTTGTTTTCCAATTAAAAAAATATTTTATTTATTTAGGCATACAGAACTGGGGTACAGGCCAGAGGTGCAGGGGGTGAGGGAATTCACCGGAGCCAGACTGGGGAGCAGAGCAGACATGTCGACAAAGTACACTGCTGAGGGGAGCAGCGGGAGACAGGAGAGGTCTGCGCGCCGGGTGGGTCAGCTCCGGGGCGGGGATCAAACTCCACTGAAGCGGCTGCGACCAGCTTGCAGTCTGTGCTTTAACCTACTGCGCCGCGAGAGAGGGCCGCCAATTTTTTTTTTTTAATGGAAGTGGTGTTGCCTTGTAACACTGTGAGTTCCAGGTGTGCATCGTTAACATCAACGCGTGTATATGTGACATTACTTCCCGTCCAGGTCTGTCCTTCCCGGCCAGTTCGCCCCTTGACCAGTGTTCGCTCTCCCCTTTGGCAGCTACTGGTCTGCCTTACAGTAAGCCCCAGTCTGAGAACCTCCCGGGGCCAGGTGCTGTGCTGGGACACTGGGGTGAACAAAACAGACAAAAGATCCCTGCCCCGAGGAGCCGGTGTTCAGGGCCGAGAGGCAGAGAGGTCACAGGTGCTCAAGGAGCAGTCCCGATTCAGGTCTTAATGCACGTGGGGAAAGAAGTAAAATGGGGTGTTGGGGTGATGGAGAATCACAGGGGAAGGAGGAGGATCTGCCTTTCCCAGGGAAGCCCCCACCCAGGGGCAGAGCCGGGAATAACGTGGAGGAGCCAGGTCTGTGACGGTGTGGGGGCAGCATGGCAAGGTTGGGAGGTGGGAAAGAGCTTGTGAGTTTGAGGTGCAGTGGGCGGTGGAGTGGCGGGAGGGAATGTGAGGAAGGTAAGGGGTAGACCTGGCAGGTAAAGGGGAGTAGCAGGGCTGCCCGGCCCAGGCTGAGGGCAGCCATGGAGGGGTCTCACTTGTGTTTGAAAAGACAGATTGGGACGTGAAGGCAGCCCTTAGGATCACCCCGATGGTGGCTACTGTGGTGATTGGCAAAGGATGGCTTGAAGCAGGTGGTGACCCAGAGAGAAGACAATACATTTAAGGTGGTGATAGAACCCGCTCAGAATTGAATTGGTGGTAGAGGCATGTGGGAGGTGAGGCTTTTCATTGGAGGGGAAGTTAGCTCTTGACTGGTATAACTTGGAACGCTTCCTGGAGGAGGTGGTGACTCTCAGCATAGGCGTGTACATTTGGGGACATTCCGTCAGTAGGAACTTCCCTGCTTCTGCCCCCCTCAGTGAGGGCAAAAGTGAGTTCACGTGAAGGGCAGGAGTTTGGCTTTCGTCATCTCTTTCTAGCCCTTAAAGGTCACAGATGAGCTCAGAGTTGTCCCTGGGGGGTTTAAACTACAGACGAGATTAAGGGTCAAAGGTTCTGGCCACTCCTTTATACAGGGCACAGGAAGGCAGCTTAGGTATTTCGGGACATTCAGGGGGAAGAATTTTTTGAGACTCAGCACTGGCCCTGGCTGGAGGGCAGCCTGCCTCAGCCCTCCCCCGGGGTCTCAGTTTCCTCAGCACCAGCGGGGTTACAGGGAGGTACTGAGCCAGCAACTGGCAAGGGGCGAACAGCCCGCTGCCCCTGTGCTGGGCCAAGAGCAGCTTGGTTTGCAAGGCGTCGCTTTCTGGGTGAGACCGAGTTGCTTGAGGAAGGTGACGGGGTTGGGGGGGGGAGTCTCTTTCTCCTTTCTCTCTGGGGAGATCACTGAGAAGGAGTGGGCACACACAGAGAGGCAGTGAACAGAGACAGCGCTGTGGGCCTTTTTTGGGGGTGGGATGGGGAGAGGGAGCTAGGTCAGCTGTATGGGCCACTTAATACCCATGAACTTGCAATTAAATGCGGAAGTGGGAGACAAGAAGGGCGGTAAAAGGGGATATTGTTCCCAGCTCCAGAGAGGAGGGCGGCTGGAGCCCTGGGGAAATGGCCAGCCCCCAACATGAATGGGCTTCAGTGTCCTGGGGGGGCTAGGGGTGCGGGGGGCTGTCATTTGGCCCTTTGTCCTGCTCTGCTGGGCCCAGCCACAAAGGCCAGCTTGATTCCCATTCGGCGGCTTTCTGGGGGAGAAGGGGGGCACCTCAGTCCCAGCTTGGCTCCCTCCCAGGGGCTCCCGCAAAGAGCTCCTTCTGGGAATGTGGGGAATGAATTTTGGGGTTCCATGCTCTGATTGAACCTATTTTTCCTTAAGCATTTTTAATGTTAACTTTTCTAGGCGTATCTGGCATGCGCAACCCACATGGTAAGCATTTGGTGTGATGAATTTTTACACATGATGATTGATCTGCCTAACCATGCCCAGATCAGCTAGTAAATATTGCCAGCCGTCCAGACGGTGTCCCCTCCTGGGCGGTATCCCCCAAAGTACCCGCTGTTCTGATTTCTATCAGCAGAGATGATATTTGCCTATCTTTGAGCTTTCTGTAACGTGGGACCGTACAGCACATGCTTTTTGGTATCTTTTAAATGAACTAGAAAGTATGATGACTGTGCATACATGTGTGATGGTGTATGTATCGAACACTGTAGGCTATGTGGGCATGCCACCCCTGCATGGTATGCAGTCATCCCCATGGCTCAAACTGAAAAGGGCATAAATGATGCAGAGTGAAAAGTCAACCTCCCCAATTATGGAGACCGTGGTGAGATCAGTGGCTGCTGGGGGTGGGGAGGTGGCGGGAGGGGGTGCAGAGGGATGAAGCAGTGGAGCACAGAGGACTCTGGTGGCCGTGCAGCTCCTCTGCTTGATGCTAATGGCTGGAGAGGCGTCATAAAGCATTTGTCCAACCCACAGAATGTGTAACCCAAGAGTGAGCTCTCAGGTGAACTGTGACCCCTGAGATAATGACGTGCCAACACGGGCTGTAACAACATACTCCTCTGCTGGGGGTGTTGGAAGTGGGGGCCTCAATTCATGTCTGGAGCCAGGGAAAAGAGGGAAGTCGCTCTCTGGGCCTGCCACTCGGTTTTGCTGTGACCCTAGAACTGCTTTAAAAAAGTAAAATCTTTACCAGTAAGAAGTCAGCCACCTGCTTGGCTCCCAAAGCCAGCGAGGTCGCGGCTCCATGTGAGTCCGTCGTACACAGAATCAACTCACTCATTTTTAAATGCATCGAATTTCACTGCAAGGATGTACTGCAGGTTGTATTTTTTGGTCTTCTCTTGATGGACATGGAGGCTGTTCCTGTGCTCTTATTGTTCTCAAACGGTGGTGTGCCCGAGGCTGCTTCTTACCTGTAGGTTTGTACAACTCCAGGATCTCCACACTGGTAAGATTTCCCTCACCTTTAATTACATCGTAGACGGGAATGCCTTCTCCTTACAGAAATCGAGCCATCACTATGAGGTAACCCTCCTGGACCTGGTCTCCCTACCTCCAGCTGCTCTTAATACTAGTGCGCGTGCAGCCGTCTGGACTTTCTCTGTATGTCACATCATCGACACACACACACACACACATATGAACCTGTGGGACAACAGGCCATGCCCTTGGGTAAACGAAAAGTGCCCAGCCCAGTCCTGGGCCCAGCAGCTGGGTCCAGGTGTGGGCTCCAGGTTGAACTCTTGCTGTCCCGTACCTGCAGGTGAGAGTCACCTGCTCGCCTTGGCTCCTGCACCTGCCCTTGCTCTCCAGAGGTCTGGAGTGATCTCTTTCTGTTGTACACGGTTTCACCTCATTCCTCTGACTTCTGCCTGCAGTTAAACTGGGGTTCATACATCCACTCCCTTCTGAAGGGGCATCTACGTGGTTCTTTTTCTTCTGTGTGACGCATGTTCAACCCCAGCACGTGGTTCTTTGGTGTGGGCCCAGTCCTTGCACGGCAGGCCAGCACTCCTGGCCTCCACCCGCCAGGTGCCAGCAGCATTCCTCCTCCTTAGCTGTGACGACTAGGAATATCACCAGAGTGCTCTGGGGGAGTCACCCCCACCCCTTCCTTTGAGAAGCACTGGTCTATACTGAGAAATGCTGCACAAACATCCTTCTCTGGTCTTCTCTGTGGTCACGCCATTCCTTGGGTCATGGGCTAGAGGCCCAGAGAGGTTGAGACACGTGCTTGAGGTCACACAGAGCGTATGTGGCATAAACAGGATTCAAGCTCACTGTCTTCTTTGTTGGGCACCCACCGAATGCCAGGCACACACCGGATGGAGCTGGGTGTCTCGTGGGTGACAGAATAGACTTGGCCTCATGGAACTGACACTCTGGCGGGAGCCATGAGGTGGGGTGGGGGAGGGTAGGAGAGAGTCCCAGGTCTCCGTGACTCCTGCCTCCTGATGACCTTTGGCAGTAACAAATGTCATATGTTGAGGGCTTTAGTACGTCAGTGACGGTTCTGAAGCATTTCCCATGATTAACCCACTTACTTTCCGCAAAGCCCCTGCGCGCTACCATTCTTGTTCCCATGGTGCTCTCGGGATGTGGGGCCCAGGAGGCCAAGTCCTTGACCAGCAGCAGAGCCTGTGATCACACCTGGCCTCTGCCCCTCTCTGCAGCCTCCCTCCTGCCCGCTCTTGTACCTGCCTCTTAGGTGGTCCTGAGGGTTGCGTGGGCTCAGACAGTGGTGGGGCGATACGGGCAGAAACTGAAAATAAACATTTAAACTTTTATAGGTATTTTGGCAGAGTTGTTTTATGCCAGCTAAGTCCAAGGGTAAAAAAGTTAAACTTTTTATGCTTTGTTTTTCTAGTAATTCACTTTTACTGTATTTTTAAACGCATTCCTCTTTACTGGATTGAGGGGGAGAAATAGGTTTTCCCAGCATATAGTTGGAGGAAAGCCGAGTTAGGAAAGAGAAAGTTAGGGGAGCAGACTGTGACCCATATTAAGTGTTCACTCAGAGTGCGCTTTCTCTGTGACACGTAGCTCCCTACAAACTCCTTGCCCCTGGGAGCAGGGACACACCAAGGGAGCTGGTTCCCATCCCATGGGTGAATTAGAGGCCCAGGGACTTGGCATTGGCCGGCAGGAACGGGGTGCTTACGGGTTTTCTCTAAGCTGATCCTGATTTAAAAAAAAAAAGATTTACTGATTTATTCATACAAGAACTGGAGTATAGGCCAGAGGTACGGGGGTGAGACGATTTGCTAGAGACAGTGTGGGGAGCAGAACTGGCAGATCGACTGAGACACCCTGCTGAGGGGAGCAGCGAGTGGGTCAGGAGAGGTCTGCTGCGCCCAGTGGTTCAGCTCCTTGGCTGGGCATCAAACTCATGCTGCAGCGGCTGGTGATAGTTTGATAGCGCTGAGACTTTAACCCCTGCACCACCAGGGAGGCCGTGGGTCATGACTTTTTACTCCCGCCTCCAGCACGCAGACCTCCGCATGGAGAGGGGGGGACCGACAGCCTGGAGCCCTGGCAAAGCAGGTTCTAGGGAGAAGCTGGGCTTCCCTTGGGGCTCCAGGTGACTGGGACCCCTCATGGGGTGACTGTCCTGGGCCTCTCTTCAGCCCTTTCTTTGTCTCTGTGGCCATGGCAACCTGGCTGGACACTTGGCACTCTCAGGCCCAGCCCCCAGCTCGAACAGCTCTCTTCTTCCTCTGCCGAGGCTGCCCTGGCAGGCTCCTGCCTGGCTGAGGAACTGACCCCCACCCCCTTTATGGGGCTCCTAGGCAGGGTCAATGCTGCCCTGGCTTCTTGGAAGACCCCTAAATGAAGGTTTACTGGGTCTCCTCTCTGCTTCCTGGTCTCTCCACTTCTGGCTTGAGGGAACTTTTGTTTTTTATCCCACTTGCTCTTTCTCCCTTGCTTTGCCTCCAGCCTCCTTCTGGGGTTCCTTGTCAGCTGTCTCTGTCCCTGTTTCTCTCTCTCTGTCTGACTTCTCATGTATAGTTCTCAGGCTGGACCTGTATCTAAGAAGGGTGAGGCCCAGAGCCCCGTACTCAGGGTATCTTCAGGGACCCTTTCGTGCTCCAAGTAAGGACCCCTTTTTATAGGGGCTCTTCTGCAGAAAAGCCGAAGTGAGCCCCAGCTTCCACCAGCCCTTCGAGGTCTTGCTGCTGTAGGGCTGAGATGAGTGTGTGTGTCCACCAGGGCATCTTCCTCTGAGAAAGGGGACCTCCTGTTCCATCAGGGCCTTCTGGTGAGGGGCTGTCCTCTCCCCCATGAACAAGGGACTCCACTTGATGAGGGAGGGACCCTCTCGCCCATGAAGTGCTTCCAGGCTGGTGAGACAGGTCCTCCTGCCTAGTAGGAGCGGTCTTCCTGGCCAGGTCCTCTTGGGAGGAGGTGGGCTGCTGAGCCCCCTGCTCTGACATCCGAGCCTTGGAAAGGCTTAGGCTTGGACAACACAGACTGTTTTCTTTCCATGCACCAGGGAGAAGGCCAGTCCCCACGGTGGGTCATTAAAGTCGTCTTTTATCAGTGGTACAGCTGTCCCGATGGGTGTGACGAAGTCATGCTTCACCCCACTACTCTGGACCTGTAGCGTCTTCGAGGGTGTCAGAGGGAATGGGAGCCCAGAGCGAGGCAAAGATTTGCCCGAGTGAGGCTTGCCAAGTCGGAGCCTGCATGGCTGAGCAGTAAAGCAGGTGGTGAAAACAAACACACCTCGCCCCCATCTGTCTCCTCTTTCTCCACTTTCACCAATGACGTGGACGCAGAGAAACACTTCTCCATCTCGAACTTCTCTGTGCCTTGGTTTTTTCATTGATTAAATGGAGAGAAGACTAGCTCAGATTTTTGTTTTCTTTTTTTTAATTAAAGAGTTAAATTGAGATATATGTATATTTCACTTACCCTAAGTTCTCCCTGTTAAAGTATCCAGGGCAGTTAGTATAGTCATGGGGTTGTGCAACCACTGCCGGTCCCTAAGTACAGTACATTGTCACCATGCCCAGAAGAAACCCCAGACCCATTAGAAACCCCCCCTCCCCACAGCCCCGGTCCCCTTTCTGTCTCTTCTTCTAAGTTCCCTAGATGGAACTTTTCGTGCATGTGGAATCAAGTAGCACGTCCTCTGTTGTGTCTGATTCATTTCACATAGCGTAATGCTTTCAGACTTCACCCACGATGTGGCCTGTGTCAGAATGGCTTTTCTTTTTTATGGCCAAGCACTATGCCAGTGCATGGATCGGCCACATTAGTTTAGCTGTTCATCAACTGATGGACATTGGGTTGTTTCCATAGTTTGTAAAGAGTGATGCACTATAAGCCCGTGTGTAAGTTTGCCCAAGAATGGATGTCTGGATTTTTCTTGTGTGTGCACTGAGAGTCTCATAGGCTTCCTGGGAATGAAACCATCAAAGCACATCTCTTGAGTGCCAGGAACCTAGCAGGTGCTGGATGTGTGTCAGCTCCTGTTACACAAAACAAGCTCAGGCCCTTGGCTGTGATGCCGGGGAGATAGCAGTGCCGTTGGACATGGATTGAACGCATCAGTTCTGGGGGATGGCTGCTCTTTTATAGTGAGGAAACTGAGGCAGAGCAGGAGAGACACGCGAACGCTGCCAGCCTGACTCCAGAGCCCATGCCATTGACTGACCTCCGAACTGGAGAGCACGTGTCCTGGGCTGTGTGCGCCCCCATAAAGGGGGTGCCTGCTTCTCGGCTCCATATTGCCAGATTGCCTGACTTTTTAAAGATGTTTTCTAGTGACCGGAAATGTGGAGTTTGTGGTATGAAATCACTTGATTTTTAAAAGTTGGCAACCCAGTCACATTTGTAACAAACACTGCATTGGCCAAACAAAACACAACTGTGGGCCAAACCGTGGGTTGCCGGTTTGCACACTCTGCCCCGAGGGCCACTTGTCGGGAATGGGGGGTGCTCGCCGGGCATTGACCTTGGCACCGTGCCTTCCTGGTCCACATACTTTTCCTGGGTGGGGGGGTCTGTCCCAGCCGTGTTTAGATGTTGCCTCTCAGGGGCACGAGTGGACTGGTTGGGGCCCTGGTGGCATCTGGTTAGTTTAGGGATCCCTCCTGCTCAGCCCCAGGCCAGGGACTTTGGCATGCTCATGTCGCTGCTCTCTGTGCAGCAGTTGCCTTTACGCCAGGGAGTTAACTGCCTTCCCAGAGCTGGAAGCTGCCTCATGCATGAGAGCCGGGAAGGCAGAGGCTCACCCCCAACCCTGCCACTTCAAAGCTGTGGCCTCAGGCAGGTTAAATGACCAGAGCCCTCGCATCTGTACTGCAACATGGGACGGATATATCATTCCAGGGACAGGTAGGCCAAGTATGATCAGTGTGCACGCTGTGCCTGGCATCCTGGTCACCTCGCTGGGCTGGAACCACTGAAATGTTGACCCAGGGCGCAGCCTCAGCAGCCGGGCTGAGTCCTAGCCTTGCCGCTCGCCAGCAGCTTGACAGATAGGGAAACTGAGGCACAGTGATCACGTCATTTGTCCCAAGATCACTGTCACTTGACACTGATCACTGTCAAGTCAGAGGGCAATGATCCCTCCCTCATGGAGTTCTGGTAGCCTGTAGGTCAGCGCCCGGCACGTGGTAAGAACTCAGTCACCCCAGCCATGGTTACCATCACACGCAAACAAACGCAGAGACGCGCAGACATGCCTGTGCCAAGGCGCCGCCATCTGGAGAAACAGCCACAGGTGATGGTTTCTTTCCGTGCGCGCATCTGCGTGTTCACTGCAGGGAGCGAGGTCGAGCGTGTGCATGCAGGAATCGGCAGCCCGAGCCAGCAGCGGGTGCTGTTTCTGCCTGTGCATCCCTGCGTCAGTAGAGCGTGTCCATTATGCACGAGTGTCGCTCTCGGTGCCTTCCCAGACATGGCGGCATTCTCAGGCCCTGGACCAGGCACCTGCGCTGCCAGTAATGCTGTGGTTGATTGGGGGGAGCTGAGGGGCCGGTGGGACGTGTGGGGCGGGGTGGAGGAGCCCAGTGGTTGCTGCTCTGCAGTCGGGGTGTGCCAGGGAAACCGTGTCGCGGCTGGGGCTGGGCCTCGGGCCCCAGATTCTCCATGTTGGTGTTCAGCGCCGGATGAACAGACCGGGCCTCCTCTGGGGCTCTGAGCCTTCCTCTGCCTCTCTTCACCTTCCCTTCTCTTCCTCGGCATATTGCAGGCACTAATTGAGGCAAAAGCTCCTTGGAAGCCAGGAAAAGCTGAAGCATGCAGAATTAGCACAACAGAATTTAGCTATGTATTTATCCCCTCCCCCCAAGTTCCTTTTTCCCATTTAACTTCTGAAATTGCCGTGCAGCGCCCCCTCCCCCATACTCCTCTGAGGCCATGAGGAGGCTTTTGTGCCTCTCCTCCATGCCTGGAAAACTTTCTGGGGAGACCAGGGGAACTGCGGGTGCTTCTGAAACAGTGAGGTGGTGCGGTCGGGTCTTTCTCCTGCCCTGGATGGACTCAGCAGTTCGGTCTTCTCGTCCGTTGAGCAGTTGGGGTGCACTCCATGTCTGCACATGTGACCTCACGCATCGTGACCTCTGTGTTCCCCCCATGGCCTGCAGAGGTGTTCTCCACTCTACAGAGGAGGGAATGGGGTTCAGAGAGGTTATCCCTGCTCAGGGTTGCGGGCGAACCCGGGGCCGAATGTCCCAGGGTCTGGGCGCCTCTCCATGCCCTGAATGGCCAGTGGGCTATTCAGCGTGCTTACTGAGCACCTGTTATGGGGGGGCCCAGCCTTTTCCTTCTTTCCTCCCCTCTACTTCATTCTTTATTTTCCCCCTGCTACCCTTCTGTCCGTCTGTTTGTCCGTCCATCCAGTTTTTCCTAAATGCACTCATTTCAGGATCAAGCCGCATGACTTTTGTCAACCGCTACATTATTATGTATTATTCTCCCTTATGTGACCTTCCTCTCTTTTAAAAAAGCTTCGGTGTCCTCTCAAGCATTCATGTTCCTGAGCATGGACTGGAAAGGCAGCCGTTGTTGCTAATAGCAAAACAGTGTCCCTGAGCGTCACCCCAGCGCCTCTCCCCGGCCTGGCAGGAGGCCTGTTGGGCAGACGAGGCAGGGTCCGCAGCTCCCGTCAGGCCCGGGGCCTGGGGTGTTGCGTGCAAGTCTTACCAAGGTGGGCCCGAGAGGCAAGAAGGGAGCAGGCCCTCGGCCCGGAGCTGCCCTGAGGGAAGGCTCTTGCGGGACACCAGGGCTCACGGCCTCTGGCCCGAGATGAGGACAGGCATCTTTTGAGCTGATGGGACATTTGAATCCAGATGGGATTTTGGCTTTTTTTGCCAGTTTTTTTTGGTGTTCAGGTGGGTCCTGGGCATATGGCATCAACAGAGTTATTTCTCCCTTGTGAGTGTTTGGGGTGTGTGGGAGACTGACAACTGAGGTCCAGGTCATTCTGACGTGGCGGGAGGAGGCTGTGAGGCCGGGGTGGGGTTGGTGGTCAGCAGTGGGTCTGGGTGGGGTGTGCTAGCTGGGAAGGCCCAGCAAGGAGGTGGCATGGCCACTGAGCCCCGGGAAGGGGCATCCACGTTGAGTATTTGGAGCTATTTGGGCAAAAGCAATAGCAGGTTCAAAGGTGCTGAGGTGGGAGGTGGGTGTGTGCAGTGACAGGTGGTGGTGAGGTGAGGGGTGCTGCGTGGATGGGGCCAGCAGGGAGCAGGATGCAGCTTCTGAAGGACCCCCTGATGCTGCAAGGCTGGGGCCAGAGGCCAGCAGGGGGCCCAGGGAAGAGGAGTGTAGGTGGGGGCTGACCTTGGCTTTGTCCAGGAGGTGGCAGACAGGAGGTGGGGTCCACAGGACTTGCTTTTGCAGAGCGACAAGAGTTGGGAAAGTTAGGGTGAGGACTGGCCCACACCTGCAGGACCCTGAGGGTGATCCCCTCCTTACCTAGCTCCCTACTGTCGCCTGTTGCCGCCCTGTAGGCCCCTGCAGGCTCACTGGTCTGAACATCTGCATCAGAGTCGGAGAGGAGCTGCTGTCTAGAGCCCAGTGAGGGAGCCTTTGCAGAGTGTGGTGCCCGGCGGCCATGACCCGGGACCTGGTCTCCTCTGAGCTCCGCACAAGGTGTCTTTGTGGGGTGCCTCCTTCAGTCTTCTGCTGTGACCCTCGAGGGAGGAGTTTTCTTACTATGTCTGGCCCATGTGGAGAGAGGCTGAGCGTGGAGTAGCCCAAAAAGATTGTGGGAGACTGTTGAGCTGTTGACTGTTGCATCCATCCATCCATCCCCACCCCATCTCCCCATCCCGGCCATCCTGCCCATCCGATCGTCTGTCCGTCAGTCTGTCCACCCATCCATCTACTCGTCCATCCATCCATCTACCTACCCATCCAGGGACGCTTGAGCACCTGATTCTTTGGGTGCTTTGGTCTCATGCTGCCCCGATCGTGAACAAGAGTTAACAGTCCCCACTCCCACTCAGCCGGCACTGGATGCCGGGACAGACAATAAATAAATAAATAAACCAGTGAGTGCATGGTGCTCCATCTAGTGAGAAATGCCCAGGAGGAAGATAAGGCAGGGGCGGGGGAAGGAGGGCAGGCGGGAGGAGTTGCTCTTCCTGCGCTGAACAGAGATGGCGTTCCAGAGTCAGTGTGTCTCAACAGAGCTCAAGGTGGGGATGGAGCCATGTTAGTTTCGGGGGGAGGGGGGGAACAGTAAGCAAAAAGGTTCCGAAGGAGCTTACTGTTGACATTTTCCCCTCACTCCCCTTCCCCTCAAAGCTCTGTGGCAGGGACTATGGTCAGGGTCAGGAGGTTGTCCTGGAAATCCAAGTGGGTGGAGACATGGAGGAAGCAGATGCCAGATTTCACCCTGGAGTGGGGTGAAGCAGGACGCCTACACTTGGCCCCATCCGAAAGGACTTGTTCCTTTTCGAGTTGGTGGTTATTTGGAAGGGGTGGACGTGACTGGGCTTTTAAGTTCCTAGCTAAGATCAGGCTCTTAGTTAATGCTGAGATGGTGGACTCTCTGTGTAAGTGACTGAAATACAAACCAAACTGATTTAAACTAGAAGGGAGATGTAAAACTAGTTCAGTACTAGAAGCTAGGAGTCAGCTTCAGGTACAGTTAGATCCAGGGCGCTCAGCGTCCATCTCTCAGTTCTGTTGCTCTTCCTGTTAGTTCATTCTTGTGTTCCTCAGGGTTGGATAGATAACACCCTTCCAGGAACATTGAGTGCATTCCTAGAGAAAGGGGAAAAGGAAGCTGGTGGTAAAAGGTGAGTCTGCATTCCTCTCTAGGGCAAGAGCTTATCTGAGAGAGGAGAGATTCTTATTTGGTGTGGGAAGGTGGTGAGCCTTTGGGTCCAAGCTCTGTGTTCTACAACTGAGATCCCCTCCCCCCACATGTATTAATGTGTCCTTTTCCTCTCCCCTGCCCAAGAGGGCACCTTAGAGCCCTCACAGTATTCATTAATATCTTGTGATTTTTGGTAAGTATTTTACCTGAATGAATGGTCGACTATTTAAATGTCCACCATTTATTTTCATTATTTGACTTGCTTTACTACACATAATTCTTTCAAACTCCCTCTAATTTGTTACAAAGGCTTCATCTCATCCTTTTCATGGCTGAATAGTACTCCATAGTGTGGCTAGACCACATCTTGGGCCAGCCATCCACCGACAGACGCTTAAGCTGCCTCCATGTCCTAGCCATTGTAAACCATGCTGCTGCGGACATTGTGGAACTTACCGGGTTTTTGGTTGATGGTCACTGGATAGATGCCCAAGTATAGGATTGCAGCATCCTATATTTCCATCAGTGGTTTTAAAGGATAAATCCAGATGCCTTTTCATCAAGGCTGCTCCCGTTCACCTAGGATTCCTTTCTCTACATCCTCACCAGCACTTGTTGCTGGAGGTCTTTTTAGTACGTGCCGTTCTCAGGGACCTGTGGTGATAGCTCGTGCAGTTCACCTTCACCTCTCTCAGCAGAAGCGATGATGAACACTTTTTCCTTTGTCTGCTGCCCTTCTGAATAGCCACTTGGGTGAGTTGTCTGTTTATATCTGCTGCCCACTTCTTAGATGCAACTGAGATTTCTCAAGGACATGTGAGGACTGCATCCCTGTATGACTCACCCTTGGATGAGTCCACTTCACCCAGCTTACATCATTTCCTCAAACATCTGCCCACCATCCTGCAAATGGCACAGGACACTTCCCGCCCATTCCTGGGGGAGGGGAAGGGTGCAGAGCTGAGCTCTGTGGTGGGTGCCGTCTGCCCAGGAAAATCTCCTTGGCTTGCAGAACGCCTCTCATGGGCCTTGTAAATACATCGAGTGCATGGCGGGTTCTGGATGGTGTGTGCACTCTCGGGCCCCCCACTCCAGCGCTGAATGTTTGGTTTCTGGGTGCATTCAAAGCCTCTGACAGCCCGCAAGCCCAGTGTACTCACCACACGGCAGCTTTCCTTTCCCTGGGTATTTGTGACTTCCCTCATTTTTGGGTTTCTCCAAAACAAAGAAAATAAAACAAACCACAGTCATATTTCCAGACCCCAGCATCTGGCGGCCACTTGTAATTGGCAATGTTTGGGGGAAAATAAAAAGTGTTTTGATCGTTTTTCAAAATTAGACTTTAAAAATGTATCATTGGGTGTTTCTGCATTAAAATGGTCTTTTTCCTTTTAAAAACATTTTGCAACCAGGCTTCTTGAGGGATTTCCTTAGCCTGTTCCCATACCGTCTAGATCTGTTTATAAAATTCCTTCCAAAAAATTTTTTTTTTTTTTTGCAAAAGGGGTGTCTTGCTTTTTTCTTTCTCTGACCTCTATACAAATCTCGTCTTGTGAGCAGAAATATGCTAGAACCAGCTTGGCCCGTAGCAGTCTCTTGAAGACCCTGTTTGGCTCCGCCTTGCCTCTGAACACTTACTGCGTGTGATGTTTCAGAATCAGCCTTTTTTTCTTTTGTGAACAAAGGACCTTTACGATGTCTTTTATCAGAACTCACTGGACGCCTGGAGCCCGCTTATCCCTGTGATGAGGTGCGGGCCTGGACCTGGGCGAGCAGATTCAGGGGCAGTGTTTTGGGGCAAAGGAATGCTCCCCAACCCTCGGTGGAGGGGGCCAGGACTGAGGGGGTACGGTACCCGCTGTCTTGGGGGGCAAGAGGGCTTCCTCATGACTCTCCACCTGTCTTGTGGGCCCTGAGGCCCAGGAGTCAGTCCCCAGAGGGAAAGCCTGCTGTGTTCAGGGGGCTTCTGTGAGCTTCTGAGGGTGTGTGTCTGGAGGGGGTTTGGGGGCTGTGGGGCGGGGACTGGGAGGGTCATGGGTCATGGAACAGAGACAGTCTCCAGTGACCTTGCGCCTTCCTGCTTTACCTCGCTTCTTTTCCTCTTTTTCTTCTTTCTTCCTCTTCTTCCCTCCCTCCTCCCCCTTGGCACCCACGCCCACTCTTCCTCCTCCCCCCCGCCCGCCCATCTGGGAGAGCTGGTGTGGGCACAGGAGGGCATCCAGAGGGGCTGGCTGACCTTTCTCAGAGGACACGGGATGTCGCTAGTTCTGCTCATCTGACCTCCGTACTTACCCTTCTGCCGCCACGTGGCCCAGGCCGTCTACCAGGGATTTTGGTCTTTGGAGTCAGAGTTTATATCCCGGCAAACCCCCAATCTGGAAGCCACACTGACTTCTCTGTGGGTCCTCAGACACCCTGGCACAGACCTGTCTCCTCTTCAGCTTCGGGACACTTGCCCTCAGGATCCTCCTGCCCTGCACCCTGCCTCGAGGCCCCTCCTGGCGCCCAGCCCGAAGCCCCCAGCCTGTCCGAGTCCTCTCCTGGGGGTGTTGGGTGGTAGCATTACCCTTTGTTCAAATCCTGCTTTCAGGGTAGGGGCTTGTGTTGGAGCAGGAGGATTGACTATACAGCAAGGGCCCGAGGATTCTGTGGGCAGGAGGGGGGCCCCTGCCAGGCCGGGGTCAGGGGAGGCAAAACCTGGGCGGGGGGGGGGTTTGGGCGGTAAAAGGCCAGCGAGTTGGCCACTGGGGATGAGGTCTCGCTGCTGTGAGGGGCTGAGCGTCTCTTCCACTGTGCTGTGAAGCCCCCCCACCCCGCCCCTCCGCCCCCCCCGCAGCTTTCCCATCTGCAGTGATTCCTGAGCTCTAAACCAGCAGGGCCAGCAGTGCCGTCCTGGAGCCCCTGGAAGGGGTTTTGGGAGCCCCGGGTGGGGGTGGAGGGGACTCCCGAGACCCGTTGCTTGGAGCAGAGTGGACAGTAGCCGGGCAGCGTGCGCCAGCTGCTCTTAGTGCCCCATGCATCTTTTATGATGAGTGTTAATGGTGCTTTCTGGCCTGCCGTGAGCCTCACCTATCACTGCGGGGGGCTGGGCAGCTGCGTGCCTGCCCCTGCTGGCTGTCAGAGGAGACCCAGGCAGGGCGCTCGGGCAGATCTAGCCCTCCTCAGAACGTTCACTTTGTTGAGGTAGGATGTTCACCTAACACAGCCTACCCATGTTAGCGCCTCTGTGTGGTTTCACATGGGTGGGCTGCTGGCCGACTCTGCTTCCCCGGACTGGGGTCGGGGTAGGGGGTGGAGATGGGCTGCCGTGAGGTCGGTTGGGAGCTGGAGAGGCCCAGGCCCTTCCCACCTCGGACTTCATGCCCACTAGCCCGCTTGGCTTTGTCTTCTGCAGGTTTGAGGTTCCTGTGGGCAAACCAGCCTTTTGTCCCCCGGGGAAGAGGTGTTTCCAGGGGGGCAGGGCCTAGCCTTCTGTAATGGCTGACATCAGAAAAAGGCCTTGAAAATGGTCTTAATTTAGCAATCTTGTGTGTGCGTGCGTGCGTGTGTGTGTGTGTGTGTAGGACTAGATGAAGATTTCCTTTGGAGAAGAAAACTAAAACCCTACAAAAAAGTTGTTTTCCATCCTTTTATTAGTACATAGTATTTGGATAAAGTAGCAATTTTGCAGAATTCTCTAGTCAACAGAGGAAATCAGTATTGATTTTCCTCCCTTGGGGGATGGATGCCTAATCTCCTGACAGAATGAAGTGATGCTTGTGCGATGTTCTCCTCACCAGGCTGCTCTGTATGGGGTGCAGAAGCCTTGAGCCTTTCGGCTGTCACTGTCACAGGTGGCTCTTGGTGGCCAGACCACCTCTGGGGGAGCTCTGTCTTGACTTCTGCCTGGGTCATCCTGTCTTTTGATGAGAACCAGTCTAACTGCCAGGCCTCCGGGGTCTGTCGCTCTGCCTGCTCAGCCCCAACTTTGCTGACATCACTTTCGTCAATGTCACGAAATCCTGCAGCTCTCACCAGTCTTGCAGTTCTTCGCACCTGATTTGCTTTTGCTTTGCCCCAGGTGATGGCCATGGCATGTTCAGGAGTGCTGGACCTGTGAGGATGAAGAATGATGCTCGCAGGGTGGGGGATGCTTTCAGAGGTCCGCTCGTGTGGTCATTTATTTGACAGGTCTTTTCTCCGGAGGGACTTACGTGGTGGGTGGTGGTGTGGACCCTGCAGGAGCATTTCAGGATGTGCTGCTGTTGCGGAGACGTTCAGAGTTATCGAGACCAGTCACCTCTGAAACAATCAGTGGCAGGTTATGGGTGGCAAAAGGACATGGTGGCTCCTGGCTTTTCCCCGTGTCACCTGGACTCAGCCACCCTGGCCTTCGATTGTTGGGGACATTGGGCTCAGCCCGAAGGTCCCTCTTCTTCCCAGTGATCTTAGCTCTTCCCTACGTGTCACACTTCTGTGGCCCTGGGTCCTTGCTGTCTCCCCAGGGTACCTAGTGACACCTCATGCTAAACATGTGTGAGCCAAATCCCTCCTGTTGCCCCTGACACCAGCCCCGCTGGCTTCTAGACTGGCCTTGGAGTTGCACTGTTTTGCATTTTCTCAGGTGTGTTTTGATCTTCAGGGCTTCTTCAGGAGAAGCCCAGTGGGGATGGGTCGTTCCCATTTTGTAAGTGGACACGAGCAGGCGCAGGCTCTGGGGCAGAGCCGTAGGCTGCCCGAGGGTGCCTCTGTTCCACAGGGGACTGACAGAGCAGGCATTCCCTTTTGATGCTACCCTCAAATTAGAGGGGTCCGGGGAGGTGGGGCCTCCTGGCAAGTGGAGGGAAGTGGGAACTCTGGCATCGGAGGGTGGGAAGCAGGGGAGGTGGCTTCGTGGACATGTGGTCGGGTATGTGGGTGGCATGGTCTTGGCCAAGGCCCAGGAGGGGAGGACCTGCCCAGGAGGGGAGGGCTCTGCCATCCCAGACAGCGTCCCTCTCTCTAGTGTGTCCCGGAGAAATCAGCGGAGAGTGCCTGGCGAGTTCGGAGTTCCCTCTCTGACCCCCCAAGGAACAGTGGGGTGTCACACTGTGTGACAACACCATCAACACCATCCACGGAGGCTTCAACGACTTGTGTTTCTCACAGTTGCAGTCCAGGAAGGCCAAGGCCATGGGGAGGGGGGCGGGGGCGGGGAAGGGGGCCAGGGGGTTGGGGGTGGCCGTTGGGTTCTGGGTGAAGGTTCTCACAGGGAGGGGGAGCGCGCGGGGTCTCTTCACTGCAGAAGGGCCCTAATCTGACAGCTGACCAAATGCCCCACTTGTCCATGCCAGTACTTGGGGGATTGGGACTTGAACATATTGATTACAGGGGTGGGGAGGTCACAAACCCCTAACCATGAAGATCATAAATCTGTGGCCCTTGAGCCTGTGGCCTTAAGTTGTGTAGAAGTGTGTTGTTTGGCCAGTGGATGATTTACTTGGTCGGCACAGAGGTTTTTAAACTTTCAATTTTGAGGTAATTTTAGACTTAGAGAAAAGTTGCAAATGTAGTGGCATTCTTGTAGTTCTTCACCCAACTTCCCCTTGTTTAGACATTCTAGATAGCCATAGTATATCTCTGATCAAAACTAAGAAATTAAAATGTCGATAAGAAACTACTAACGAGGTGATGGAATTTCTTTGGATTGTGCTTGTTGGCTTTTTCCTGTCCACCCTCCAGCCCAGGATACCTTGTTGCCTGTAGATACCATTTCTCTCATCTTTGACAATCCTCAGTCTTTCCTCATCTCTTTTGCCTGTGACACTTTTGGAGAGTATCGGTCTGATGGGTTGTACAGATGTGCCTCCTTTGAATTTGAGTTCATGCATTACGGGAAGGGGTAGATCAGGGCTGATGCGTCCTTCTCAATACATGGTGCTAGTATTTTCTATGTGACATTAACCTCATCACTTGGAATAGATGGGGAAAGCCAGTATTCTCCACAGTAAAGTTAGGATTATTTTTTCCTTTGTAGTTACTGAAAATTGGGGGCCAGTCGTTGGAGAAGCAGTTAAGCTTTTCTCCATTGAATTTCTTTTGCACTTTTTAAAAAAGATTTACTTATACATGCTGGAACTGGGGTGCAGACCAGAAGTGCAGGGGGTGAGAGGATTTACCAGAGACAGCGGGGAACAGAACAGGCAGATGGACTAAAACACACTGCTGAAGAGAGGAGAGGGCAAGACAGGTGAGCTCTGCTGCGCCCTGTGGGTCACCTCCCTGGCTGGGGACTGAACTCACGCCGCAGTGGCTGGTGATAGCTTGATGGTGCTGAGACTTTAACCCCTGTGCTAGGGAGGCCCCGCTTTTGCCTTTTGTCAAGAATCCAAAGGCTGCGTTTGTGTGGGTCTGTTCCTGCAGTCTGTGTTCTGCTCCTCTGATCTGTGTGCCTGACCTTTGCCATCGCCACCCCATCTTGACTGTTGTCACTGTGTAACGATCCTTAAGATCCAATAATGTGAATCTTCCGACATGGTTCTTTCTCAAAAGTGTTGGCTAGATTTGTTTCTTTGCCTTTTCATATATGTGTTAGAATTGGCTAGTACAGAGTTTTAAAAGTTGTCACAAAATTCTGGACTTTCAGTTGTTCTCGGAAAACAGTTTCAGCTGTATTTCTGCCTGGTGATAAGTGATTGGAGCACAGGCTGCCCCTTTGCATGAACGGTTGCTTTCCAGTTTACCACAGTCCCCACCCTTCCCTATTGTGCCCTATCTAGACATCTTCGTTCCCTTCCTCGACCTGGATGGCTTCTGCAGGCATCTGCGTTTGTAGCCTCCGGCAGAGGTTTCTGAGGTGCTCTGGCCGCGGGATCTGAAATGCCGATAATCTTGCTGATGCTGATCGTGAGGACGGTGATGATGGAGCAGCAGCAGTTCCAGTCAGAGCTGTGCTTTTGGCCCTGTTCTTAGCCCCTGGGAGGTGGAACTTCGCAGGCCGTGGTGACTGCAGGCGCCCTCCTTGAAGCGGGAAGTTACGAGGGCCGCTGCACAACTTGCCTCTGATAATGGTTGTGGTTATCGTGACTCCCTTCTGGTGCTCTGAAAAGTTCCTGATGAACTCCAACTAGCAAAGCTTCCTCATACCCCACTCTGCCAGCGATCGCTCAAGCATAGAAAGTTTCCGCATACAAACTGTATGAAACCATCCTGTTCTTCAGGGCTCAGTCTTTTGGGAACTGTCCCTCCGAGCCCACTGCTGTGACGACTAAGCCTCTCTCTCCAGCTCTCTGAGTGCCTTCTGGTTTCTCTGAAAAACTGCTGAAACACTCTCACTACGTCCACTTTGCAGATGTGAAAGCTTCGTTTCAGAGAGAAGTGAAGCTGCTGGCTCCAGGCCAGCGACTTGGCTTCCCGGTGACCCCACGTCCTGGCCTGTCACAGTCTGCTGTGCACGCTCTGGCTGCCTGGAGACGGAGGGCAGACACCTGTCAACATGTCAGTTCTCACCTCTCCACCCAGCTCTCCACTGTCACGCTTTGCCCTCAGATACTGGTGATGTGACATTAAGGAGTCATTTATTTCCTCAAAGGGTCTATTTATATCTACATAGAATTTTCCATGTAGATAATCATGCGGTCAAGAGGCCTGGAATGGAGGTCAGCCTGTCGGGGGCTGCCCTCACTGTCGACCTGGGAGGCTCCATCGCTCACTATCTCAGCTTTCTCGCCTTAAGAAATCAGTAACAACACTGCCTTGCTTCGGGAAAATTAATGAGATAATGGGTCATAAAATGCCTAGTGCAGAGCCTGGCACAGGAGTTGGCCCTCCCTGAAGACATGTGCTGTTTTTACACTGCTTCACAGCTGCATTGTCACACCTCCCCACGTGGCAGCTGCTAGTGTCCCTTCCACGGAGGAGCCTGAGCTTCTGGAGTAGCAGGGGCCTGCGGAGCGAGGCCTGTGAGCGGGGCCTGGACTTTCTGCGGGGCCAGGAGTCACGCTGCTCTGGAGGAGCCCGGGAGCCCCTTTCCCACGGATTCCCCCTCTGGAGTCGTGTCCGGCCGCTGGGGCCCCACTGCTGGTTGCCATGGAGCGCAGCCACCATCCCACCATCCCACCCACTGTTGCCAGGCAGGCCTGTGGTTGCCAGGAGCACCTCCTCAGACCCCTTGGCTCTCAGAGAGCCTGTTTCAGATTGTTTGAGGGGGGCTGGGTCTTTGGGGGCCCAAGGGACAACGGACCGCCCTCAGGGGCAAGAGGGTCAGAGCAGCCTTGCGGCTGGGGTCCGGGTGCAGTGTGTCAGCATGTCCTCTGGATACCCTGGAGGCTGGGCAGGGCCAAGCCTCGGTTCACACCGAGGCTCAGGGGCTTGTGAGGTGAGGCTGGGGTGGGGGAGTGTAGAAGCCAGTGCTCCAGGCCTTTCCCCTGCTTGTCACAGGTGCCCCCTCATCTCAGGCCCATGCGCTCAGCACAGTTCTCTCTCCTATGAGCTCCATGCTCTGGCTCCTCTGCACCTTCCGATCTGGTGAAGCCCCTGCCTGGGTCACCTTTTCTCGTCCACCTGCTCGCCTGTTTGCTCCAGCCACGGCACTCTCCTTGCTGTCCCTCAGACATGCGTGCAGGCCCCTGCCTCAGGGCCTTTGCACTTGCTGTCTGCACCATCTGGACTGTGCTCTCCCCTGGGAGCCCATGGCTCTCTCCCTCATTTTATCTGGCTCAGAAGTGCACGTCCCCTTTTCAGGGAGGCTCTGCCCCAGCCAGTGCGCCCGAAGGCCTAGCACAGCGCCTGGTCCTCAGTAGACACCAGCGTTGGTGTTTGCTGAGTGAGTGAATGAGCGACTGTTGTTGAGGATACAGAGGCAGTGTGTGTGGGTGGTGGAAGCGGTATGAGCAGGAGTGTGGTGACCGGCTATAGCCAAGTTGGCCAGCAGGCGCCTTGTCGCCTCAAAGCTGAGGAGAAATTGGGTCCTGCTGCCTGCTGACCAGCCCACTCTTACTCAAAGAGCCGTGGCCTCTGCTGCCTTGCACAGTCACTTAAGACTAAATTTGGCCTTGCTGTGGAAAAACACCCCTGTCCTGGGGCAGACTGGGAGGCTGCTCGTCTTTACAGAGTTCCTACTTTGAGCCCATGGAAAATTCCAGCGGGGATGGCCAGGCCAGGGGGGCAGCTGGTGTTCCCAGCCTGTGGTTTTAGCCCTGTGGGTCCGGTCACTCTGCCCATCTTGCTCTAGCCTGACAAAGCAGCTTTCACTGAGACACGGGAGATGGACCCTGTCGGGGCAGGGAGGTGGCATCTCCCTCAGGGTTTTGGCTCACACCACCTTGCAAAGTTGGTACAAGTTGTCAACAAGGAAACTGAGGCAGAGAGGACCGAGGTCACCAGTGCAAGGCCACATCAGGAGACTGGTGTCGGGGCTGGGTCTGGGATTTGACCCGCTCTTGATCGTGGTTGACCCAGCTCGACCATGGAAGTCAGGCTGGCTGCCTTCTGGGCTCTGTCCCTTCCTCCAGGCTGGACAGTGGGCAGTGAAGTGATGAAGAAAGTGGCCAACACCCCGAGGTGGCAGCTTTGGCTGCCTCCCGCATCTGTCCCCAGGCCTCAGTCGCTGTCCTCAGCGCTGATATGCCTCTTCCCGGCAGCCCTCCCTGACTGCCCCCGTGACAGCATCCTAGTGCTCAGCACCATGGCATTTTAATCCTCATTGTTCAGTGACTTGCTGATGGTCTGATTCATGGCTTGCATGAGGGCAGAGACTCAGTGTCTCAAATTGCACTCACCTTCTCCCCTTCCTTTCTCCCAACCACAGTCTTTCCTGTCTAGTGAAAGTGGCCTCCATCCTGCCAGTGTCTCATGCCAGCTTCTGAGAGGTGACTCCCACTCCTCACTCCCACTCCCCACACGCCCTCCATCGGCAGCTCCCAGCTTAGCCTTTATACTGTATCTCAAAAATAGACATTTTCTCCCTGCCCCTCCGCTGTACACCCCTCTCCTGTTCCCCTGCACCCCCAGTGCAGCCCACCGTCATCTCCCACCTGGACTGTTACAGAGCCTCCTCCGTGGCCCCCTCTTTTCCCCCTCCCCCCAACTGTAGTCCACTTTCGCACACCGTCACGATGTCCTCACATCTGCTCCCCCACCTTGTGTGGTCCCTGCCTTCCTCAGCGAACAGAGATTGTGTTCCAAGAGAGTCACTTCACCTCTGTGTCCCTCGTGCACTGCTGGGGATTACGTGGCTAGTGGTGATCAGGAAAGGGGGCTCGCGAGGGCTCGGGCAAGGCCGTGGCCAGGGCTTCGGTCCCCCCAGAGGAGGCTTTCGCAGGATATGGTAACCAGAGGCCAGACTGAACTTCGTAATTGTTAAGTTCAATAACGGTAACAATAATAATAATAATAATGGGGCTTCACCATTGCTGGGGACATCTGGAGCACGGGCTGTGTCCTGGAGGACCCGTGCCAGTAAGTGCCTCATGCGACTCCTTGCAGTGGCCTTCAAGGGCAGCGACTGCTCTGCCTCTTTTCAAGATGAGTAAAAGCGAGGCCAGTAGAGGTAGTGACTTGCGCCTGGACTCACAGTCGCTGAGTCGACTTGTTTGATTTGTCAGACAACTTCTCCACTGGCCTTGGCCCGCTGCCTGTGGGTAGCCCGGCTCGACGGCTGCGGGCAGATAAGCAGGAGCCCAGCCCCTCTTCTCTTTCCCTAGTAGACATGAAATGATTTGCATTGTCGTCTCCATTCTTCCCACTGGCTTGCCGACTTCCTCTTCAGCTTGACGTGGTGGAAGGTTCTGCAAAAAGAAAAAGGGAACTGGCCTGTTTGTGTGATGCTCAGTGCAGTATTTCAGATCGGAGCCTCCAGGTTGGTGGCCCGGGCAAAGATTTGGGGTCCTGGGTGACGTCCTCTGTGTTGCCTCTGTGGTACCACCTGTCCCCTGATGCCTGCAGACTCATTCTGTCACTCATTCCCTGCCATGCTCCCAAGGTGGGCTCTGTGGGCAGTGGGCACCAGAATCCACTCTGCCACCGGGGTGGATGACTGTCCCTTCTGCCCCTCCTGGGGGTGTGGCACCTGGCGTCCATTCATTCCTCTGTCACCTGAGCAACGTGCTCCGGCTTTCTAGAATCCTGATTTTGTTCAGTGATGAGGCTGGACAGGCCATTTTTTAAAAAAAAATGTAATAGTTTATTTTTACATCATTTTGTACATTTTTTTAAATCTTAATTGTAATCACCATGGGTTTCCCATCACCAAGTCACCCATGTTTCGTCACCATAATCCTTGGACAGGCCATTTTTTTTTAATTTATTCATACAGAACTGGGGTACAGGCCAGAGATATGGATGGTAGAGGATTCACCAGAGACAGAGTGGGGAGCA
>NW_004567123.1:30352552-30353892 GCF_000260355.1 Condylura cristata | reverse complement strand
AGCCCTACAGGAGCATCTGGAAACTTTTCTAAAGGCACACAAGCTTCTTGGCTTTCCCCAGACCTCGTAAATCAGATTAGAATTTCCTGGTGTACCTCCTGGGCAGTTTCATGCTGCACCCATCGACATCAGACCCAGTGAGCTGGGGGTCACTGCTTGTGGCCTTTGGAGACAGATTTCCAGCAGAGCTCTTTAAATTGTGAAGGTAGCACAGTCCCAGAACGCAGAGAGCGAAACTGTAAGAAGGTCCATTGTGTGATAAGCCCCTGGTTCACCTTTTTGAACCCTCTGGTAGTTTATGAAGCACCTACTGTGTGCAGGTGCTGGGATGCAGTAACGCACAGGACCCACAAAAGCTCTCGCCCCCGGTGAGTTTGTACTGTGGATTGACAGTGGAGAGATTAAAAAAGAGTTTATAGCATCTGTGGGAATAGAATGAAGCCAAGTAAAGGGGTGGAGGACTGGGAGGTGTGGTCAGTCCCTGTAGGGTAGTCAGGGTGGGCCTCACTGAGGTGGTGGTATTTGAGCAAAGCCCTGACAGAGGGAGGAAATTGAATCCCCTGGGGTCAGGTGTTCTAGGCAGAGGGGAGAGCCAGTGCAAAGGTCCTGTGGCAGGAGACTCCTGGGTATATTTCTGGAGTATCAAAGGGGCCAGTGTGGGCGGGAGAGGGGAGCTCGAGGGGTCGGGAAGCAGAGTAGGGTGAGGCCTTGAAGGCACAGGTAAGGGAAGCACATGCAGTTGTGTGTGGTGGTCCGTGCTTTGTGGGGCCTGCGGGATTGGGGCTCCTGGAGACACCCCACCAGCAGCGGTGGAGCAAACCTCTGTGGATGTCCCTGTGCCTGCAGTGGTGGGGCCACCCAGTGAGTACATCTTCCAGGGCACCTCTTGTTCAGTGGGGCGCTCCCTGCCCCGCTGCCTCTGCTCCACCAGCCCTGAGCAGTTTGCTTGGGAACATCAGAGCAGACAGACTTCGTGCTCTCACCTCATATAGGAACCCCGGCTGAGGGTGTTTGTGGAGGGCGGCTTGTTTCTTTGGCAACCGGTTCCCCAGGAGCCAGGGCCATGGGGTGGGGGGTGGGTGGGAGGGTGTGGGGGTTGGGCCTCTGAAGCTGGAGGGATGTGTTGTCTGTTAGAGCCTGGGAGACCCAGTGTGGGTTGGTGGAACCGGGGGTGTGGGCAGGGGCTGGGAATAATCCCCTTTCCATCACTTTGCTGAGAAAAATGTTTTGGGAATAATCTTTAACGCAGGAGAGTTCCATCATGAAGCGCATGTCTGAATATTCAGCCCTGCGGCCGTTACCTGCACATCCCCTCGGCAAGAGCCAGGACTTTTTTTTTT
>NW_004567123.1:30334698-30352057 GCF_000260355.1 Condylura cristata | reverse complement strand
GTTACGTGGTTAGGGCCCATTCGTGTCGGGTGACGGCAGGGTTCTTGTGATTGCTGAGTTGCCTCCCACTGTGTGAAGACGCCTTGATTTGCTCTGCCATTCTCCTGCTGATGGACGGGGTGATTGTGGAGACTGTGAGTCTTTCTGTGTTCCTTTCCCGGCGCTGAGCACTTTATGTTGTGCGTATTATTTCTTTAGTCCTCAAAAGAACCCTAGGAAATAGAGGCTTTTATTTATCCGAAACAGAGGCTCAGAAGCTTTTATAACCTTTTTCCTTTCTTCTCTTAGCAAGTAATTTTGAGCATCTTCTATCTGCCTCACCCCATCCTGAGTGCTGTGGGTACAGCAGAGTCAGACACAGAAGTTGCTGCGCTGGGAGTCGGCACCCCGGGGGTGGCAAGTGAGCATAGAAAAAGGCCTGTGGATTGTGACGGCCCCTTTGCAGGGATTAGACCGTGGAAGTGCGTGACCTGGGCGTGGGCTGGGGGAGGCTGTGGAGGCTGTGCCTCCAGCCTCCACAGCCAGGAGGGGCAGGGTGGGCTTGCGGAGGAGGTGACATTTGACCTGTCCTGCTGTCATGTCCTGCTGTCATGTGCAAAAGCCCTGAGGTGGGAACAAGTGTGGTGCGTTCTGGGAAAAGGCAGACTAGCCAGTGCGTGTGACGTCCAGTGCTAGGGAGAGGTCGGGGATCCCGTGTGGGCTGTGTCTTGGGGACCGGGGTTCTTTTATCCCCGTGCACTGACAAATAAAAATAATCTCAGTGGTGGTGATTTAAACGCTGACATTTCATGAGGCCTCATTCTGGCATGAGGTTTGCTGTCTGCTCCTCTTCTGAGATGGGTGTTTGAGTCTCCATTTACAGAAGAGGAAACTGAGGCTCGGCTGCTCCTGTGCACTCCTGCACTGGAAGGTGGGGCCTGAGGCAGCCTGTAAACCGCTGCCGCCTCTTTCTCGCCTCTCCTCTACTTTCTCGTCTCCAGACTGTGGCCTTGCACCTCAGGGAAGGGAAGACTACTTGCAAAATCTCAGTGACCTGTTGTCTGCAGTGGGGCTGTTTCATACTGGTGTGGCTGGAAGGGGTGGGGGTGTCAGGTGTGGGCCTGACACGCACCCCCAGAACCCTATTCAAGTTTCAGAAAGCCTCTCATTAGACTCTCAGCACCACCTTCTCACAGAAGAGGGGGTAGAGGCTGGAGTGTGGGCGGCTGCCCAGCTCTCTCTGGAAGCCACACAGCAGGAGCTGAGCAAAGGACACTGTGTGGCCTCCATTGTGCAGAGGGGGAAACTGAGGCCCAGAGAGGAGTCAGACGCCTCAGATTACTGCATTTGTGTGAATCACTTTGTAAGATCCTGAGAGTAATCCTTGAGGTTGGCACAGTTGTTGCTAGTTGAGAGATAAGGAAACTGAGCCCCAGAGAAAGCGGCATTTCTTTCATTGATTCGCTCATCTATCCATTCATCCAAAATATAGTGAATGCCAATTGCTGTGGAGCTAAGTGCTGGGGCTGTAACTATGAATAAAACAGAGTGAATGAAACAGGAATAAAGCGGTGCCTTAAGCAGGGCCTCTGGGAGTGCTCATTCTGGTGAGGAAGACCGCTGTTCGCTGAATAATCCCGTAAATTGAAGTTAAGTCCCAGCTGTTGTGGCTCTTGAAGGGTGTGTGGAGCTGCTGAGCCTGTGCACAGACCTCAATGGACAGTTGGGAAAGGTGACTGATGTTACACTGAACTAGGGGAAAGGAGGGATGGGCCTTCTGTGGACTGAGCACCTGTGCAAAGGCCGTGGGGCAGGAGCGAGCATAGTAGGTTTGTGAAGCAGCCTGAGGAGCCTCAAGGCTGGGCAGGCTGCAGCATAGTTTAGCTGCGGTGGGGGAATGGTGAGGTCAAGTCCCTGCAGGGCCTTTGGGCTGTTAGAGCGGTGGGAGCCCTTCACAAGGTGGCAGGCCGTGTGCAGCCATGTCTGCACTTTGTAGATTCCCTCGTGACTTAGAGCCCCTAAACGACCGAGGCCTCCCGACTCCTGGTCCTCCCCCGGCCTCATTACTTCCCCAGCCCCAACTAAATTCTCCCAACTTCTTAACCCAAGAGGCAATGTGGTCCCATGGGAAAGGGTCCTGACTCCAGAGACCTGTGGGCCTGGCTCAGTCCTGGCCTGTCCTCTCTCTCTGCAGGACCTTGAACAAGTGACTTGACTGCTTTGAGCCTGGTTTCCTTGTTTGAAGCTGGGTCGCGGTTGTCACTTCCTCATTTAGCCTGGTGTTGGCGCTCAGGGAGCACTTCATTCCTGCTGCAGCTGGCCCTGGGTCCGCACGCCATCGGGAGCACAGGCATCATGTAGCTCGGATAACCCAGGTGTGTGAGTTTTCCCCCATCTGACCTCACCAAATGGCTTCTCTAAACTCAGAAACCGAATAGATCTGGTAGTTAAGAGGCGTTTACACATCGGGCCTCCTTGGTGGCACAGGGGTTAGAGACTCAGCACCATCAAGCTACTGCCGGCCACTGCAGCACGAGTTTGATCCCCGGCCAGGGAGGGACCCACAGGGCGCTGCAGACCCCTCCTGTCATCCCCGCTGCTCCCCTCCGCAGTGTATTTCATTAGATCCACCTGTTCTGCTCCCCAATCTGACTCTGGTGAATCCTCTCACCCCCCTGCATCTCTGGCTTTGCACCCCAGTTCTTGTATGCATATATATATATATATATATATATATATTGTTAAATAGCTTATATATGATAATTACAATAATGATTCTTATCAGACCATTGGTCTTTAGTCAATACTTGTTAACAGAGACCACTGGGGAAGAGGAGACATTCCACAGCTTACTAGTCAGACTGCGTGGCCATGCTACGTCATAAGGTCACCGATGCACTCATACCAACAATAACGGAGCCCTTGGGGTGTGTTCGACCATGAGGGTGTAGATTCGATGGAGGTTTATTTTTTTCTTTCACGGACTCGTCTCAAAATAGGTGATTGTGTCAGTTTCCTTTAGCTGTCATAACAAATTGCCACAGACTTTATGGCTTGACACAAACAGATTATTATAGAATTCTGGAGGGCAGATGTCGGAAGTGGGACATAAATGCTCAAACCAAGTGTTGAGAGCAGTGGAAGGCCCCCTTTACTTCCTTGTTTCTAGAGGTGGCCCAATTCCTTGGCTCCTGGCCCCCCCACCTGCAAGGCCCGCAGGCCCAGGGTGGCTTTCTCCTGCTGCGGCCCTCTGGTGCTCTGCCGCCTCCCTCTGTTCCATTGAAGGACCACATTGGGCCCACCCAGGGCATCTGGGCGAATCTCAAAACCATTGTCTTCATCGCACAGGCAGAGGCCCTTTGGCCTGGGAGGTCACATATTCGCAGCCCCAGTGGGGTAGGCGTGGACTCCTCCAGGCTGACCTCTGAGGTCAGGGGCTGCCTGGGCTGTCCCCAGGCTCTTCTCCCTTCACTTCTGGGCCTGGAAGACCAGCCACTCCTGCACCCTGGGGACAGAGGTGCCTGCTCTGTGAGCCCAAGGAGGACGACTTCCGTGAAGTAGCTTTGTCACGAGGGGGCCGCCGTGGGCAGCTGGGAGGCTGAGAGCAGGGACTGGGCAGAGTGACTGAAGCGGAAGGTCAGCGTCTGGGTCTGACGGGCTGGAAGTCAGGTCTCAGTTCTGGCAGGGAGCACATGCTCGGGCCGCTGCTTCTTTTTTCTGCGTTGAGGCTGTGTGTGGGAACAGAGCGGGCCCCCCTGACTCAAGACCCCAAACTGCACACCCCCGCCCTGTGTGCTCCTCAGGGTCTGCGCCAGGCTGGGAAAACAAACTGGAGGAAGCCACCTTGCCGAGCCCCCCTCCTGGCCAGCGCCACTATTTTTACATTCTCTCATTTTTGTGCATTGTTTCCTGCTCTCCAAACACAATCCTTCGTGGGGTGGGGGTGGGCGCTCCCTCTCACGCCCCAGGAACAATTGTTTGGGAAGATGAAAAAAAAAAAGTTGGACCATGGAAAAAAAAACAAAACCTCTGGAAAGTCATTGTCTTCAGATGTCAAGTGTCAGCCCCTGGGAGAGGAGACCACATTCCACCCATTGTCCCGCCTCAGACAGGCACAGGGACCTCAGGGCGTCCAGCCACCCCGCCCTGCATCCTGGGGCCCAAGCGACTTCGCAGGCTTTGTCTGGGACATTCCGGCGGGAAGTGCCACCCAGAGCGGGGCCTGTTCCCACCACCGCCGTCACGGTCACTGTAGACATTTTCCTCACAACCGCCCGCCCGGGCTGTAGGCCCTAGCTCGGCCTGGCCAGACACTGATAGTAAAGCGCAGGCTCCCGGAGCGCTTCCAAACACACTTTGTCCTCACTCAGCAGTTCCCACATGGGCACATGGCTCCTTTATCCTGGGAGAGCCGTGTATTGAGGCAGCATTCGCCTAGCACATGGTGTCCCACTCACCAGGGACAATCCCGTGGTCCCCTTTGTTTGCAGAATTGTGCAGCCCTCACTAACTTAAGGGCATTTTCGTCACCCCACAGAGAACCCTCATGCCCAGCAGCAGTCAGGTATCATTTTTATATCTCCATTTTTGAATAGAGAAACAGGAGCTGGTCAGCACCACACAGTAAATGGCGAGTCAGGATTTGCTCTCATAGTTCCAACTCAAAGCATTTTTGTAATAACTGTGCT
Source organism: Condylura cristata (assembly GCF_000260355.1). NCBI lineage: Eukaryota > Metazoa > Chordata > Mammalia > Eulipotyphla > Talpidae > Condylura > Condylura cristata. The sequence continues at coordinate 30,347,390 of NW_004567123.1, read as the reverse complement.
GTAACACAGCGGTTCTTACTGGGGGTTGGGGGTGGGGGAAAAAACCCCTTCCCTTTCCTCTTCTCCCCCAGGGTATTGGGCAATGTTCATGATTTCACAACAGAGGGAACGTTTGCTACTGGTATCTAGTGGGTCAAGACCAGGCTGCTGTAAACAGCGAGAGTGGGCAGGACAGCAGCACCACAGAACAGTATCTGTTCAAATATCAGTAGCACCGAGACTGAGAAGACCGGCTATAAGCCCGTTTTTCAGGGAGAAAAAGCTGAGGGGCTCAAAGGAAAGGAGGAGAAGTTGAAATTAGAATCAGACCACAGGGGTGTAGTTGACAACAAGAGAAATTCTGAATGGCATAGAGAAGACATAGCAAGAAAGAGATCTGTGCTCCGCTAGTGATGTCTGCCTGGGTCTACGTGTGGGGATAAGTGGTAGGTGGCACATTTGCTAGATGTAGCAGCAGGTTGAGCGGAAATAGTGGGCTGCCCACTCTGGGTAAACATGGCAGTTGCCTCTCTACTGCCAGCTGACTGTGCCTGTGGGCATTTGAATACTGTGGTCAGCTTTTTCAAAACAAGCCAGGAACTGGTATTTTAATGAGAAATTTGATATTCAAACTTAGGCCTGAATTTTCTCAAAACCCGTTGCTGGTCAAACTGAACATACCCATGGGGCTCCAGTTTGAGACCCAAGAGTGAGTTATGTTGATGGCAGGAAGGCAGCACGGCATGACCTTTGCTGAGGGAATGGCAGGCTGCTGATGTCGGGAGATTGCAGCCTGGTCGTAGGCCATGGCATGGGGTTTGTGGGGAAGAGTGTTGTTGTCTTCCCCTCTGTGGTCTCCACTGTTGCGTCAGTGGAGGTTGTAGAAACTTACTTTTAACTTCAGCTTCCTCCATGGCGGGGCCTGGGGTGGGTCTGGGTGAGGACTAGGCATCACTTTCTCAGAACCTAGAAGCTTGGGTGGGGAGTAAGGAGAATCTTTTCCAGATGATTGTTTCGCCAGTCATACATTCAGACATGGTTCACATATGTATCGGGGGTTTACTCTGGACCTGGCCCTAGGCACCAGGGAGGTAACAGTGACCTAGACAGTAAACATCACTGTCCTCCTGGAACTGACATTCTGGTGGGCCCAGTGGACAACAGACTGATGGGTACACATGATGACAGGTGCTGGGAGGAAAACAGAGCAGGAATAGGGAGAGGTACGTAGGGTGGTCTGGGAAGGATTGCATGTGCCTCAGGGCCTTTGCACAGACAGTTCCCTCTGCCTGGGAGGCCCTCCCTCCTGACACCGGCCAGGCTGCATTCTGGCCTCAGTCCCTGCGTATCTGCTCAAATGCCACCTTCTCAGAGACTTGCCCTGAGCAGCTCTGTGACACCACCCTCATTCCCACCTCACATTTTCTTCAATGATCTATGTATAGTCAGTCTTGCCACTGCAGCAGGTGGGCAAGGATGTGGGGAGGCTTGTTCATTCACACATGTGTCACTGGCTCTTAGCACAGCGCCTCGCACCTAGTAGGTGTGCAGCTGAATAAACAGAATGCAGGGCACATGCATCCCCATGCCTGGGCCATGTCTTGTGTCTGTGGTCCCAGTGCGGGGTGCACAGTAGGCCGGGGGTGAAGCCTGTCAGTGTGGCTAAGAAGTGGGAACGGCTTTCCCCTCACAGTGTGCAATGGTAAGCAGCTTCCTCTTTTCTTCTGTAGTCCAGCCCACCTCTCTCCACCCAGCCCTGGTGCCACTTCTTCCTGGAAGTCTTTGTAGTTGCAAACTTTTCACCTGCATCTTCCTGCTTAAACTAACTCAGACAGCTGCCTCTTTGTTTCTTTCTTTTTCTTTTTTTGTGTTAACTTTTTAAATGGATTTTTAAAATATTATAATCGTTTATTTTTATACCATTTTGTGCCTTTTTCCATCTCACTTGTAATCTCTGTGGGTTTCCCACCATCAAATCACCCATGTGCCATCACCATAGTCCTGTGCACTCTCCCTCAACCCCCCCATTATTGATCCCATTCCCCACTCCACCCCCGTGAAATGTCTCTGCTATATAGTTGTTCATTATTATTATTTACCGCCTCCCACCCCCACCCCCGCCCCTTGTCCTCTACGCTCCTGCTATGAATGAAACCATCAGGTATTTTTCCTTTTCTTTCTGGCTTACTTCACTAAGCATGATCCCTTCCAGCTCTATCCGTGTTGCTGCAAAAGGCAAGACAGCTGCCTCTTTCTGGACGAGGAAGTAGGCTCAGAGAAGCTCAGGGACTGACTGGCTGAGATCAGATGGAGGCGACGGGGAAGGAGGATGGGGAGGGGGTATATGAAGAGACGGGGGTGGGGCGCGCACTGGCCTGGCAGCAAATGGCTTTATGTGGTGGTGATGAGAATGTGGTGACGCCTACGGTTTCTAAGGCCTTCACCCTCTCACCTCCGTGAGTCTCCTGCAACTTGGAACCGCCAGGCAATAGGAGAGCTGTTCTGAGGGTGGAGATAACACAGCTGTCTTAGGTGAAAATGAGCTAGAGCAAATGTCTGTCGGTGGGGTCAGTCCAGTATTAGATGTCTCATTTGGAAACCCAGTGGCTCCATGTCTGGCAGCCCAGGCCCCGGGCCCTGACCTCCAGATGAGGCTGCGGGATGAGCCCGCTGGCCCTGGGCCCTTCGGGGGCCGGCCACCACGCAGGTGCTGGTTAGATGCCAGCTCCGCGTGCCTCACGCTCGCCGTGCTCTCACTTTGTCCCACTTTACGGAGGATGAAACTGAGCCGGGAGAGAAGTCATTTGCTCAAGGCCCCACAGCTTGTGGGGGGCGGAGCTGGGCTTTGAGCTGACTTACCTGTATGTGTTGCCTGCATTTTAGCCTCACCGTGGCCTCGGGGTCAGCCCTCTTCCTCTGCCATCAACTTGCAGATGAGGCCCAGAGAGGCCCAGCACTTGTGCCGATCACACAGCGGGAGGTGGCAGAGGCAGGCTCCGGGCCAGCTGACCTGTGCCACCTCTGAGTCTCGGTCACTCTGTCGATGCCTCCTGAAGAGATGCGGGCTGTCTCGTATCTGAGGACAGCCTATGAGCCGTTGGCACATCTGGCAGGCAGGGAAGTGTGTGCGGGTTCCCTGGGCCTCTGGCCATTCCTTGGCCGCGTGCTGAAGCCAGCCCCTGCACACGCGGGGACTTTGCTAACCACGGCGTGTTCTGGTGTCTTAACAGCCAGGAGGGGGTCCTGGTGCAGACTGGAGGTTCGTCAGTCCTACATGGAGGGCCTCTGTCAAGGTGACTGGCCGTTGGCTCCTCTTTCCAGGGCCTTGCCTTATGTCCGAGCAGACGCAGCTCTCCCGGAGTGCCCTCCACCTTGGTGAGCCCGCTTCTTCCGGAGGCTGTTCTGGCACCTTCCCACTTCGGGCCACACCCGCTGGGCTTCCCACTGGCAGCCTCTGCAGCCCTTTGGCTGACAGCTCTGGCCTGCTTGCCCAGCCGACTGGATTCCCCACCCCCACCTACCCTCCGTCAGTGGTAGGATTTTGTAGGAAAGCCCCAGCTCCCTCGACCCCCAGGTGACACCCAGAGCTGCGCATTTGACATCCCCTCCCGAGGGGCTCTGCCCACTTCCTTGATCTCATGGAAGCCCTCGCCTGCCTGTGCGCTGAGTTCACATCCCAGATCCACTCCTCGCGTTCAAACCCTTGTGTCAGGTCTGCTCCCGGGGCCCCAGCCCAACTACGTCACGGTCACAGCCAGCTGCTGACGTGGTGCCGGCCGCCCTCCCTGAGCTGCCGTGGACCTGATTGCCTGTGGACGCGGATTATGCTTCGTCGACACTTAGATCGTAACTTACTCATTTTGACAGCGCAGTTTTCTTTTTCCCTTTGGTCTTTTTGTCTTTGTCCTGATTTTTGTAGGTCTGAGAGTAGGCGTCGCCTATGTCCAGAGGCCTCTAGCGAGGGGCAGTGTGGGGCTGGGAGAGCCGCCCCTTCTGTGGTCACTTACTGAGCACTCCTGGGGCCCCTGCTGTGGGCCTGGCCCAAGCTGGACCCTGGAGGTCCCCGGCGGGGGTGGCCAGTGCGTCATGTCACACCAAGCCCGTCCTCAGGCAGCCCCTGGAAAGGGAGGCCCTGACGCCGAGCTCCGTGCTGTGGCTCACGTCCCCGTTGCTTCCTCCTTGCAGTGGGGACCCTGAGGACCACCTCATGGGATTGTGAGCAAGAAAGACGAGCTGGCCACCCACTAACCCCACTTGCAGAGGCGACATGAATCCGCCTCTGTCTGGAGCTCATGTTGGGTGGAAGGGCAGTGCAAGGAAGGGCCTGCGAGGGTGGAGGGGCGTGCTGGCCGAGGTGGGGGCAGGGCTTCTGCTGTGAGTGGAGGTGTGGGGGGGCCTCTGGGAAGAAGTAATATTTGATTCTAGTTGGGAATGAAAATGAGGGGCCCTGAGCAGTATCCTCTCTGCCGGCCAGAGGGAACAGCAGGGCGAAGGTCCTGCGGAGGGCAGTGCCTGCTGCGCCCATCACAGCGCGGACGCCTCACTTGCAGCTGTCTCCAGGGTGGAGAGCCGACTGCCAGGCTCTCTCTGCTCTTGTTTGGGTATTCGTGCTTGCACCCAAGGCTTCTGCTGTGCCAGGACGCGCTGCTTCCTGGGCCCCCAGGCCGCCGGGGCCTCGGATGGTCTCCTGGGCCCCCTTCGCTCTGCCCCTGCTGTGGTGGGCGGCCCTGACTTCCTTCACTTTTTGCCTGTCCCCTGATCCTCTCAGTTTTCACCATCTGTCTGGTGAGGTCACCCCCCTGAGGCGGGGGTGTCCTTGGGGGCAGCTGAACCCCCTCCTCTGTGCGATCAGGTTGCCAGCCTCGGTCTCAGAGATTGACTTCCAGGTCTCTTTCTGCCCTTTTTACCTCCCGGGAGCACTGCATGCTCCCAAGGCTGTGGCTGCAGGTCCCAGGCAGATGGTGGCTCCCCAGGGGCACCCCCGGGCAGCTGCTGCCTGTTTTATGCTTAGTGGTTGTTATCTACAGTGACTCTCTGGTGCTGTGTGTTGGGGGTAGGGACTCATCGCCAGGCCAGACGCCCTGGGTGCCCTGGGTTCGAGGGCCACCCCCCAATTTGCAAGCTGTGTGGCTTTGGCCAAGTTCTCTGCTGGGCCTCCCCTCCCTCTTCTGTAAGAGTTCCCGCCTCCTGGGCTGTTTGGTATTAAAACACTTAGAGCGGCACCTGGCATATAGACAGACCAGAGGTGTTAAATATAATAATAATTTATAAAAAGTAGTCATGTTATGGCCCTCCCTGGTGGCGCAGCGGGTTAAAGCACTGCACTAAGAAGCTAAGGCCACTTCCGCATGAGTTCAATTCCCGCCTGCCCCAGAGGTGACCACATGGCGTGGCAGACCTCTCCTGACCCGCCCGCTGCTCCCCTCAGCAGTGGACTTCGTCTATCTGCCTGTTCTGCTCCCCACTCTGTCTCTGGTGAAGTCTCTCACCGCCCCTGAGCCTCTGGCCTGTACCCCAGTTCTGTATGCACAAATAAATAAATCTTTAAAAAAAAAAAAAAGTAGTCATGTTGTCTTTGTCTCTTCCTCCTCCTCTTTCTCCCTCTCATCTTCCACACGTCTCCAGACATTGTCCGAGCTCTTCTGGGAGAACAGTCACCGCCAGATTGAGAACCACTGCTCTGAGGACAGGCGGGGTAGGACAAGGCTGTCCTGACTCTGATCTGTTTTAGCACCAACTATTTTGGTCCTCAGACCAGTGTTTGTCTTATCTCTGGGTTTCTTGGTCAGGTGGGAGTTTGCTGGAGTTGACAAACACACAACCCGATGGCTGCTCCCCTCCACAGCCTGGCAGACATCACTAGCCAGCCACATAGTGTCTTCCTGCTCAGCCCAGACTGTGGGGACTGTGGCTACACAGGTCAGGCGCCCAGTGAGCAGAGTCTCGATCTCCTCCCCCCAGTAGCAAGCAGGAGCCAGACAGCCCTGTGCTCTCAGGCTTGATACGGCTGGTTTCCGCCCACATGAACCCACTGGGTGTCTTAACCTCTGGTCCTCAGCTTTTCTCTTCTGTAGAAAGGGACCCGAAAGCTGATTGTTTGGTGTGGAAATGAATCTATGAGGGGCCTTTGCAGGTCTCAGCAGTGCTTGTTGCAAGAAGGGAGGAGAACAAGGGACTTGCTCGGGCTGGAGAGAAGAAGTGGGAGCTCTCACCCACTGCCGGCTGGGTGGCTTTGGTGGCCTCTAGGTACCCACTCGTCAGATCGACATTGTCTCTGCCCTGCGGCCCACCTTTGCTCTCCTAGGTGTACATAGGACCTGGCACACCTGGGCCCCAGTGCACCTGTTCTTGGTGGCACCGGAGCAGCTTCAGTCCTGTGGCCTGAAAGTGGCCGCGTCCTGCTCGTTTTGAGCACTCAGCCATGAGGTGGACACCTTGAGGCCCTCATGTGGGGCTTCCCCAAAGCAGATCCGGGCCTGAGTCCGGGCAGGTGGGTTATCCGGGAGGGGTGGAGGTGGGGAGCGAGGCGGGGAAGGGGAGGTGCCGGCGGGCAGAGCCTGGTGGTCCGGAGCCTAATCCCTGTGCACCCGGACAGATGCGGCCTTGAGCAGGCGCCTCTGTTTCTGCCCTCTCAGCCCACCCTGCATGTGAGGGGAGCGCTCAGGCCGGGTGGGGAGCTGGGGACTGGACGTGGCCCCGGCGTGCACCCCAGCAGCGAGGGTCTGTTCGCCAGGTGCTGGAGGCGCGCCTGTCGATGGGCATAAACGCGCAAGATGTGAGGCCGAGTGAGAAAGTTGCTGGAGGCACGTGGGTAACAGAAATACTGTAAACAGGCGAGATGGTGCTCCTGACTTCTCAGTGCACGCGTGCGCAGTCGCCGGCCGAGGCACGTGTGGGGTGGGGGCCCCGTTTTCTGGGCTGTGGGTGCCTGTGGGCATGTCGGTGCACAGGTGACGCGCCTCTTGCCGTCGCGCTGCCTTTTCTTCCCCTTCCTAGGTGAGTCCTGGTCGTCACGTGGCCAGGGGCTAGTGGACCGACCTGAGGTGCGCACCGGGGAGGCTCTGTCTCCCCTCAGATGGCGAGGCGGAGCGGTCCAGCCCCCCGGGGCCCCTGCGCCCCTTCCCGGTCCACCCCTCCCCGACTGCACACATTCCTTCTTGGAAGTGCTTTAAAGCGAACTTGGCAAGTGAAGATTTGCCGAAGCTGGCTGCGGATGCATTTGTGGGTGTCTGTTACATTTTCCCTGATCCTTTTCTGGCTCCTTGACGTGTTTCATCCTCCTCCTCCTCCTCCTCAAAAGAAGAGGGGGACTTTGGGCAGATGCCGAGGGAAGTGGCCCGGCAGGGGTGCAGCCTGGACGCGGGACAAAGATTCTGAACCCGGGGAGAGCCAGGCCTCCCTCGAAATCCTGAGAACGGCCTTGTCTCCAAGGGAGGTTTCCAAGACGAGAGCTGCTTTTGGCCGAGTGTTGGAGCTGCCAGGCTCGGGCGGGGGCCCGCCACCCCCGGGTCTCTTTAGCCAGTCCGTCTGCTCAGAGGGCCCTGGCGCCGTAAAGCTGGTCGTGCCTTGGGCAGCGGGAGGCCTGGCCCAGAGTCCCTGCCTGCCCATTCTTTCCAGGTCACGAGCTCCCCCGGTGCCCCTCACTCTGGCCTGTCGAGGTTCCTCTCTGTGGGTGGCCCGAGCTCCCATTGTCCCCCGCACAATAGTGGTGGCCTGGCTTGTGTGGAGTAAGCGGGACAGGAAGGCCCGATCTAGGCCAGCTGAGTGTACTCCCAGCTTCCTGCTCTTCCTGGTGAGGCCTCTTTGCTGTCCCCCGGACTGGGGTGGGGTGGGGGTGGGGGGCTGGAGGCTGGGCTTCCTGGCAGCACCCAAACCCTGTTGAAGCACCCTCTGGGAGTGTATGTCCCTGGCCTGCTCTGCCCCCATCCTTTTCAGAGTGTTGGCAGGCGTGCTGCTGCATGTCAGGTGCATTCCCTCCCTGCCCTGTTTCCCACATGTCTGCTGTGTGCCAGCCACTACTCCAGGGGAAACGAGAGAGCAGGGTCCTTGTCCTCATGGTGCTTCCTTCACTTTGTCCTGTTGCATGCTGAAAGCAGGACAGTACTGCTGAGCAGTAGTGGTAAACTGACAATCAGGGAGAGGTCCACTAGCCAGAGAAGGAGGACCTGCGTTTTGGGGGAACCTGCATTTTAAGTCCAGACATCAGCTTCAAACTTAGCCTCTGTAATTGGACTGGGAGCCCATCTTATATTTGACTTTTTCTCAGGATCTGGTATGGACTGCTTAACTCCAGGCTTTTTGTCTGTGAAATGGGCTCATAATGTAAGCTGTAAAAGTGGCCAGCGCATGAAGACAGGGAAGGCCTCTTGGAGGAGATGACGTTTGAGCTAAGGCCTGATAAGAAGGAGCTGGCCGAGGGCAGAGCTGGGGCGGTGTGTGTGTGTGTGGGGGGGGTGGTTCCTGCTAGCAGGAACAGCAGGTGCAAAGATCCTGTGGCAGGAATGTGCTTGGCAGGTTGTAGGCATAAGGAATAAAGGTATGAGGGAGGTTATTGGTGCGTTGGGGGTGGAGTGCTGCGGAGCGAGTTCACAGAGGTTAATTTGGATGAGGTCACAGGGAACTTAAAGGTTGTAGAAGGATTTAGACTTTCTCTAAAGTGGAAACCACAGAGAGTTTTAAGCATTGGTTTGGCAGGATCTGATTTAAATGTTTAAAGACATTTCTGTGTGAGTGTGTAGAAAGAATGTGGAGGGTGAGGACCAAGGGCAGCAGAGAGGACATGACTGCATTAGTCCAGGCAGGAGATGATGGGGGACAGAGGGTGATGGAGGAGGTGGGACAGTGGATTTTAATCTGGGTTGGCAGTGAACCTGATAGCATTCCTGGAAGGGTGGAAATGGAGCAGCAGAGGAAGAGGGTGATTTAGGGTGGCTGGCCTGAGTATGTGACTGGTGCCCCCGGCCCCCCGAAGGCAGAGGCGCCGTTAGATGAGGCTGGGCAGAGCTTGGTGGTGTGGGTTTGGAGGGAGGTTGGGCCCAGTTGAGTTTGAGGTGCCCTTTGGGCTTTCAGGTGCAGATGCTGGTGGGCTGATGAGAGCCTGGATTTCAGGGGTGACGTGTTGGCGGGGTGACTTTCCTTTCCACCACCCATGCTGTGGGGTGCCAGTGTGCCACCTGCTAGGAGACCTGTGTCTGGATGACTGGCTCCGTGACGGCTGTGGGTGTCCCTCTGTGTGATGGAAAAGGATATGACAGCCGTGCGTGGCGGCCCGAACTCCTTGCTGCCCGCCGCCCCGGCCTCCCTCCATCCTGAGCTGCTCCCTCCTCTCCCCGCCACTCGGCGATCTCCCCAGACAGCGTGCTTGGATGAGACACGCGCTTAATTAACTTGTGTCTGGGTTCTGTGACAGGGACAGAGTGTCCCCTCCCTCCTCCACCCCTGTGCTGCAGTCAGCTGCGGCAGGGACAGCCGCTGACAGGCCACCACGGCTCACGGTGGCCCTGTGGCCACGGCATGCCCGCTGGTCATTTTCTATGGGGTCTCTGCATGGCTGTTGCTAGGTCAACCTGGGGTCACTTTTCCTCCTGCCCCCCACCCCTGGACCTTCTGGGGAGCTCTTCCGCTCCTTCTGGCTCTCTCCCACACCCAGGCCAGTCCCCCTGCCACCTATCCAGTGGGCCCCCCACTTTCACAGACCTCTCAAATCCGGTCCCCCTCGAGTACCCTGTGGCCAACATTTAAAAAATGGAGACTTTGCTTTAAAAATACCTCAACATCAGGCTTCTTTGGAGAGACACCCCAGAACATCTGGGGTGCCCTCCCACCTGGACACACGGGGGTGAAGGGGTGTGGGGGAGGGGTGGGACCAGCAGCCATGCCCCTCCATGGGCAAGCACCGCTCCCCCTTTCTTGGCTTTCATGGCACAGAGAAGAGAAATGATTTATTTGTTCTGAGCCCCTGGAAGAAGTGGCAGGACAGTTGTGGGCCACCTGCACGCTTGGGTCTGGCGGCCACACGGAGCTAGAGCCCCCGGGGAGAGGCCCCCCTCAGCCGCTGGTGGGAAGAGCAGGCGTGGCCGGGCCCTCGGGCACGTGTCGGTGTGTGGAAGGGGCAGATAAGAATATGTGTCTGTCTGTATGTGTATGTTGGTGCATGTCTATTTTTGCACCCAGATTCTCTGGATGGATATTAATAAGCTGGAAGCTGAGGTTCCCACAGGGGTGGGAGTAACTTGGTGGCTGGGGGCCGGTAGACGTTTTATATTCTTTTAAATTTTTGAACATTATGAACATGTTACCATCTAGAGGTAATCATTTTAAAAAAAAGATTATTTATGCATACAAGAACTGGGGTACAGGCCAGAGGTGTGGGGCTTCACCAGAGACAGAGTGGGGAGTAGAACAGGTGGATGTAACTGAAACACACTGCTGAAGGGAGCAGCGGGGAGACAGGAGAGGTCTGCTGGGACAGGTGGGTCAGTTCCCTGGCTGGGGATTGAACTCTTAACGTGCTGCAGTGGCTGCGATAACTTCTTAGTGCTATTTTAATTAACCCTTTGTGCCACCAGGGAGGGCCAAGGTCATCATTTTTAAAAGAAGAAAAGCAGAGTGAATGGTAGTCTCAGGGACCTGTGGGTAAGGAAGGAGACGTGGGTCCGCCTCCTTCAGGCACTGTCCTCTGCCCAGGCTGGCGTAGTAGATGCTCCGTAGACACTTGTTGACTGAATGGCAGAGTAGACCCTTCCCTGCTCCCTGCCTGTGTTCCTGGACCGTGACACCTCTTAGGTCCTAGTTGGCATTTGAACACTAGACCCTGTTTTTGTACATTCCCCAGAGCTTGCTGGCCAGGACCCTCAATTCTCCCTGCTTCCTTCCTCCAGGCCTTCCTGCATCGCATCCGGCAGAATGCGACGGACTCGGTGGAGAAGGGCCTCACGGAGGAGAATGTCAAGGTATGGACCCTGGGTGGCCCCTTTCCAGACTGTCTGGCTGCCTGTGTCCTGCTCTTCTCTGCCAGGCACACAGGGCATAGGGGTGGAGAGCTTGCGGGGAGGGGTGCAGGGGCTGGCGTTTGTCCCCACAGCAGGCCTTGTGAACAGGTCCCATGAACCACCTGGGTTTGGGGGCATCAGACTTCTTCCCCAACTCAGTTCTCTTTCTCCTTCCTTGCTCATTGCAATCATCTTGTCTGCCCTTGTTCTCTCCCAGGCCTTCTGGCCCAGAGCCAGTGGGGGAAAATTCCTTCCCAAGAACCTCCGGGAGCCTGGTCCCTCCAGCAGCCCCCCGGCAGCTCCGATCCCCTGCTGCACTGGGCACTGAGTGAAAGGCAGGGCCGATGAGTAACTGGGTCCAGGTTTCACGTTGGCCGTGGCTCTGGAGGATGTCAGGAGGACGCCAGTGGGCCTTCCCCATGTGTGGCAGGAGCCACAGTGCTCCTCTGGCTCTCTAGTGTGACCTCTTTCTTTGAAAGTCACCTTCCAGTTCTTTGGTCTCAGACCGAGGGCGGAGGCAGTTGGGGCAGGTGTCAGAGATGGCCAGCATTGACAGCACACACAGACATGGTCAAGCAGGACATTCCCTCTGCATGTCCTGGTTAATCTGTACTTGTATAGCGACAGGTCTGAGTTTTTGAACAAGAACTAGAGACTCAAAGCTGTAAAGACATCTTCTCAAGTCACTATAGCTGGCCCCAGGTCGTGCTGGGATAAGCTTCTCTTTATGCATTCTTTTATTCATTTGCTTATTCACTCAGCAGATGTTTACTGAGCACCTACCTTTTATCTCACCTATTTACTACAGTCTGTTATAATTGAAAAATTATAATTTAAATAATAATTCATTTTCCTTTCTTAGTGGTATAACCACACAGAAAAGGGAGCAATCCTAAGTGCCAGTTGCAATGTGTTTTCATTTATGAACATACCTATCTATCTAGGACCCAAATGACAACAGAGAACATTTCCTGTCCCCAGTAGGCTCCCCTGTGCCCCCTTCCAAAGAATACCTGCTCTCCAAAAGTAACCACTGTCATCGATTAGTATCATTGATTAGTTTGGCCTGTACTTGAACTTTATATAATAGTGAGTTCTTTAGTGTCTGGCATTTTGGCACACTGCTATGGCTGAGATTTCCCATGTTGTTGTAAATAACGATAATTTATTTCTTTTTCGTTGTTGTATAGTATTCAACAACCTGCCTCTATCACCCTTTACGCATCCATTTCCTGTGAGCAGATATGTGGGTTGTTTCCAGGTCGGGGCCAAGAATGTGAGCATTCTTGTCTATGTCTTGGTGAACACAGGCTCTCATTTCTTTTGGTTGTAGCCTCACGAGAAATGTTTATTTTAAAATCTTGCAGCCATTCCTTGAAGCATAGCAATAGGATCCATCATATATATATTTTTGACATGAAGCAAATTCAACCATGTGAGCAGCATACACATGAGAAGAGTAAAAGATCCACGCTGTGTGGTCTTTACATGATGGGCGACCCCTGGGTGTGGCTGAGGTAGAAGAGTCTCCCTGGCCCTCCCGGACTGCAGCCATTGAGGGGTGGTCATCTGTCCCTCGGCCCTGCCTGCCCACCTTCATGCCATCTCCCTCTCTAGACTTCCCACATTTGGCAGATCCAGGATTCAGTCTTCATTTCTTCAGCTCTTGCTGCACATGTCATTTTCTCAGAGTAACTGTCCCTGAACTCATTGCAAACTTCT
>NW_004567123.1:30322499-30334068 GCF_000260355.1 Condylura cristata | reverse complement strand
TGAGTCTGTATGGGTGGAGGATGGCCGGAATAGGGTCTTCTCACTGTGTTCGTCTTACTGTTTTTGGTTTTTCAACCATGAGTGTGCCTTTCTTAAAATTAAATGAGAAATGCACCTGCCTTGTTTTCTCTAAATAACCAACACAACAAGTAAAACAGAAAAAGGAATGCTTGTATTTCAGCAGAACCTACCGTAAGTGAAGGGCTCCCCAGGCTCTCCCTTCCTGTTGCCATGTTGTGTCTTTGTACAGCTAGTCTCGCTTCTGCTGGAATAGTGAGGACTGGTCTTTCCGGTGTTACTTTACACAAACACGCTGGGGTCTTGTTCAGTACCAGGATGCTCCCTCCCCAGCTGCCTTAACGATATAGATTGAGGATCAATCCAGGATCCCACGTCCACATATACCAAGCTGTGCATTGTTTTTACCGCCTGCATAGTATTCCAGCACCTGGGCTTTAATTAACTGCAACCAGTCCAGTGTATTTAACTGCTGGCCATCCCTCATTACTAGCTTTTGCTTCTTCACATCAGGCTGTCTTATAGGCTCTCGTCCTTGGACAGCACCAGGTTCTCCACTCGCATTAGCGACACGTTGGTCTGGATAACTCCTTGCCGTGGGTCCTGTCCTCTGTGTTTCAGGATGCAGCATCCCCGGTCTCTACCTATGAGATGTCAGTAGCAACTATCCTACTCCCCTCTTCCCTAGGCTACCCCCACCCCAGTATGTGACAACTGCAAATGTTCTTGGATCTTGGCATATGCCCTCTGGCAAGCAAAATTGTCCCTGGTGCAAAACAGCTGATTGAAAGATTAGATCGCAAAACGAGGGTTCGCTGGGTCTGGTTGAATGTGCACGCCGTAGAGTCCCATGGGGGACAGGTACTCTCCTAGCGTGTGTGAGTGTAGCTTCTGCCTGCAGTGAGGATTTGCTGCCTGTAAAGTCCTTGGTGCAGGATCAGGCCCTAACCCGCTTCAGTAAATGCTGGCGCTGTGCTTGTCCTCACGATTACTGTAAACCAGCCCTGGTTCTGAGGGACCCCAGCCACACTCACCTGCATCGGGGGTCTCGTGGTTTGTGCTCGGCCCCGCTCTCCCTCTCTGCCTCTGTTAACACTCTCCTGGGCCTCTCTTGTCCTCCCAGGTCCTGTTCTCGAACATCGAAGACATCCTGGAGGTTCACAAGGACTTCCTGGCTGCCCTGGAGTATTGTTTACATCCCGAGCCTCAGTCTCAGCATGAACTTGGGAATGTTTTCTTAAAATTTGTGAGTACAATGGCCCGGCCCCTATCAGAGACTGCAGCTTTGGGGAAGTGGGCTTCTCCCCCGGGTCCCTCTCCACTGACCCTTGGCCAGCTTCCTCTGCAGGCCTGTCTGGGGCATGGCGGGCAGGATGTAGTGGGCAGGCGGGCCCTGCCTCTGCTCAGGAACAATGGGCAGCAGGTCGGGCCGTGCGGCTGGGGGATTCCTAGTTGGTTTGCCCGCCCCTCACCGCCACATGGAGCTTGGCCCCATTTCTCAGAGTCCCTTGCTGAGTGGCTGTGTGCCGGGACTCCCAGGGCCCTGACCCAGCTGGGCCTGTGGCCCCAGAATGCCCAACAGAGACAGCCATTGGCCAAGAGGGTGGACTCAGGCCAGACCTGAATCCTGCCACCGACCTCCATGGGTGTCTGCCCCTTGGGTGTTCCCCTGGGCTCCTGGTCAGAAGGGCCTCTCTTTCCACAGGATTCCCGAATCACTTGGAATTGTGGGGGTACAGCTAGAGGAAGGAGGGTGGGGTGCTCAGCCCGCATACAGCAACACCTTTTTCATCCCTCTCTGGGGCCCCTGGGGTGGGGGAGGGGAAACATGCACTTGCCCCCTTCTCCCCCCGGGTCAAGGCTGGGGGCAAGCTGTGGCCTCTCCGAGCCCCCCTCTCTCCCCTATCAGACCCCCTTCTTGGGCTGCGCGGAGGTCCCTCCTGGTTGCCGTGAGCAGCGCCAGCACTGACTCCCTTCTCCGTGACCCTGGCGTTCTGGTCAGAGACGGTGGCAGAGCCTGGGGTGGCCCTGCCCTGGGCGGACAGCTCCCAGACGGACTGTCTGGCTTGGTGTTGGCAGGGCTGCCCCCAGGCGGCGGTGCGCTTACTGGAAAGTTATTGTAACTTGTCTGAGCCTCCGCGTCTCTACCTGTAGGACCGGTAGAAGGCTGGACGGAATGCAGATGTTGAGGGCTGGGAGGGACGCTGGACAGCTCCAGGCACAGGCGGTGCCCAGGCCACTGCGCCGTCTCTCTGTTCTTGCCGTCGCCACTGTCCAGTGGTAGGAAGAGCTCAAGAGCAGGATGGGCCAGGCCAGGTGGGCACTGGTGGAGGGCGGGGGGTGGAGGAGAGATGGGACTTGCCCTTTGCTCCCTGAGGGTGGAGAAGCAAGGAGGCCGGCAAGGGTCTGAGATGACGGTGCCCTGAAGCAGGGTGGGGGCAGGGGTCAGGGCAGCCCGAGAGGCAGCGGCAGCGCTCGGGGAGATGAGACGACGGGAAGGACAGGAAGGAGCGCAGGCCCTCAGTTCTCTGGAGCCGGGCCGCTGTGCTTCGACTCATTCCACCGACTCGGCCAGTTGCGTCACTGCTCTGGGCCTCATCTGGAGCTCGGAAACAGGCGAATGGACGGTGCATGCCGCAGGGGCTGTCTTGATGAAGTGAGTTGGTTTGATCCAGCACAGCGCTAAGTTAGTGCAGCCTGAGCGTCAGCTGTGGAAGAGGCCCAGCTGGGCACCTCAAGGCTTTCGGGAGGGGCGGCATTATTGGGGGCCACCCTGACACGATGACATCTGAACTTGGAGGGGGGTACTCCATACTTCAGCCAGAGCTGGGAAGGGGTCCTCACGGGGCACTGTCCCTGGGGACTCCCCGGGCTTCTCTGTCTGAGCCACAACCGTGTGGTGCGCCAGTGAGTTTAGCTCCTTGCTCCAGGAGGGGCTCTGGGTGCTGAGTCCCCACTTGGGCTCTCCCCATTCGCTGCAGGAGTCCCGGCTGTGGGATTTAGCAAATAAAATAATCTAGGACAGCCAGTGGCATGTGGGTTTTAAGTAGTCAACAGAGACGTTTTTAGTGTGTCTCATGCAACATTTGGGGTGTACTAAGACTAAGGGTGACGTGCTCATCTGCATGAGCCTTGGTGGGTGCCTAGGGTTCTCTGGCAGCTCTAGCCAGAGAAGGCCTGGGAAGAGGGGTACACGGGGGTGTTCTGATGGAGAGGGTGGCCAGGGCAGAGGCCCTGGAGTGGAGCCAAGCAGGGAGACCCCTGGGGCTGGAGTGCAGTGAGTGGTGGAGGAGTTCACGGGCGTCTTGGGGTTTCTGTTCAAGCCGTTTTGCAGGGGTGCAGCGTGGTCCATGTTCTAATCACCCCCCCCACCCCGAAGCTGTGTGTTAACTTGGGGAATCTCTGCAGAAGTCAGACCTGAATGCCCCCTCCCAGCAGGAGGCGATGCCATGTGGCCAGCCCCTTCTTTGCTCTGAGTCTCAGTCTTTCTGGGGCTAAGTGAGCCATGGGGGAGCAGATGGTCTCCATGGACCGCCCCTTACTGTGGGCAGCAGCTGCCCCCTCTGGGCCCCTGTCCGTCTTCCCCAGGCGCTGGCTGTCACCTTCTCTGTCACAGCCCAAGCCCGTAGCCACAAGTTCCCCACCCACCACATCTGTGGGCACAAAACTGCTTGTCCATATCTTCCTGGCAAAACAAAGCCCCACGTGGGGCTCTTGGGAGGAATGGCACACCTGGGCTCCTAACTGTCACAGGCAGCATTTCCATATTCGCAGGGTTGGGGACCCGAGAGCAGCTGGGGTTGGGCTCAATGAAATGACTTGGGGAGATGGAGTGGGCCCGTGGGCTTGAAAAAGAGGGGGTGTCAGTTGCTACATTTAACTTCTCTGAGCTCCATGCCTTGGTCCCTTGCCCTGTTCATAGGCTGAAGGAGCAGAGTATGACAATGCAGACTGTGTCAGAGAAGGGGCTCAGGGGACAAGGATTGACAAGCCTGCAGCGATCTTATCACTGCCCCAACCTCCACCTGTGGCAGGCATCACTAATCAATCACAGCATCTGCCCCTGCTCCCCACGGAGCTCCAGAGTTCTTTCCAGTATGGCTGCCAGCACTAGCCATTGATTGGGGTTGACATGAGAATGAACAGACTTGTTTCAGCTTTCTGGTCCAATCCCTTCATGGCACAGATGGAGACGGACAGGGAGGCCCTGTCCTTTCACCAGGCGTGGGTCCATATTTTCATTTTCTTTTCCTTTTCCAACTGTTATGTATTAGGATTTACTGCAAATAGCAAGAGCACTAACTCAAATGGACTCTAAAAAAAGGGCTTTACTGGCTCATATAAATGACATGCTTGGGGGTGGGTGGTTGGCTTCAGGCATAGCTGGATCTAGGGCCCCATGTAATGTTTTCAGAACTTTGTCCCTCTCTCTCTAGGCTTCACATTCTATTGTGTTGGTTTCATTGTTGGAGGGTGGAGGGATTGTACTCTTCAGGCTGATACTGAAGAGCGCTGCAATTTTTTTCCAGTTGAGCAAAAACAGTTCAAGGACAGCGGTTCTTCCCAAGCCCTTGAGGGACGTCAGTGGCCCCACTTAGGGCAAGTGGTCACTGTTACCGGGTTTGGCCTGAGTCATGTGCTCACTACAGTACCTGAGAGTGAAATGGGGTCAGTAGGCTCAGAGTACTGAAGAAAAACTGAGGGTCATGATCAGAACAACGGGTGCAAAACATGTTGCACAAAGAATCAAGGTTGCAGTCCTGGACGACTCACGTTTCCTGGAAGAGGCCATGGGTGCTTGGGTGCTCCCTTGGCATTCTTGCCTTCATTTATTAAACAGTCACCACGCCTGCTCTCTGCCAGGGCCTGCAATCCCTGATGTCATGATAGCAGTGACCTTGGCAGATGCAAAGGCTACCTGGGGGGCTCAGGGTCTGGGGGAGTTTGGATCAAGATGGACCATAACGTACTGGGCATCGACCATGTTTCAACTCCCACTATATTTCTCAAAATTAACATGGTGGCCTTCGCCAGACCTGTGGGCTCCTTAATCCTTTCTTCCTGACCTTGCCTGTCTCTTTTCTTGCTATCAAAACCTAGCTATGCACTGGCCCACCCTGTTATAGACTGATTCACCAATAGGATAATGAATTTGCTGAAAAATAGGGATGATGATAATAATAATATCAATAACAGCAATAATCTAATATTTAGTGAGCACATGCTATATCCCAACTTTAAAACTCCTGCTGTGAATTTTCTTGATAATGCTTCAGAAACTTTGTGATGAGAGAGGTCATCATTGTATAGTATTATCGATGTAAAGTATCTCTAATTTTATAAATGAGAACATAGAGGCTCTGAATCATTATAAGCCTTGCCTAAGTTCATGGAGTTGGTGACCTGGGGATTCAGGCTGTAAACCCAGGTGGTCTGGCTCAGAAGCTTCCATCATGGCTTGGAATCTTACATCAGTTGCACAAGGTTGGTGGTAGTAGTGGTCTTGTCGGTCTGCTGTCTTATTTGGGAGCAGTTACAATAATAGCAGGCCCTTTAGTCCCAGGGAAAACCCAGACTCTGGGTTGCAGAGAGAGGTCTCTGCAAATGGTTGGGATCTCTGACTGTCACTCTTGAGCCTGAATTCAGAGCCCAGCCTCCCTCTGAGCTCTGCAGGTATTCTCTGTGGGAGCAGACTCTCATGCACAGGCCAGTTCTTGCCACCTGCAGAAAGAGGTCCTCTCCTTCTCCCTGCAGCCTGCCTCACTGTGGCCTGCAGCTGAGACCCTGGTTCCAGATTTATCAGGCAGCCTCCCTTTCATATTTTTATCTGAGATGGGTGAGCCCTGCAGACTGAACTTCTCACCCATCTCTAGTACCTCAGTGGTCCATTCTGCTCATTGGAGATAAGTGGAAATTAAAAGGGTCTGTTTGGGCAATGTGGGGGGGCGTGGGGGTCAGTTCTCCTTCCCTGCTTCTGTGTGTATGTGTGTGTGCACCTGTGCACATGTATGTGTGTAATTCAGTTGGCCGCAGACAGTGAGAAGTTGGTGACTGACGTCAGTGATGTTTGGTGCATGTGGCTTGTGTGTTGTAATGCCACAGGTTGTTTGCTGGTTCCCTGGAGTGTGTATCGGGATTGCTTGTCCTTGGTGTGTGTACATGTGTGCACTCTGTGAACATTGTTTGTTTTGGTATTTCCCCCCATTGGTTCGTGTGTGTTGATAGCTAATATTTCTGAAGTATTTCGAAATATCATATCACATTCATGTGTACCAGGCATGGTTCTACTCATTTTACATGCATACTGGTACACTGATTAATCTTCCAGTAGCCCAAGGAATGTGGGTGGTCCCCTATTATGCCCATTTTTAGATGAAGAGACTGAAGCAAAGGGGAAAGGCTGCTTGTCCAAGGTCACCACAGCTTGGGGAGTGTGGAGTTGGGTTTTCCAGCCTAGTGGACTGATGCTCGAGTCACTGTGCACATTGTTGTTGTCTGCAAGGCCCCTTGAAGTCCCCTGCGTTTTTTTCTCCCACTCCCGTCTTTGTCCTATTCTGTGACCTTGAGCTGGACATTGGCCTAGTGGAGTCTGGCCCTGCCACTCCACTAGGTGTTAGGCCCTGGGCTTGTGCTCTCATCTTCCCATGTCTCAGTGGAGCCAGCCCAGTAACTGCCGTGTCAGGCTATTGCGTCCAGGAGTGAATGAGCTGACCCTTAGCCAAGAGAGTGCTCTTCCCCACGCACTAAGTGTTCAACACACATTCTGGTTTGGCCCTTGACTCTGAGTGTAGGGACGTTGTGCTCAGGACAAGGGTGTTTGCTCAGATTATGCACATGGTGCTCCCCCTTACCCCAAATAAGTTAGTTTGGGGTGCTTACTGATTGTAAAACCCATTCTCCCTCTTCCTTGGTTTCCTCTTCCTGCAGCTACCCATCTGCAGGATACTTGGGGCTTGTTTAGAAACAGGACAGGCTGCTTGCTTTGGAGACCCACCTCTTCCTTCCTTAGCTTCTTGGTGTCTACGGTCGCCTACCCCCAGCCCAGCTCAGGGTCGAGACCCTTCAGTCCTTCCTCCCTGGTGACTTTACCCAGGACATCCTTGTTTGGGGTTTGGCAGGGTGTGTGGCAGTGAGCCTTTTGGAACTGAGAGCACACAGTGGAGAAGCTTCCTGCTAAGACTCCTGTTCCTTCTAGTTCCGGAAACCCTGTTTGATAGTTGTGGATCTGGTGACTCACAGGGGACCTCTAGGCTGGAAAGAATCCAGTTGGGGACTCAGGAACATTAAAAAACCACTGCTGTATGACAGGGACCAGAGATCTACTTGTTTTCCCAAATTCTGAGCCTTATCTAGACTTTTCTAGTATATGTATATATATTTCCAGACTTTTGATTCAAAACGTATTCTACCTTCACACTGACTTCATCTTGCTTGGCGCTCTTCCAGTGATCTCTATGTGTGTGTGCATGAGCTATTGCACATAGTAGCTATGTAAAGTTCATCTGTTGAACATGTACTCCTGGGGGGCTCACTGCATGCCAGCACTGAGTTAGTATCTGGGGGTACTTTAGCGCACAAGATGGATAAAGTTACTGCCTTCAGAGAACTGACTGCCAACTTGGAAACAGAAGATAAACAAATAATTGGGGTGATTCCAGATGGTGAGAACACTCTAAGAAAATGAAAACAGGTGAATGGGTGATAGCCACCTGGTGGCTACTTTAGATAGGATAGTCCAGCTAGCATTTGAGGAGTTGACCTGACAATGGGGAGTAGCCAGGTAGGGGACTGAAGGGGGAAGAGCGTTCCAGGTGATAGAAACAGCATGCACAAAGGCCCTGAGGTAGGAACAAGCATGGCAAATGCAAGGTATTCAGCTGGAGGGCAAGTGATGAGTTCAGGGAGAGGTAGGGCCATATTACCTGGCTCTTGAAGGTTACCACAATGATTTGTTTGTAGTGAAATAGAACACCTTGGAGCATTTTAAGCAGGGGTGTGACATTGTAGACCAGAGATAGCTATTTAGTGAGCACTTATGACAGGCTGAACATTATGCTTGAACTTATTTATTGATTTTTTAAAGATTTATTTATTTATTCATACAGAACTGGGGTACAGGCTGGAGACGCGGGGGGTGAGAGGAATCACCAGAGACAGAATGGGGAGCAGAGCAGGCAGATCAACGAAGTACACTGCTGAGGGGAGCAGCGGGCGGGTCAGGAGAGGTCTGCCACGCCATGTGAGTCACCTCCAGGGCAGGTGGGGATCAAACTCATGCGGAAGCGGCTTAAGCTTCTTAGTGCTGTGCTTTAACCCGCTGCGCCACCAGGGAGGGCCATGCTTAAACTTATTTACTCCTCATAAAAGCTCCATGAATTAGGGGCTGTCATGAACTCTCCCTTACAGCTGAGGAAACTGAGACAAGGAAACATCAGCTAACTCACCCAAGTTGATACCTGGAAATGTGGAGCCAGCAGGGGGCAAACCGGGCCTCTTGGATTACATCTGTGCCCTTGAGCCCAGGTTATCCTGCTTCCTGGAACGTTCCTCAGGCTGCTGGATGCAGAACTGGGGGCAGGAGGAGGCCCGAGAGCCCCAAGGCACGTGGGAGCTCCTGATCTGAAGTCCCCCCAATCTCAGGGTCTGGGTGCTGCTTTCCTGCCTCGGGCCTGCTGGCCCAGCTGAGTACACCTCAGAGTTTGCCTTCCTGCCGTGACCTCACAGCCTGTGCCTTTGCCTTGCAGAAGGACAAGTTCTGTGTGTATGAGGAGTATTGCAGCAACCACGAGAAGGCGCTGCGGCTGCTGGTGGAGCTGAACAAGATACCCACTGTGCGCGCCTTCCTTTTGGTAAGTCTGCTCACTGCCCCCACTGCTGCCGGCTTCAAATCTACGTGCACAAGGGAGGCTCTTGCTGCCTCTGTGCTGCCGGCCCGGGCAATCCATGGGGAGCCGGGGGCCGCCAGCCATTTTCTGTAAAGGGTCAGATAGTGGATATCTTGCCTCTGTTTGTCATAACATCCCTTTCACATGGGTCGAACTCTGCTGTTTGAGCTTGGAAGCAGCCATAAGTCACATGGAAAGGAATGAGCACGACTATGTTTCAATAAAACTTTACAAAAACAGGCAGCACACTGGATCGGTCCAGTGTGTTAATTCCTGTACTGAAGTAATGATCCTAGTAAGAGTGGCAGCAGCAGTAGTAATGATCGCATTATTAGCTTCCTTAATTATAAGTGTTAGAAAAGCCAGTTAAAGTTGATGTAAGCCAAAAGAAAAAAATTTACTGGTTTACTTTTCTGGGAAGTTTTAAGATCTGAGAGGACTTCAGGCACAGCAAAATCTGGGTGTTCAAATAAATGATGTCATCAGGAGTGTGTTTCTTGGCTCTGCTTTTCTCTGCTTTGGCTCTGTTCCCAGGCAGGCTCTCCCTTGGGGGCTGGGGCATCGTGGCGTAGAGCGCTCCTGCCTCTACGCTTGTACCTCTCATAGCCCAGCAACTCCAGTCAGAGAGAGCTCCTCTCTCCGGTAGTAAAAGCAAGAATCCTGGGTCAGATGGTCGTTGGCTCAGTTTGGCCTAAGACCTTATCTCCGAACCAGTTTCTACAGACAGCGGTGGGTTGGTGCTCTGATCGGTCACTTCTGGCGCTGGAGGGTGGGCTCGGCTCACCCATAGCATAGAGCTGGGTTCCGGAGACAGTCGGTGGGCACTGTGGAAGGAAGTTGGGAATGGATGTTGGTCAGGTCACATTACGGGCATCCATAATGGTCTTCCTAAAATTACAGAACTTCACTTGAATATAAAATGAATTCATTTGTGATCTCGGAGCCTTATCAGTCATTCTCTGCTGGGTATGAGTTAAGTATTTGCCTGCTTTGTCAATGTCCCAAATAACAGTGCTTTAAACAAAGGAGACATTTATTTTGCTCTCATGTTAACATGGTTGTAGTCAGTCTTGGGGCTGGCACAGGAGCTCCCCTATTGGGGGCCAAGGCCGTTGGGTTTGTTTTAGACTTTGACATGGTTTAAGACACCTCTCGCGACTTCCACACTGCAGGCAGTGGGGTGCAGGTGGGTGGGGAGGAGGTTGGTCCTTCTCCTTTGAGGCACAAGAGAAAGCTGCACCCTGCTCTTCTGCTCAACACACCCTGTTGGCCACACCTCAGCCGCATGGCCACCCCGAGCTGCAAGGGAGGCTGGGAAATGTAGGTTTCTTCTGAGCGGCCATGCGCCCAGCTGAATGAAGATTCTGTGGCTGTGGAAGGAGAATATGGCAGCTTTTGGCACAGGTGACCCTGATGGCCCCCAACAGCGAGTGACTTTCTATGAGTACATCCAGGACCCCCGCTACCCAAAGGTAGAGCATTCCTACTTGGTAGGAGTTGCTTGGTTACTTTGGGGGTTTGGGAAAGCGCCCAAAATGTAAATCAGTGGTATAGCATGCTTAATCACAAAAAAGTAACCTACCAAATCATATCAAATAGGCATGTTCTACTTTTGGATAATGAGCAAAACCTGTACTTGAAAAATAATTGAACATCTTATGGGCTCTTATGGGCCTTTCACATTTAAATCTCCTCATTTATTCAGTCACAGACCACCAGTGTACCCTTTCCCCCATTTCACTTCCTGACAGCACATGCAAAATCCAGCATACAAAAGGAGAGCGAGCTGTGCCCAGAGAGCTCAACTGCAGAATAAAGTTCTTAATTACGCTCCTCTCTAATGTAGCATCTCTAACAAAGACTTTCCAGAATTTTGATTCAGAATGTCTGCTTCCTTCACAGCGAGTCCACTGCTTGGCTCTTTCCAGTGAGCATCTGAGGGAGGGCAGATTGGCTGACTGGTTTCCACTTTTGTCTCAAGTGCCTTAAGCATTCGCAACTGATGCTTTCATCGCTGGTATCTGCAGCATTATATTTCCAGTCTTGCACTTACATTCATTAAATCGTCTGGGCACAAGGCAGAGATGAAGTAGTTCAGGGTGAGAGCGCTCACTTAGCTTCTGCCATCTGACTTTCGGCCGCCACGGTCCCTGCTGCCCAGGCTCTGGGTCCTTGAAGGGGGGTCTCCCTCTCTGGGGGTGTCTCCTTGGCGCAGCTGTATCTTTAAGGGAAGATGCCAGGAAGGTATTTGCAAGGGTGTGAGAAGGGAAGGGCCTTGCTTTCTCCCCGGCAGCCTGCCTGTGGGCCAAACTGCCATTTTCTTTGTAGCAGCTGGGCCAGGCTGCCTGGGCAGGGGGGAGTGTGGGTGCCAGCACACGTGCCATCTGTCTATCTCCTCGCCATCTCTCAGCTTTTGGCCACCTGCAGAAGAGCTGTCTTGAGTTTATTATGGGATGTTGAGGCTCTGGGAAGAGACCGAATCTGGCTTTCCATTCGTGGCTCATTGCTCTTGCAGAGAGATGGAACAGGGATGTCCTCTTTCTGTGCATTGGTTTCTGGTCTGTAAAATGGGGATGCCTTACTCATGTCTTCATCCAGCAGCTTCTTTTTTTTTTTTTTTTTTTTTAAGATTTATTTATTTATGCATACAGAACTGGGGTACAGGC
>NW_004567123.1:30297644-30322349 GCF_000260355.1 Condylura cristata | reverse complement strand
TCTCCTCCGGGGCAGGCGGGAATCGAACTCATGCGGAAGTGGCTTTAGCTTCTCAGTGCTGTGCTTTAACCCACTGCGCCACCAGGGAGGGCCCATCCAGCAGCTTCTTAATGAGCACCTTCCATGTGGTAGGGATCATTCCAGGTACGGGGGCACCGCAGTTGCCAAGACGAGGCAACCCCTGTCTCCAGGGAGGCCCTTCTCGTCAGCAGACTTAGGAACCTTGTCACGTGGCATCGCTTCTTTGGGGGACACAAAGGAAGTCTGACAGGATGCCTTGAGGACGTGAGGGCGGTGGCTGCTCTTTTGAACTGGTCTTTGGGAAAATTGTGCCTGAGGTGACACATCAGCAGAGACCTGGATAAAAGATGAATGAGAAACATAAGGTATCTGAGAGGAAGCATTCCAGGTTAGAGGAACTGTAATGCAAAGGCCCTGAGGTAGCAGTCGGTCAGAGGAATAGCGTGAAGGCCGAACACAGTCAGATGCCAATTCACACCTGTGAGAGTGACCCTTGTCAAGAAAACTAGAAACAACAGGTGTTGGCGAGGTGCAGACTGGTCCAGCCCTCTGGAAAACAATGTGGATGTTTCTCAAAATGTTAGAAATATTTGTTGGATCAGAATACCACGTGATCCAACAATTGCACTCCTAGATAGCTACGCAAAAGCATTCACTTAAAGGAGTGTGTTCAGTGTGGCACAATTTGCCATAGCCAAGTTTCAGAAACTATGTAAGTGCCCAAAGACAGATGAGTGGATGCAGAAGATGTGTACTATAACAACGGAATACTACTCAGCTATGAACAGAGGAAACCTTGCCATTTGCAACAACATGGATGGAGCTGGAGGGAAGGATGCCAAGTGAAATAAGTCAGAGGAGAAAGACAAATACTGGAAGGTCTCACTTCTAAGTAGCCTATAAAGAAACAAAACAAATGGTCAGACAGAAACAAACCAACAACAAAAACAAACCCTAGAACTGTGACTTGAATTGAAGCCTTCAGAGAGGGAGAGGAAGGCGGGGCCCAGGGCAAAGGGGGCCCAGGGGCTCTGAGCAGGTGGAGGGTGTGGGGTGGTGACGTGCCTCTCAAGAGGTGGAGTTGCTACCTCTGTGGCATAGAGAGTGCTGGTAACCAGCGCTCCCTTCATAAAAGAAAAACAAACAAACAAAAAAATCCCAGAAAAACCAGGTGGTCAGGTGCTTAGAATGGAAAGCAACAGAGGAAAAGTGGAAGGAAACGTGCTTAGAAAGATCGAGCGTCCAGATAATGAAACAAAAGGATTTGGACAACAAAAAGGACCTGACATTTATGAAAAGGCTTCTTTATTGACACACAGCTACATGCCCAGCAATGGAACAATTCCATTTCTCCAGAAGTTTCTTCATGCCTGGTCACACCCTCTGCAAATCCAGAGATAATCTTCATGCCGGTTTCTCTTACCAGATGTTCGTTTTGCCTTTTCTGGAGACACCAATGGAATCAGGGAGAGGCCTCCGTGGCTGGAGGCCTCCGTGGCTGGTGTCCCGGCTCCACTCACTGTGTCAGGCTCCTCCAGGCTGCAGCATGAGGCTCTTCTCAGCTCTGCAGTGTTAGTCTGAGTGGCCAGGGGCCTTTGGAGCAGGCAAACACTTGCACTCATCTGCATTTTGAAACACCCAGCTTGGCTGTGTGAGAAGCAGGGAGAACAGGATGGGGCCAGTGCAAGTTTCCTACAGCTCAGAAACGTGCCACAAACTGGAGGTTGGGAGGTTTCAGACAGCAGTGGTAATTAATGCTCACAGTTGGGGGGCCACAAGCCTGCAGTCAGGGAAGCAGTAGGCCCCTGCTCCCCTGAAGCTCTGGGGACGGGTCCTGGCGTTCCTTTGCAGGTCTGGTGGTTTCAGGAGCCCTGTGGCTTCACCACCTTCAACCCCCTTGTTTTCTCTTCTTAGAAGGGTGGCGTCCGGGGGGACACTGTGCAGCCCCGGGTGGGACCCACGGAGCAGTCGGGGCCGAGGATGGTGGCTCAGGACGGTGATGGGAGGGTGCTGGGGTTTGAGAGGGCAGCTGGAGGATTTGCCCTAAGGTAGGCTTTGGGGGTATAAATGAACTTGAGTTGTCACAGGTGACTCCAGTGTCTGGGGCCCAAACAACTGGGAGAATGGGGTTGCATTTTCCCACGGGGATGAAGGCTGGGGTAGGAGCAGGGCTGAGAGGTAGATACAGAAACTCCCTTTTGACGTGTGAGGTTTACGAGGCCCTGCTGGACCTCCAGGTGAGGGGTGGCATGGAACCAGAGTGAATGTGGAGTTCAGAGGAGGAGCTAGGTTTCCACCCTTTTCTGCACAAGAGGGTGGCAGTAATGGGGGCGGATGAGATCAACCAGGGAACGTGCGAGTGAAAGGAAGACCCAGGCCCTGGAGGTAGCCAGGAGGCTGGGAGGGCGATGGGTGGGCAGCTCACAGTCTGTGCATCAGGACGTTTGAAGAGCTGGTTCGCAAAAGCGCTCCCATAGTGCCTGCAGTGTGGCCCTGCAGAATAGTGAATGGGAGCTCTGTGTGCGTCTGCGTTTTCAATGAAAACAAAGTGAAGAACAGTCCACCGTGTTAGGGGAGACGCGTAGGTGGTGTTCTTGATAGACTTGGGAAAACTCCTTGATTCCCAGCAGAGAAGACCCTTCTCTCGCCAAGCCCTGGGGGCTTCTGGAAAGCACTCCCTGCCCCCAGGCTCCCTCTCTCTGCCCGGAGCTGACATCACCAGGGCAGCTTGTGGCAAGCGCTGGCTCGGAGTACAAAGACCTGAGTGTGAGCAGTGTGGGGCCTGGCATCTCCCAGCTGCCGCAGCCCTGATTGCCCCGTCTGTGCCAGGGGTCGACATGGGGACAACAGCCCTGGAGCTGCTGCCAGAGCAGGACCCCGGGGTCGCCCAGATTCTGCTTGTGCGGGGGGGGGGGGTGGCTTTTGAGGTCCCTGAGAGGCAGTGTGCAGAGCTGAGACTTGGGCCAGTCCTGGCATCTTTCTGTGCCAGTTTCCCACCTGGGAAGGGATACAGTCGTCCCTGTTTGTTCTAGGAGATGAACTTGAACTTGACTTGCACAAGAGGCAAGAGGCACAGGTGAGCTCTGATGCAGGTGGACAGTGAGGCCAGGAGTGGTGTGGCTTATGGGGATGTTTTTGATCCCGATGGAGGTGTGGTTTGCGACCTCTAAATCCAGATAGATTCTTGTAATGATGCTCATGCACCCCCCTTCCAGGTAAAGAAATAAAATTTTCGGTAGAGGTCGAGGATTCCAAGTTCACTTTCCAAGTCTGGTTACCCTCCCTCCACAGAGGTGCCCCCGCCAGAATTTGATACCTTTCTTTCCCATGCATGTCTTTCTACTTTACCACAAATGTGCTCTCCATAAATAAGGCCTGGTTTGGCTCTGGGTGTCTTTAAAGCTTTATTTAAGTAAATACTCTTCTTTTTTTTTTTTTTTTTTTTTAAAGTAAATCAAACTCTTTTTTGCTCAGGTATGATTTGAAGTTCATCGTGCTGCCCGGCACAGCTTTAGGCATCCTTCGGATGCCATTATTATAAGTCCACTGCAATTGCATTTTCCCATGGGCTGGGTATCTAGTTTGCTGCCCAGTTCTGCTATTCCAAACAAGACTCTCTTGACCGTCCATGTTCCTGCCTCTGAGAGCATGTTTGTGGATCAGGATTTGGCAAGCGGTTCTGTAAAAGGTCACATAGTAAATATTTTAGGTTTTGTGCTTCTCTCATCTCCCCTCAGCTCTACCACGATAGCCGGGAAGTGGCTTCATGTAAAAAATGGATGCAGCTGGCTGGTAAAACTTTAATTGCCAAAGCGGGGAGTGGGCAGGATTTGGCCCACGGGCCATCGGTGCCCACCCTGCTGCAGGCTTTGTGCTGGGCGGTATAACTGTCACATCCCACCTCCCCTGGCTGTTGCTTCCAGGGTCCGTGGCTGCCTCTGGAGAGCGTAGCCCTGGGTTATGGGGGTGGGGATGGGGGTGGACAGATCCCTTTGCTGTACCTGCTGCAGCTTCTCCTGTCTCTTTGCAGAGTTGCATGCTTCTGGGAGGCCGGAAGACCACCGACATCCCCTTGGAGGGCTACCTGCTGTCTCCCATCCAGAGGATCTGCAAATACCCACTCCTCCTCAAGGTGAGGCCTTCGCCCGACTCTTTCCCATATTTGAAGTGACAGAAAACCCACTTCTGATGGGCCTAATCACAAAATCTGTACGTGTGGGACAACTCAGGGCAGGTCAGCTCTGGACTGGACGCTGCCTCTCTCTCCCTGCTCAGCTTTGCTTTCCACTGTTCAGCTTTCTTTCCGTGTGGCAGCGATGTCACAGTTACTCCGGCCTTCCGCCCTCGAGTTCGAGGGCAGAGGGAAAGAATGACCCTTTCTGCTGGTAGCTCTCAGAAGGCCTGAGAGTCACTCAGTCTGTGGCAGGAGAATGTGGTTTGGACCTGAGTCAGAGCTTTAACTGGAACCAGTAATGAACGTGAGGCCTCCGTGCCATTTACCTGTGCGTTATGGCCAGGGTGGTGTGAGTCTCACTGGCGAGACGACAGGGAGCCAATCAGCGAGCAGGTGTCATGTGCTCTGACCTCCACGCAATCTCTGGGTCCCACACTCCAAAGCCCAGTGAGGGGGATAGGTGGGTTTCTCCTTCACAGGAATCCAGGCTATTTATGGATCAGCCCAGGCGCACCGAGGCAAACGGTCACCATCTCCCTCTGACTTGGCCTTGGGAGGTTTCGGGGCCCGAGTGCCCTGAATGTCTACCTTAGGGCTGACTTCTGGACAGAGCCCCAGCTGGGGGTGGCTCTGCTACCGTCTGCTGTTCTCAGCGCAGGGTTTTCAGTGCTCGGATATGAGGGCTGCTGGCCTGAGCCTGCTCCCCTCCACGCTGAGGGCCTGTTGACAGCTGTTCCCTGGTGTGCCTGCTGGTGGATTCATTTGGGTGGTGCCTCATTCATGCACCTGCCCACTAGGGCCACAACCGTCCTTGTTCCACGAAGAGCAGGAGGAGAGAGCACAGGGAACGGGTGCTGGGGAATTCTTGGATTGACTCTCTGCTAGTGAGGTGGGTGGCATCTGGCCTTTGAGCTGAACCAGACCCTGGGCATCTGCTCTGCCTGTGAGCAGAGCCGTGGGTAGCCGTGGGCGGTGGGAAGCGCGGACAGTGCATGTGGCCCCGCCCCTCTTCCCCGGGCCGCTGCTGCTTGTCCCACCCCGGGGTCTCAGAAGGACCTTCTGTCGCTTTTGCAGCCGCTTCCATGCAAGCAGATGTTGGAAATACTGTGGCAGCCGGTGCTTCACCTTGGTGTGGGAGAAACCGCAGGTGGGGCTTGTCAGGTAGCTGGCGGGCTGAACGGGACCTGCAGGTCTGTCTATTTGACCATTTTGGTGTGAATTCCAAACTTGAAATTGTCGCCGTGGAAGAGGTAGAGTTCTGCAGTGGTTTAGGGCAGAGGCTGGCAAAGCTGTGACGGGAGCCAGCCCCGGCCCACGCCTGTCTTTGTACAATCTGTGAGCGAAGAATGATGTTCACATTTTTTAGAGGGTTGGAAAAACAAAACAAAAACAAAGAAGGATATGTGACAGAGACTGGGTGTGGCCAGCTATCGGCCCTTTCAGAAAAAGTTGGCCGGGCCCTGGGACAGAGTGAGCGGGCAGAGCCTGCCGTCACCACCGCGGGCTGCCTGGGCTTGAGCTGCTGCACGGCCACTTACTGGGTCCGGTCCTGGGCCTCACTTCCTGTGCCCATTTCTCTCCTGCAGTACAGAGCATGCATTATAGTCCTGATGGGTCCTTACAAGGACTGAGCACCTTATTTACGTGACTCTCAAGGCACCTTAGTAGGTGTGCGACTCGCCTCATTGTTGAGACGAGGCAGCTGAGGCACAGAGAGAGGGCGTGGCCGTCCACTACCAAGCAGGAGGAGCCACGCTTGAGCCTGGCCAACCTGACCCTGGGCTCCGCCCCAACCCTCGCACGCTGCCTGTGGGGAAGCCCTGAGGACAATGAAGCTGCAGGGGGCGGTGTCTGGGATGCCGCTTCAGTTCCCTGAGTGGGGTTCTGGGGAGGCCCGTGGCCTTGTGTTTTGTGGCTGAGTGCCTGGTCTGCTCCTCCTTTTCTAGGCGTTAGAACCTTCAAAATCTGACCCAGTAGGAGAGCCAGCAGCTCCAGGCAAGGCCCCAGCCGAGGCTGACTTAGGCGTCAACCCTTTGGTTTCTGGATCGTGGGCAGTCTGGGTGCCGGCGGGTCCTTGGGCGGCACGGGTTATTGCATATTTCATGCCCAGCAAGGCTTGCCCGTGTGTACAGAGAAACTAAGCACTCCAAGTGAGGCCCAGGCTTTCTTGAGGCCCACTCATCCTGGGGCCTGCTAATTCTTGGGCTCTGGATTCCTGGGAGAACAGAGCAACAGAACTGGCTGGCAAATGACAGAGGAATAGTCGTCCATGGACATGAAGGTGGAGCTGGGTTGTGGCTTTGCTGTCCTGACCCACGCTGCTTACACACCCGTTCCCTCTCTCTCAGCTGTGTGTATGGGGCGGGTAGGAAGCTCCGAGAACATGGCGGGGGGCAGCGGCAGGACCTCAGGTTTTGTGGGGCATTCCGTGTGCCCCTGCTCCCCTCTCCCCCACACCCCCTACAGAATGGCTCAGTGTCCCAGCCTTGGGCACCCACAGCTGGAATGTTTGCATCAGCTGCAGCTGGGACTGAGGGGGAACACTTCATCCTTCACCCCTGCCAGCGCTCCTTCTCTCCGTCACATTTTCCAGTGGGTTTTAAAAACCGATCCCAGACTCTTGGGGCAGCTGAGTGCAGGCCTCATCCTCCCCTTCGACCCTTCCAGTTCTGGCTGCCGGCAGATGTCACGGGCCCTTGTTTGAACTGAACTCTGAATTGAGTAGGAGATGGGGTCAAGGTGCCTGGGTGGAAGGAGGGAAATGGCAAGAATGAAAGCCTCTTTGGGAACAGTCCCCCCAAAGCTGAAGTTGAGCATTGCCTAAGAATAGCCGGAACATTCTATTTTAGCCTGCTGCTCGGGCTCCACAGTTGGCATTTGCAGGCTTTGTTGAGTTTTCCGTGGATGTTTCCAGGGAAATGATTCAGGTTTGGGGGAATGCCCTGGGGGCTCCAGTGGCAGGTGCCGGGGAGACAACTGCCTGTGAGCTCCCGGCAGATCTTGTGGGGTCCCTGGCTGCCCAGTAGTGAGCAAAGACCCAGGCCCTGCCCTGCCCCTTGTCGCTGCCGGCCTTGGACGGGACCCCGGCGGGGGGCAGGGCCAGCAGAGGCTGCGCATCTGGCTGAAGGGGGCAGCTGCCACGCCAGCCCCGCCCCCCACAGGCCCCTCTGCTCTCTGGCCAGCTCCTTGCAGACCTGCAGCCTTAGGTGGGTCCATGGCCCCGTCCTTGGGCCTCCTCTCTGTCTAGACTTGCTCCCCATGTGGCCTCATCACTCGGTGACTTTTTTTTTATTAGTCTATTCGCAGATTGTGCAACCATCACCACAGTCATTTTAGAACGTTTCCATCCCCCCACAGAACTCGGGGCCCACAGGCATTCACTTCCCCTCTCCCCCCTCCCCCTGGCAGCCCCTCATCCACTTCCTGTCTCTGCCCAGTCTGGACATTTCAGATCAAGGGGCTCACATGCCAGCCCGCCTCTGTGTCTGGCTTCTCTCATTTAGCACGGGGTCTGCAGGGCTCCTGTGCGCTGTGGCCTGAAGCAGCGTCGCGCCCACGGCCGCGTCAGGGCCAGGCCACGCCGTGTTCTCACTCACCTGTCAGCGGTTGCTACCCCCTGGCTGCAGCGAAGGGCGCTGCTGGGAGCATGCCCGTGCAGGTTTCTGTGATGCCCCCGTGGCTTTCGGGCCCGGTTGGGGCCCGTGGCTGCAGCGGCCTCTCGCCTGCTGTCTCGCCCCCTCAGCGGCCCCGCATGGGTGTCTGCAGGCTCTCCCACCTACACGTCCCCGCCCTGCCTCTCCCCTGCTCCATAGCCGGCCTCTCCATCTTTCCGGTTGCTCAGGCCAAGTCTGGGGGTTATTGTTGGCTCACCCCACTTCCAGTCTATTCGGAAGCCCCGTTGACGCTGCCCTCAGAATCTATCCAGAGTCCAGCCTGCTGTAGCTTCTCTTCTGCTTTCTCTCGGCCGCAGCTCCCAGTGGCTCTGCCTCCCTCTGCTGCCGTCCTCACAGTCTCTTCTGGACTCAGCTGTGAAGCCCAAGTTGGCTCACATCACTCTTCCCCTGCTGCTACTGGGTCACCCAGGGTAAACCCAGGCTCCTCACCGTCATTGCCACCTGCGAGGCGCTGCATGGCCTAACCCACGGTCCTTCTCCTCCTCCCTCCCTCCTCGCTGCTGCACCACCCACACTCACTGCCCTGCTGGTCTTCAAACACAACAAGTAGGTTCCTGCCTCAGGACCTTTGCATCTGCTCTGCCCTCTGCCTGGGTTACTATTATCTCAGATGTCCTGAGGCCCACTCTAATCTTGTCAGGCCTCTGTGCTCCGATGTCCCCTCCCTGGAAAGGGGCTTCCCCAGCATGGTGCCTGGCACTCGGTGGTCCCCCAGTTACTTACTGAATGGCTGTGGAGATGCCATCCCAGGTGCCATTTGTTTCCATGGTTGGGCAAAGATGGAAGCTGGGTTGCAATGCAGAGACCTCTGGCTTCTTGGGCCTTTTCAGCAAGATGGTGCAGTACCAGAGCTCTGGCAGAGGAGGTGTCTACTGTGAAAACCCCCAATTTCCAGATGTCGTCTTAATCTAAAACTTAGCAGACATCCCAGGCCCAACGGGGCACGTCCCGGGAGCTGTCTGTTTGGACGGCTGCTGCAGTGGGTTTGTCAGTGTCGTGCAGGGGACAGCCTTGGGCCTGCAGGGCCTCTGCTGTCTCTGCATCTTCCTCACCTGTGGCTGAGGCAGTGGCCCCCATGCTCAGCGTGAACACCTTGCTTTTCATTTCCTCTGCTTCCTTGGCTGCCATAAGTATGACCTGGGGGTGGGTCACGCCTATTGCTGGTGTTGGCATCAAGTCCTGGCGCAGGGGGTGACTGGGAGTGGTGCATTTCCCAGGTTGTGGGGAATGCACTAAGGATTTTAGGTGGCACATGGGAAGCTGTGTGGAATGAGGGTGGGGGAGGGAAGGGTAACACCACAACACAGCCAGGCAGTGAGATGTTGCCTCCTTAGCAAATCCTTCCCAGTCTTCTGAGCAATACCAGCCTGGAGTGAGCTGTGGTTGGGATCTTCCAAGCCATTCACTCGTTCATTTGCCAACTATTTCTAGAACAACTGTCTCACGTCACATGGCTTATACTAGGTGCTGGAGATATGAATGAATAGGAAATGCATATGCTTATTTAGGTGAAATGAATTCTGTGGGAAATATGGATCTAACTAAGCAGGGCTAGTAAGGCCCAGGAATGATAACGGACTGAACAATTTGGATCTGTGCAAAATCCAGAAGAAGGGGAGGAAGGGGGCCATATGGGTACCTGGAGGAAAAGGCTTCCAGACAGAGACAATTGTCAGTGCAAAGGCCCTGAGGCAGGAGTGTGTCTGAGGAAAGTACAAAGACCACTGAGATCAGAGAGGAGAATGTGAGGGAGAGCATGGGGTGGGATGCGATTAGAGAGGCCATGTGGCCAGATTGTGCAGGGTTTGTGGACTTCTGGGGACAAGCGTTGTTGTCTCTGAGTGAGGTAGACACTGTGGGAAGGTTTGAGCAGAGGAGGGACAGGACTTTCCCTGACTTGGTTCTAAGGCATCCACCCCCTGACTGTGCAGAGAATAGATTATGTGCTGGGGGGTGGTGGTGGGGTGTAGGTAACCAGAGGAGAGTTCATTTCAGTGGCCCAGATGGCCAGATGAGGCTTGTAGTGGTAGAAGTAAGTATATTTTATTAGAGTTGTCTCATCACATCATTTCCCCATTTTCTTTCTTTTTTAAAAAAGATTTATTTTTATTTATGCACATGAACTGGGGTACAGGCCAGAGGTGCAGGAGTGGTGAGAGGATTCACCAGAGACAGAGTGGGGAGCAGAACATGCAGACGGACAAAGCCCACTGCTGAGGCGGGCAGTGGGGAGACAGGAGAGGCCTGCCAGGCCATGTGGTCACTCCCTGGCTGGGGATTGAGTTTGTGCTAAAACAGCAGCTGGCTTCCTAATGCTGCCCTTCATCCTGTAGCGCCGCCAGGCAGGGCCTTCATTTCCCCATTTTCTATTTGATAGCTGTTTTTTTGTAGTGATTTGCTGAATCCTTTCTAGATTATTTTGGATATGTTGGGTCATCTCTTTGGCATTTGGTCTGACCCTAATTTTATAAAATAGGCTGCTTCTCTGCTGGGGATCTGTCATTGTTAGCATCTTTTTGAGAAGGCCCAGGAAGTCAGAGGTAGCTTCGTGGTGGCTCTCTGCACCCCTGTTCTCATCTTTGCCCAACCACAGTGCCCACTCTCCATCCTGCCTACCCGGTAGGGCGCTTGACACCTCGCCCACAGATGCTTCAGCACCTCAGCTTTGCCAGCAACCCTTGAAGCTCTTTCCTGTCTGGTGAGCAACAAAACCCCAGGAAGCTCAAGGAACAAAGCTCCCCGCCCCCTGTAGGTTGTGAGACCTGCTCTCACCTTTTCCTATCTGAGCTTTGTGCTGATACCTCTTCTCTCAAGGAGCCTTCCCAGATCTCCTTTCCAGGGAGTCCTGCCTGCCTTCTGCTTTCTGACAGCCTGGGTGTGGTTCTAGCTCCACCTTACCTTAGCTGTGTGACTGAGGGCAAGTTGCTGAACCTCTCCTCTGTGTCTCCATGTCTCCATTTGCAAAATGGGGGTGGTAGTTGCCTCCCATGTTTGCTGCAAAGATTAGAAGGGTCAATGCATGAGATAAATGCCTGAGGACACTTTCATATATACGAGGTAATTAGTCATATTTGGTAAATAGTAGCTACTCTAATATTGTAATGATTTTTCAGTTCCTGTATTTATTTGTGTTGCTTCCAGATGTAAGAAGTGATGTAAGCATTCTATGCTTCAGTTTCCTTCTCTGTCAAGTAGTGCCTCAAGTAGGGTTATTGTGACTATTAAATGAAATACTATCTATTAAACAGTTATGGATGCTTAGTAAGTATTAAATATTTTTATTGTCCCAAAGTTTATTTCATCTATTATTTATAAAACTATAGTGGATTTTGTTTTTGATTAATATTTTCATAATCTGTCTGTTTCATCCTTTTATAGCCAACCATTCTCTATCTTTAGATGTTAGGTGCTTTTGTACACAGCATAAAATTAAAAAATTAAAATCGCCTCTGATAATCTCTGTCTTCTAACAGTAGAATTAACCCACTTACAGTTAGTGTGTTTATTACTATTTTGAACTTATTTCTACCATCTTTTTTATTTTTACTTTTTTGTGCTTTTTTATCCTTCTTTTTTATTTTGGATAATTTTAGTTATTTTTAAATTTTTTTGCCTTTTTTCCCCCCACCTCTCCTCCCCCCCCTTTTTTTTTTTTTTTAAAGATTTATTTATTTATTCATACAGAACTGGGGTACAGGCCAGAGATGCGGAGGGTGAGAGGATTCACCAGAGACAAAGTGGGGAGCAGAACAGGCAGATCGACGAAGTACACTGCTGAGGGGAGCAGCGGGCGGGTCAGGAGAGGTCTGCCACGCCATGTGGTCACCTCCGGGGCAGGCGGGAATCGAACTCATGCGGAAGTGGCTTTAGATTCTCAGTGCTGTGCTTTAACCCGCTGCGCCACCAGGGAGGGCCATCTCCCCCCTTTTTTTTTGCTTCCAATATTCACCACCACTGTCATCACCACTCTCACAATTTTACTCTCTTCTTTAGAGAAATGTCCCTGGAAAGCCTGAAATTTGGAGTGCTTTCAGTATGAGATGTCATGCTAGGGCCTCTTTGTTAAGCGAAGCCACTGAAAGTTGTAGCTCCCTCGTGTAAATAGAGTCCCATAACCCAAACTTCTCAAACTTGGGTACCTGCAGGGCAGATGCAAGAAGTGAGTGCGCTGGCTGTACCTCATTATGTGGGGTGGGGTCTGGCAGACTGTACAGCTTGTAACCCACATTTGGAATGGCCACCACTCAGCCAGGTGGACCTGTGGGTTCAGGGTGGCCAGAGTTTCTGCTTTGCTGAGAGGCTGGTAATAGCACTTGATCTGTGGGTCCATGGGCTGTCCTGAGACTGGGCTAGTCCCTGTTCCCAGAGCTAGGACACCTAGGCTCGGAGAGGGGAAGTGGCTTGCTTACACTTTAATTGTTTAACCTTATTCAGGTCAGATGTGAGCTGTCTTGCCACATTTGTCCTCTTACCTCTCAGAGTGGCAGGAAGGCGTTTTCAAGACCTGTGAGCATTATTTCTTTTCTACTATTAGTCCTTAATCTGTGGGATACATTTTTTCCCTGACCTGCATGCAGCAGGGATGGAAATTGTTAAAAACTGAAAATAGATTTGCATGAAATCTACATATAGTTTGCACGATTGGAGGTTTTCCTGCCATGCTGAGAAGCTTTTCAGTCCTGGGTTTTCTTGGATTCCCAGATGTTTCTCACTTCTTTAACTGACCCGTCTTGTCTACCTCTTCTTTTACATCCTGCTGCCCCTCTTGATGTGGCATTACTGCAGTACTGCAAGTCCAGGAAAGTACTTGCCAGAGAGACCATAGCTAGGCCTTTGGAACTTAGACATGGCACCCTGGGCAGAGGTCTGTGGGCAGAACCAACTGCTGGGTGCAGGATCGGCCCCTCCCAGAGCTGGCTGAAGTGGCCCCAGAGAGAGAGAGTGTGTCCCAGGCCTCATTGCCGTCACCCCTGCAGGTGTTCTTTTCTCCTCATAGAGAGCACAGTGTGGCTTTCCAGCTCCCAGTCCCCCACCATCCCCAAATCACAGCAAGTTGCTGGTATCGCTGTTTCTTCCAGTGACAAAACCAGCTTGGTTTTTACACTCTGGTTTTATGGGTCCGTCTTCAGGCTGCGTTCAGAAGTTCAAATGCCACTGCTGGACCTGGGCGCTTTGTGTCTCTTGGCCGGTTTATCTCTGTCAGTTTTATTCTCAGGAGGCTCCCTTCTCAGGGGGATTTTAGGGTACTCAGGCCTGTGTCTGACTGGCTGCTTACGGGGAGAGAGACCGTGTCTTTCCCAGTGACCATCTCACTGCAAGCTTCAGGCCCAAGCTTGTTGGGTCAGCTTAGGGCATGTGAGCTCCTTGAGGCAGTGGCTGAGGACAGGAAGGATCAGGCTTTGTGCTCACTTGGCACTGGCTCAAGGAGCCCAGACCCTATAGGACTCGGACCAGAGAAGGCAAATGAGGATGGCAGATCTCTGCCACACCCCATCTTCTCTCTTCATAGCCCCCTTCTCTTCTTCCTTCAAGGATGAGAACAGAAGTAGAGCTTGGCTTCAGCCATGTTGCTTTGTTGCCTGGTTGGCCTGGAGCCTGGGGCCTATGTCTCAGACTGTCCTCTTATCACCTCTGTGGGCAGAAACCACCTCCTCTGGCGGCTGGGGTGGGCGCCAGCGTGACTAGAGTGTGGAGAGAGGTGAGGCCTCTTGGGAGCACCGGCAGCTCTGCCCTCAACATCCTCTCTTCTAGGAAGTTCTCGCCAAGACCTGCCTGCCACAGGGCCCAGGCCTGTGGGCCGGAATGCTGGGGCAGGTCCCCAGCCTGGCTCTGGACGGGCTTTGCTGCCCATCTGGCTCGCTGCCCTCTGGTTGTCTAAGGATGCCCTCCCCAGGACTGGCCACTGCTCAGGCACTGTTCCCACAACCTACTTTTGGGGTGTGCATATATTCACTTTCTGCTGGATCTGCAGAACCTGAAGATGTGGGTGAGCATCCACCAAACCCTTCTTCCTAGCTCCGTGACCTTGGACACAAGGCTTCACCTCTCAGCCTTAGTTTCCTCCTCTCTAGAGTGAAGATCATGATACCTTCCTCACTGGCGGGATTTGTGTGTTACATGACTCAGCGTCTCTAAGTCAAGGGCAGGGGGCCATGGAGTAAGTTCTCAGATGCCAGCTACTGTGGCTTGTACTGTTGGGATGACTGTTACTACATAGAAGTAGAAATAAACATGAGCTGTTGCTATGACTGGAACTTCCGATGGTGTGAACATTGTTCCTACTGTGCTCCGAGATGCCCTTGTCCGTCCTTTCATTTGGCCCAAAGAGCATTAAGAGGTGCCTGACTGTCATCTACAGATGCGCACACTTGACCTCAGAGAGGTGGGCCACCTGCACAAGGTCACACAGCTGGGACGTGGTGAGGATGGGGCGCAAATCACTGCCTTTCTCTTCCTGTGGCCTCTGTTGACCATAAGGCCTTCACTGAGTCATGGACCCCAAAGAAAAGTGGTCAGCCAGCGCTTGTATCTCTCTTGGCGTCAGGGCCATGGCGTGGCCCTCGCCCCCAGGTCTCAGGTGCTCATGTGTGTCTACCTCCCACCCGGGGAAGAGGGAAAAGAAAGGAAAAGGAAGATGGGAGCTGCACCCAGCCTTTTGCACACGCCTGATGGATCAGACCTGGTGTGCGGCAGGTGGGGTTTGTCTTTATTGTGGGTGGCCCTGTGCTCAGCTAAGAGTCTGTGCTGTTGCTTTCGATCAGAGCTCAGCAAACTCCCTTTGAAGGACCAGAGAGCAATATTTGGGCTTTGTGGGCCATATGGTCTCTGCTACAGCGACTCCACGTGCCCTTGTGGGGCAGCAGCAGCCCCGGACCACATGGGAATGAAGGCGCGTGTGGCACTCCGAGGAGATGTTACCTTCTGGAGAGGGGGGGGCAGGTTCGATTGGGGCCTCAGGCTGGTGTTTACCCGCTTTAAGAGGAGGACATGCCGATCCTGGGTTCGGGACGCCCCAGTCATCACTGGTGGCCCCTGTTCCCACTTGCTGAGAGGAACTGTGGGGCTGGCTGGCCACGCTTGTCCCTTGGGCTTTGGTGGCCTGAACGATACTTGGGTGCATTACACCTCTTGTTCACAGAACATGGGCTTGGGGTGCTTGACTGAGTCAAACCACAGTCCTGATCATGGCCAGGGGCTCCGGTTGTGATTTGGCATGTGGCTGTGCTTCCATGCTGCTGTCAGCTCCAGAGGGCCTGGGCAGTGTCTTGGCACCTGTGTCCCTGAGGAGGGCCCTGCATGGGGCTGGGCACATGGGGGCCTCAGGGAAGAATGAGTGAGTTTGCTCATCTCTTGCCTGCCCATTCTCAGTGGGCATGTGCCCATCGTCCATGCTCCTCCCACCAGCCTGCTTCCTGGCGAGCAGAGGGGAGGCTGGGTGGGTCAGGCCTCAGCCTCCTGTGCGTGGCAGGGCTGGGATTGGGCTCCAGGTTGGGCGACCTGGATGCCATGTTGGTTCCCGCTGAGTGGGTGTCTCCCCTTCTCCCCTAGGAGCTGGCCAAGAGGACCCCCGGCAAGCACCCAGACCACCCCGCGATCCAGAGCGCCCTGCAGGCCATGAAGACCGTGTGCTCCAACATTAATGAGACCAAAAGGCAGATGGAGAAGCTGGAGGCGCTGGAGCAGCTGCAGTCGCACATTGAAGGCTGGGAGGTGAGTCCGGGGTGGGGGGCTTCTGGGCCCAAGAGGCCTCTGGGGTGGAGGCAGGCCCAGGTGGGGCACCACAGATTGACCTGCAGCATATTCTCTTTGCTTATGTGGCATTTTGATTTTAAAGAAATCGTTTGATTATTTCCCAGTTGAGGCCTCACAAAAATCTAGTTTTTGAGTTTCCTATGAAAACTCACTAACACCACACTCCCATATTCCAGGGCAACAGCTTCTGAAGCCTCTTGTTTTCCTTAGCCCCCACCATTCCCCCACGGCTCCCTAATCATTCTCCTTCCCCTGTCATCTTTTGATATTAAGGGCCCACTCCAGGGAAGAAGTCTGGCCTTCACACTCCCTTGCTGGGTGACTTTAGGCAAATGTCTTAACATCTCTGAACTTCAGTTTCCTCTACACTTGGCATATTGTAGGTACTCAATAAATGGGAGGTTTGATGTTACCATCACTGTGATTATGAGGGGATAGAATTCATAAGTTCTTCTGAATGTATAATGTATTTGTTTAAATAAAACTTCTCCACATCTTCCTTAGAGATATCCTATAAATCTGTAGATGGGAAATTCTGGATAAATTAAAAAAAAAAAAAAACAAACAAAAGAAACTCCATGTTCGAGTAAATACATCTGGCAAAGAGGTTGAGACCAAAAGAAGAAAGACTCCTGGACACAGATTGTTCTCTGAATCGTCTGCCTTTGGCTCTTTGGCTTTTCTGGCATTTGATTTGCTTGAGAATTTTTACTTCTTTCCCTATCCCAGGGAATCTTAAATGTGTCTGGATTGCTCTGAGGTTGAGGATTTGGCACGGAGAGGGCAGGGTATGTTCATGGAGGTGGGGTTGTGGATTACTGTTCACACTCTTTTGCTGGACCTGCCTGCCCGGCCAAGGCTGGAGAACAAAGAGCTGCGTTTTTTAGGCCACTTTGTCACTTAGATTTGTGATACGACTGGCCCAGATCAGATGCAGTTGCTGGAGACT
This sequence comes from Condylura cristata, assembly GCF_000260355.1. NCBI lineage: Eukaryota > Metazoa > Chordata > Mammalia > Eulipotyphla > Talpidae > Condylura > Condylura cristata. The sequence goes on along the minus strand of NW_004567123.1, from coordinate 30,305,779 downwards.
TAAAGACTGGGATGGGATGGAGGCCGTCTTTGTGCGGTCTTTGCAGCAAAGCACGGCTGGGGTCGTATCTGCTCTCTGTGCAGCGTGAGCAGAGCGCCTGGGTTCTAGCTTCTTGGGTGTCAGGAGACAGGGCGTGGGCATCTGTCTTGGTGGTGGTGTAGATCTGGCAGGCGCAGGATGGCTTTGTAGCTCCTGAAGGCCAGGATGCAGTCTGGGTGGTATTTTCCTGGGGTGCCAGTGTGGATGAGTGGTGTTCTGAACCCCCTTTTCTCCACTGTGGCAGAGGAAGTGACTGCCCTGGAGGGCCAGTTCTGAGGTGTGTTCCTGGTTTGTTGGGAACCCCGTCCTGGACTCCTGGCTCTTCTGGCCCCTTCAAGGGTCAAGTTAGCCTCTCATTTGTTTTTGTTTAAAATACATAGTTTGGTTTCTGTTTCCTCTAGCTGAGCATTGCCTGAATCTCAAGGGTGTCTGTTAGGGTGCATTCTCTAAGGGTTTTTTTTTCAGCCCCACAATGGCAGAGCTCCAGTTTGCTCTTGGCCTTACCCCCATGGCTCCATGATGACAACTCATGTGCAGGGGGAGATGGGAGCATGGCCGAGGTAATGAGTGGGACCCTCCCCCACCCGCCCAATATAGGGAAAGCCCCAGAAAGACTTCCCCTTTTATCTCATTGGCCAGAGGTGGATCATATGGCCACATTCAATAAGTGTATGAACCTAAAGAGCAAATAGTGTTGATGCATTTAAGGATCTTTTGATTTTGAGCTTCCTGGCAGCCACGGTGAAAAAGGCATAGATTACTGAGCATTCATTGTCAAAAAGGGGAAGAAGTTTCCTGGCAACCAGCTGGAGAAGAATTTTTTCACATGGGCCCCTGTGGAGAGGGTATTGAGCAAACAACTTGGCAGCCAGAGTACAAGTGATTTCCAGATGTTTCCTTCTGATTAGGGCCTAGGGAAGTAGGAATTAAGGGTTTTTAGATACCTTTTGGACCCTGAAAAATCTATCATTTGAGAATAGCCCTAATTGTGGTGACTGTCTAGGTGCAGCAGGAAGTAAAGTGACTCAGAGCAAGGATTACAGTCGGCGGGCACCTCACGTGCTCCCACCACTAGATGGGACGGGAGGCTGCTGTTGTTAGCTCTGCTGTTCCGGTGAGGAGGCTGAGGCACAAAGCCTTGGTTTTGGGACTCAACCCTTAACTTGTAGCCTGCCTAGCTCAGCAGGTCTGCCCTGCTCTCTCGCCTCCTAGTTGTCTAATTTTACCTCCTAGTGCCATTTTTGAGGATATAAACATTCTTTGGAAAATATGAAGTGGTTTTCCATGCAGAAGTTGAATCTTCAAGGTGACATGGAAAATCATATGCTCTAACTAGAAGAGATAATGTTAACAGTGGAGCGACTTGCAACAGCCTCGTGTATCAGCAGTCACGACCTCAGGCACAGGGTGACCTGGGGTGCCACAATGTTCCCCAGTGCATGACATGGTTGCAAACGCTCATTTCTGATACCATCTTCTCCATCACTTCTGATCTTTTTACTTGACCTCTTGCCGGTCTGATTAGAGGGTTGTCATCTCCCTCTTGGAGTTCTGTGTGCTCGGGACTTGTGTTCGGAGGGTCGCAGTTGCTTTCTTGCTGTGTGCTTGAGTTTGCATCGCTTCTTTGACCCCCATCAGGTCCATGGGGTCATTTTGGGCCTGGTGCTTCATAAGCCACTTGCCCCTACAGTGGAGAAACTGGTTTAGATAAAACCAGATCAGTCAGTCCCTAAATCCAGTTCAGGGAACTGGAAACGGCCATATGTGGCAACACCACAGGCGGGGTGAAAGGTGAGCGCTGCCCATGTGAGGGGTCCTGAGCCTCAGTTTCCTCATCTGACAGCAGCCCTCTCTCTGTGAGTCTCCTGAGGATCTGGGAGGTGGAGGCAGCAGGGCACCCAGGCTGGCCTTCAGGGGCTCAGCGTGGGAGCTGAGACGCCAGGGGACCTGGGCAGCCTGGCGGGATTCCTCCCTTACGAGTTTTAGACCAACAGCAGCAGCCGCAGCTTCGGCCGGGGCGTCTGGGCAGGGGACTCCTGCAGGGCGGCTCCCGCTGAAGCCCCGCAAGCCCCATGTGAAGCACAACGAGCGCTTTTCCCGAGCGAGGACCAGGCGCCCTCCTGCTGCAGCCCCTGGAGGCCGCAGCTTGAGACACTGTCAGCTGCTCACTCGTGCATGAGGGGTCAGAGGGAGACCGGAGTGAGGGAACAAATTGCCCTTTAGAAGGGCCGTGACTGAAAGTTCTCGCATGTTCTCGCCTGGGATGGCTTGTGCTCCCTGGGGTCACCCCTGTGTAGACCCCCGCTCTAGCCTAACAACCACATACAAACCTTTTTGGTTATTTTAAGAAGCTGTCCTGGGGGTCAGTGGGGAGACGTGGGTCCAGCCTGTCTGGGTTCATATCCCAGCTGGTCGCCTTACTTTGAACCAGTTACCTTTTTTGTTCTGTGCCTCAGTCTGCTCATCTGTAAGATGAGGGTTGAAGGAGGAGCTGATACTTACAGTGAGCATGTGTTAGGCGCCGTGCACCTGCCAGCCTGTCATCTCCTCTCGCGTTACAGGTCCCTTTGATGCCTGCCACCTGTGCTGTCTGCAGGGGGTCTCCAGCCCAGGCCTGTGGTGACCTCGGTGCTCAGCCCCTTCCTGGGGAATCCTTAGCACTGCCCCTGACCTTGGGTTCAAGGACTCCTGGGAGACTGTGGGCTGGCTGGGCTTCCCGGTAGAGCTGGGCAGGAGGGGCATCTTCTACAGCCTTCTTGGCATTTCAGATGCAGTTTCCTGGGGTGGGGAACGAAGACCCGAGGGGTGGCCTTCCCGGCTGGGTACCCTTCCTCTCTGAGGTCCCCTGACTATGCCTGGGGGGGCATGTGGCCCCATGACGTAGGCCTGCTTGACCTCAGGACTCCAGACCTGCAGCCTGGCCTGGTGTCAGATTCCTACAGAGGTGGCTAAAATCCCCTGTTGGAGGCTGGAAAGGCTGTTGTGTGGGCAAGAGCCAGGTGAGGGGAGGAGATGGGAAGCCCTGTGCTTTTGAGGAACTGCTGTCTCCTGAGCTGGTGCGTCCTTGCCTCGGGAGTCATATTTGTCCTGTGTGAGGACATGGAAGCCCGGCCCGGTGCAGTGGACTCATTGCCTCGTGGGGTCACTCTGCCGTGGGCCTTGGGTGTCCACCTGTGTCTGAGCTGTGGTTTCTCTTCACGGGTGCACTTCCTGTCCCCCTGTAAGTTCCTAACTGTGAGGCAGCGGGCTGTCCGGGATCCCCGCAGACCCCTGGTGCTGGAGGGCGGATGGGCTTGCCAGGCCCAGAGGTCGGAGGGCATGCTGCTCGCCCAGCAGCTGCCGAGTGCTGTGGGCAGCTAGCAGACAGCCTGACTTCTGAGTTGCGAAACCAGTTCCCATGTTGCATTTTGGAAATAGCTGAATTAGCACATCTCATGCGGAAGGGAATTCTGCGGCCAGGTCTCCCTCTCTCCTCCCAAGTTCATTTTCAGGCAGAAATAGCATCAGCTCTCTATTTCTCCCTTCACTGGAATTCGCAGGTCTGGCAAAGGAATTTTCCCTCAAGTACGACTTTCCATGATACTCTCAGATGGCAGAGCCCCCGCGCCCACCTGCGATGGAGCCTGTCTCCTCCCCTTCCGTGTGCGTTTAAGTACATTGCGGGCTGCGGTCAGGAGAGGAGGGCTGGTGAGGTGAAGGAGTACCCCCGCAGGCTGGGCTGGGCGGCTCCGCTCCATTCAGACCCGGTGTTGCCCAGCTCCTCACACTACGTCGGCTGCGTGTCCCACGGGCCTCCAGCTGTGGCCACAGGGGCGGGAGGCAGGGAGGGGGAGCGGTCCCACGCAGGAAATGAGGCAGAAGTTGGCTCACCGGCCGAAATTTGATCACATGGCCATACCCGTACTTCAACCGACACTGTGTTTGAGGGACTGGCAAGGGATACTGGGGAATGACCGGGCAGCCACGCGCCAGCTGATGTTCCCTGAGACCAGAGGAGCACAGATTCGGGGCCTGGCCGGGGGAGCTGCCTTAGCTGACATTCTGTGCCACCACCCTCCCCGCCCCCGAGGTCTCTTTCCAGTTTCTTCTCTGTTAGTGCATTGGGGTCTCTCCGCCCTGGCCTTGGGGCCTTGGTCGCAAGCCCCGGCCCCCAGTCCCGCCACCCACCCCCCAGTGTTCCAGACAGTTCCGTGTTGCCCCAGGCTCTGAGGACTCCTCCCATCAGGACCTCCCCTCACCCTCAGCTTCTTTATCTTCACGGTCCTCCCTGTGCCCTTCTTGACCCCATGGCCCTGACCACATGGCCCTGGCCCTCGGGCTTGACCAAGTAGTGTGCTCTCAAGTGGCCTTGGCAGCGGTCACATAGATTCCGCACCTGCTCTGTAAGCATTTAGTGAGCACCTACTGTGTGCCAGAGTGTGGTAGGTGTGGAGTACAGTGGCAGATTTTGACAGATGCTTGACGGTGGCCTTCTTGGTGGGGAGTGGGGTAGACAGAATAACAAATCAAGACATGAATGAGGGAGGGCTAGGCAAGGACAAAACCCAGCCCCCAAAACCAAACCTGAAATAAGACCCAAACCAAACAAGGTCAGATACTAACCGGGCTGGGGGAGCAGGGGGGGTCCTCTCACCAAACTGAGCCCCAATCCCAAGCTTACACTCTTCCAGCCCTGTGCGGGCGCTTCACAGAAGGGCACCACTGACCAGACTGTGCTGGCTCCCTGTCTCCTGACAGATTTGCCTCTAGTGGTGCACTTAGATTTGGGGTTGTAAGGGAGTCAGGGGTAGGGTCTTTCTCTGGGAAGGGAGCTGGTACCCCAGAACTCGCTGGATTTGCCAGCACATTCACGGCCCCTGCTTTGTTCTCCAGGGCTCCAACCTCACCGACATCTGCACCCAGGTCCTCCTGCAAGGAACTTTGTTGAAAATCTCTGCGGGCAACATCCAGGAGAGGGCCTTCTTCCTCTTCGACAACCTCCTTGTCTATTGCAAGCGGAAATCCAGGTGAGTGGCTGGGTGGGGGAGGGGGAGCCGGAGGGGACTGGCTGCTCAGGTGGACTGGGTGGGTGCAGCCCTGACAGTTCCTTGAAGAGACACCTCAGGCTTGTCACTTTCCTCACTGGGCCCCTTTTCTCTTCTGCGTTGAGGGGTTTGTTCTCGATTGGTGCTGTGCCATAGACATACTTCATATGTCCACTCCGGTAGGTCTGTTTTATATCCTCCTGTCCCCCCACTGCTGACCCCTTTTCTATCTATCAGGCTTCCTGCCTGTTCCCACTGAGAATCCACTCCCTGGCGGTGTCCAGCCCCCTGCCAACCTCCACCCCAGCCCTTCCCTGCCTCTGGCCCTGGCTGTCTGAAACAGGCACGTTTCCCAGAACACTGGTGTTTCGAAAACAGAATGTCCCTTCAGGCTTCTGTGACCGGCTCCCGTCTCGGGCCAACGTTGCTCAGCCCTCACCTACCCTGGAGCGGGTTTTTCCTCCTGGGGTGTGGGTGCACCTGTTGGGCTCTGGCCATTGGGGTCCCAGTGGGCTTTGCAGAGCCTGTCTGGGGCTGCCTGAGTTCTTTCCAGACCATCCCCTGCCAGGCTCTGCAAGTGAGCCTGACTGACTGGCGGGACAGGACACATCTGCCTCCTGAGAGACGTGGGCGGGAGACTGCCATTGCTGTCCTGAGGCTGGAAGCCAGAGGGATCAGGCAGTGGTGGATGGGACCCCTGCAGGAAATGCCTGACGCTACAGGATGTGGGCAGGGGAGGCCCTTGGGTGCTGCTGGTCTAGCCCCCAAGTGGAGGCTCCAGGGGTCAGAGTGGAGGGGAGAGTCTAGAAATTCACCTCCCTTTCTGTAGAAGGGTCAACAGAGAGCCCTGTCTTCTCTGTCTCGGCCACTCGCTCAGCCTTGCGGGCATAGAAGGAGCAGTGAGGACACGCGGTTGTGCCCTTTACTAGCTGTGCAGCGTGGTGGGTCCTGCAAGCATTATAGCCTCTTGTACCTCTGGTCCCCACCTGTTTAATGGGGTCGATGATGTAGGTTGTTTTGTGGGTTAAGGTAGGACCGTAAAGGGGGTAAGGTGATGTCGGTGCATAATTCAGAAACTAGAAATGACTCTGAATCTCTACCGTGGTGTCTAGACTGTAACCAGGTCTAGAGTGAGGCTCCCTTTCCATCCCAGCTCCCTCTGGGCCTTTGCCTCCTCCCGCCGTCCTCATCCCCAACAGGTGACACCACCGTAGGACCCGCTCAGGCCAGATCAGAGTTATCTTTGGTCTGATCCTCACCCCACACCCATTTCGTCAGCAAGTTCTTCTGTCATCAGACTTAGGCCACAGGCTCAAAGCAGTGCCAAAGCTAATTCCAGGAGCGAGGTTGCGTGTACATGTATGTAAATGATTGCATGTAAATTACATACAAACACAGAGTCAAAAATAACCAAGGCAGTTTTGCTGAAGGACGAAACCAGAGGTCTCCTCCAGCTGAAACCGAGGCTTATTATAAAGCTTACATGGGTTCAGGGTGAAAATAGACACGTAGGTGAGCAGAATAGAACAGGTAGGCCAGAAGTAGACCCACATGTCAGCTGTTACTGGTCATTTGAATTTCAACCAATGTGGTTCACTAAGTGGGTCAACAATGGGAAAAAGCGAGTCTTGACCCTTCGCTCACACAGTGCCCAAAAGTTAACTTCAGATAAACCGTAGACAGAAATGCACACAGCAAAGCAGTAAAGCTTCTAAAACATGAAGATAGGAGATTGTATGATCTGGGGATAAGCAAAAATTCCTTAGTAGGACAAAAAGTTTAACTATGAAGGAGGAAGAGATTGACCAGCCTATTTCACACTAAGAACTCTTCATCTTGGTGTCTACCAAGAGAAGAGTAAAAAGGCAAGTCACCCGCTAGGAGATTTTGAGATAATCGAGAAGGCTCTCATCCAGATTACATTCAGAAGTGCTAAAAGCTGCGCCGGGCATCCTGCCTATTCTTATAAATAAAGTCTTAGCAGCAAACAGCCACGCCCATGTATCTATAGTGTCTGTGCTGTTTTCTTGACGCCAGGGCAGAGTTGAGTAATTGGAATGGAGGCCATATGGCCCTCAAAACCAAAACTATTTACTGTCTGTCCCTTTCCAGAGAAAGTTTGCCCCCTCCTACTATATGTCGTTAAGAAAAAGACAGACAACCAGTAGAAATTTGGTCAAGGGAAGGTCATTTCACAAAAGAAGACCCAGATGGCCAATAAACACGAAATGAAATGTTTAACGAGCCATTGCCATGTGCCCCGCAGAATGGCCCAAGTGGAGGTGAAATACCAGCGGCAGAGGGTGTGGCGCGAACGGCATGTGCCGGCTCTGCTGGGGCGGTCGGCGGTCGGAAACTGCCGTGTGCGCCCTATGGCTCAGCAGCTCCCCTCCCAGGTAGAGAACCCCGGACAGGCGCGCGTGTTCTAAATAAAGCATGTTAACAGCGGCACCAAGCTGGAAGCAGCCCGAATGCCCAGCACCCTCGGCCTTGGGATTCCACTTATGGGACGTTCAGTCACAGGCAAATCCCAGGCCCGGACTCAAGATGGCGCTACCCTTGTTGGGAGGCAGTGCGATGGGGGCTTTTGGGGTGCCAAAGTGTTTATACGGTGTTCACTTTGTCGTGAATCGAGCTGTGTACTGCGTTGGGCATGTTGGACACAGATTTTATACTTTTTAGAAAAAGGTTAGGAGAGGTCTGCCGCGCCATGTCATCACTTCCAGGGCGGGGATCGAGCTCGTGCGGAAGTGGCTTTAGCTTCTTAGTGCTGCGCTTTAACCCGCTGCGCCACCAGGGAGGCCCCAGCTTTTATACTTTTAACACACAGTTTGTAACACAGTGTGAGTGCGGGTGCATAAGATAAGTGCACACAAACTATCACACAGACCGTCGCCTCCTTCCGAGCCTCCTCGGCTCTCCCGGCTGCCCACTGTCTCCACCAAGAGTCCGTTCTCCACAGGCAGCCAGGGGTAGTTGTTAAAACACACCCAAGGTTCCTCAAACTGCTAAACATGGAGCTTCCCTACGACCCAGCAATCCCACTCCTAGGGATCTACCCAAAAGACACAA
>NW_004567123.1:30285546-30296939 GCF_000260355.1 Condylura cristata | reverse complement strand
AAACACACCCAAGCCTCTGGCTTTCTTAACACACATTAGAAACCCATGTTCTCCGGACCCATGCTGACCCCTCCTGCCGTGTCCCCAGCAACGTCGCTCCAGTCACTCGGCCCCCCTCTCCCGGTGGCAGGGCAGCCTGTGTGCCCTCCCCCCTGCAGTCGGGCCTCCCCAGAAATGCCCCTAGTTTCCTCCCTCACTTTTCATGGGTCTTTGCCCTACCTTCTCAGTAAGGTCTTCCCCTCTCCTACTCCAGTTAAAATCACAAGCCCCCATCTACCTTTTCACTTTATTATTCTCTTTTAGAAATCCTACATGTTTGATTGGAGCTGAACACTTGCACGTCGCGTTCATTAAACATTCTTTTCACATGGAGCCAAGGCCTCTTCCCCGAGGATGAGTTCACTCAGCACAAAGCAACTCACCTTTATGTCTTTCCCAAACATTCAACTTGATTTGTAGAGAGACAACTCGAATCCCACACTCCTGTCAGTCAGCTTAGATAATATTTAATTACAGTGACAGGTGCACATCAGGCAGGTGGGTCTGGGAGCAAACACAGCTGGCTGCTGGGGGCCTCACCCACCTGGTGGAGCAGAGGCCTGTGCAGGTCATGAGTGGCCTTGGGGCTCCGAGACTCAGGCCCTGAACTCCCTGCCTGTCTCAGGTGAGTCTTCTGGCTTGGTCTTGGTCACTGCAGTAGCTCTAGCACCTAGTGGTGCCTGGCCTGGAGCAGGTACCCTCATGATGCTTTTGATTGCCTGGGGGAGAGATTCCCCTGAATCCCAAGTAGCCTTTGAGTAGAAAGCTCTGCTCAGGTGTTTGTTGAATGACTGAGTGAGCAAAGGAGTGGCAAGAAGGAGGGTGGCCAGGTGGATGAATGAATGGATGGATGGATGGGTGGGTGGGTGGGTGGATGGATGGGTGGGTGGGTGGGTGGATGGATGGGTGGGTGGGTGGGTGGATGGGTGGGTGGGTGGATGGATGGGTGGGTGGGTTGGTGGATGGATGGGTGGGTGGGTGGGTGGGTGGATGGATGGATGGGTGGGTGGGTGGATGGATGGATGGATGGGTGGGTGGGTGGATGGATGGGTAGATGGATGGGTGGGTGGTTGGATGGATGGGTGGGTGGATGGGTGGGTGGTGGATGGGTGGGTGGGTGGATGGATGGGTGGGTGGGTTGGTGGATGGGTGGACAGATGGACTGCCTACTATAAGCACCGATCCACTCTGATCTTGTTTTAGGAAGTACCTGCTTGCTAGACTCTTTGGATTTCCACCCATTTTTCTAACTAAGGAGAATGGGTTTCTGTTGCTTCTTGTTGTGCTCTCACTGATGTCTCCTGTTGGCCGACATTCTCTCCCTTAGGCCAGCAAGTCTCTGCCCATTTTCCAGATGAGGAAACTTTGGGAAAGGTGAAGTGACTTCCTCAGATCACCTGGCCACCAGCCTCAAACCCATGCTCCTCATGCTCCCAACCCCTGTGCTCACCCACTGAGTCCAGAAGACAACATGAAAGCGAGGCGCAGGGTCATGGGCATCCCACTGTCTTTCAGAGTTGCCGGGAGCAAGAAGTCCAGCAAACGGACGAAATCCATCAACGGCTCCCTGTACATCTTCAGGGGTCGGATCAATACTGAGGTCATGGAGGTGGAGAACGTGGAAGACGGGACAGGTAACCCCCACCCCAGGCTCTCCATGGGCCCCTGCTCCATGCACGGTCTCTGCTTCAGTTCGTCTCCTGTTACTGTGAAATGTCCCCTACCTACAGCGAGGTGCCTGACACAGCATGTTAGGGGAACTTTCAAAGTCTCATGACGCCTGTGGGTCATCCTCAGACTCAGGGTGTGGCTGGCTCAAGTTCTCTGGATAGTGCCAGCCAGTTTCAAAGAGGTCTGCCAACCGTGCCCCAGCCAGCAGTCCCGGGGCCATGACTTGGCGTGGTCGGGACTGTGCTAAGGCTTTAAGTAGTCCCAGAGCCCGGACGAGACAGGTGAGGAGGCTGGAAGCTGGTGTCCCCCTGGAGGCACGCCTGCATTTAGGCCCAGTTGGGCATCCTGAAGCCCCTTGTAAGTGGGGTTGGAGGGTCTTTCTTGGCCAGACTCCCTTGCCCCCCAGAGAATGGGTAGGAGAGAGGGAGTGAGCCTCTGCCCGGCCCCATGGGTGCTGAGGTCTCGTCTGTCTTCCTGGAATGGGAAGGGCTGGTTCTGGGGCCTCACTGTGTGTAGTGGGGAACACACTGAATGGTTTGCCTCCCATCCCTGCCAGCGGATTACCACAGCAACGGCTACACGGTCACCAACGGCTGGAAGATCCACAACACAGCCAAGAACAAGTGGTTCGTGTGCATGGCCAAGACGGCGGAGGAGAAGCAGAAGTGGCTGGACGCCATCATCCGCGAGCGGGAGCAGCGCGAGAGTGAGTGCGCTCTCTTGCCCTGAGGAGTGGGCTCCGGGCAGCTTCCTGGACTGGCCACTTCTGCAGTGAGGACAGCGGCCTGGGAAGGGGCTTTGGGTCCTTTTGAGAAAGGCCAGAGCTACAAGAAGCAGGTCTTCGAAGGCGCGGGGAGCTCGGATCTGTGCTGTGGCCCAGGGGTGTCTCGGCTCACCGAGGTCATCTGGTTCAGTCCACCAGCGGCTAGTTAACGAGGCCCTGTGGGAGGGACTTGCCCGAGGTCGGGCTGGTGTGGATTCCTGGCCCTTCACCCGTGGGTCGGTAGCTGGGATGCACCCTGCATGCCTGTCCCTTCGCAGTCCAGCCCCCTCCCTGGGTTCTTTCTGTTTGAGATTTTCCGAGTCTGTACTTGGAAGGGAGTCCTCGGGGGCCCCCTTGAGTGTGGTCATCACTGTCCAGGCCCAAGCTGCTTGGCAGCCACTGGCACAACGAAGAGTGGATGTGAGAAGCAGGGTGGGGCTGGGAGTGGGCCCTGAGCTTGTGCCAACCACCAGGTTGGGAAGAGGGACCTCGGCATCTTTGGGGACAGCTCATTTTAGCTTCCCAGTGATGTCTAATAAGAGGGTGTGGGCCTGTTGCCCGGGTGGCTGTGCTGTGGGATGAGGCTGGTACCTGGCCACGCGGGGAAATCGGATGCATCATCCCACTCCCTGAGCCCAGCTGTCGGGACCCTCCCTGTGTCCTGGCCACTGGGAGCCCACCGGATGGCATGGCCATCTCCCTCCTGCCATGTCACTTCAGCGCTCTTAGTGTCTGCCCAAACCCGGCCCCCACTTCAGCAAATGCTCCCTCCCTTCTCTGGGAGTGAGTCCAACTGTTGGGGTCACCCCTACTTTTCTCCCTTTCCCCAGACTCACCTGCCCCATCAATGCTAGACCCATTCATGTCTCTCCTCTTCCTGCTCCCACCCTGGAACAAGATGCCAGCTCTCAGGAAATGCAGGCCTAGGATAGTGAGGTCAAGTGATGAAGAGTTTTTTTTTGTTTGTTTGTTTTTTAAAGAAGTGCACATCTGGATTTCAAAATGTTGCCCCCAAACGCTTTAAAATCCCACTAGGCCAAATAAATGCTGGAGTCTGCCCCCATCGAGGGGCGTTTGTCATCTCTCAAGCTGATTAGGGTGGGGGTGGGGCTCGGGCGCGGCCTCTCTGGGTGGGTGAGGGGTAGCTCTGTGGTCACAGGTGTGGTGGTGCCGGGCAGATGTGGGTGCGAGTGGGGTGTGGCCTGAACGGCCTGGGTGCTTAGGCTCAGGGTGGTGTCCCAGACTCCCGGGTCCAAATCCTGCCTCCAGCGCTTCTGGCTGTGCAGCCTCGGGAGGCTCACTCTCCTGCTCTCGGCCTCCGTGTGTCCCCTGCCAGGTGGGAGAACGATTCTTGCCTTGAGCAGTCAGTGGCAGGTGGTCGTTGCTGTCAGAACTGCTGTTATTTGTCTTCCTGGTGTCCAGAGTCGCCCCGGCTCCTGGGGCCAGGAGCTGTGTGAGGTGCTGGTGCAGCGGGCGAATCCACCTTGGCCGCACGCACAGCTCAGCAGGCCTTCGGGACGCCTCAGGGTTCGGAGACTTTCCCCAGGGTGAAGGCTCCACTGCTTTCTACCCTGGTCTTCACTGCTCTGGGCGCCCCCTTTGCCATCTGCGTGAGGGGGAGCCGTGCCGCTCTCCCGCCCACGGGTCTGCAGGGAGTCGCGGGCAGCAGTAAGCAGCGTGCTGCGGAGTGGAGGCCTGCCGGGGAGGGCGCTGGGGGCGCGCTTGCAGGCGGCAGGCCTGCCCTCCCCGTGCTGACCGCGCCCCTCTGCAGGCCTGAAGCTGGGCATGGAGAGGGATGCCTACGTCATGATTTCGGAGAAGGGGGAGAAGCTCTACCACATGATGATGAACAAGAAGGTGAACCTGATCAAGGACCGCCGGAGGAAGCTGAGCACCGTCCCCAAGTGCTTCTTTGGCAAGTGAGTGGCCCCACCCCGCCTCACTGGGCCCTGGGGGCTCGGCCCGAGGGCTCTGCCGGAGGCCCGGAGGGGCAGACGCCGTGCCCGGGCCTCCCCGTCCCCCCAGGAGCCCTCCTGGCGGTCGCTAGGCACTCGGAATCCTGTGCACTGGAGCTCGAGGATAGTGGGGCCCTTGCCCACACCCCACTCCTGAACAGCGGCTTTCCGCTGTGACCTGGCACACACGCCACGTCATCGCCACCCGAAGCCAAAGGCGCACGGGGCTTCCCGGCTGGGCATGGTCGCCGGCCGCTGTGCTCTTGCGCTTCCGGTCCTCCCCTGCCGGCCGCCCCTCCCTGCCCGAGTCGCATCTGACTCAGCTCAGAAACAGTGCAGTGCGATTCCCTCTGGTTCCACAGAGAACACAGAACACTGCCCCAGCCAACCCACGGGGCGCGGCCACGTGGACACTGCGGGCAGGTGGCGGTCCACGCGGGAGTGGTGGTGAAGGCGCTGGAGGCCGGCTGTGAGGACGTGGTGCCGGGGCCGCCGCGATGGTGGGGGTTTGCTCCTCCCGTTCTGGAGCTCCCAGGGGGCGCCGAGGCGGCTGGTGTCTGGGAGTTTCTCCCTGGGCTGCACAGGGAGGAGCCCTGTGGGAGGAGCTTTTCAGTACTTAGGGCCTCCGCTGTGACGGGAACTTGGTCGCTGCAATGCGGCGGGCACGCGGTGAGGACACAGCAGCCGTGTAGAGCTGCTTTGCAAGGCAAGATGCTGCTCCTTGGGCAGAAGTTCCGGGGCCAGGAATGGAGCCCAGGAGGTGGGGTTGGACTGAGAGACAATGTTTACCGGGAGCAGAGAAAGGGACATCGGGACCGTATGTCAAGCCACATCTGGGAGGCGAAGTACTCCCGGCCCTGCCTCGAGATGCAGGCATGATGCAGGTGGTCATGGGGTGCTCTGCTGGGGCTTGCAGTAGGTCACAGCTGCCCGTGAGTGGTCAGCTGGTAGCCGGCTATGGGAGCCCACAGGCCTCCAGGTTCTCGGTTTGGAAGATGCATTCTTTCCCAACCCCTGTTTTTCAGTCTACGAGCAAAGTGGCCAGAGCCCAGGTGTGATGCAATTGCATCTTTGGCCCTGGTTTAGAGCTCTTTACCTGGGGTGGGCAGGGTGTGGGGGAGGCAGGAGAAGCACCCTCCCCCCCCACCCCCGAAAAGCCTTAAGCTGCTTCCAGGCCCTGCTGTGTGAAGACACAGGGGTGGCCTTTCTGGAGAAGGTGCACGAACGCCCAGGCCCCTGCCTCCCCAAACTTGCGGTGCAGCTGCAGGGAGAAGCTGGCCTGTGAGGCCGGGACTGGACTTGGAATTCACCTTAGCTCTCCTTCCCCAAACCTTCTGAAGCTGCTTCAGGTCAGGCCACCACGTTCTATCAGCAGAGACCGGGGAGGGCTGATGGGGCTTGGGGTGGCCCCACTGGAGACGAGGGAGCAGCTGCTTTCTCGTCAGGTGGAAAGTGGCAGCGTTTCCCTGCGGGGTGAGAAAAAAGGGAGTTGAGGAGAGTGAGCCCTGAAGGCGGGGTGGTGGCTGCTTGGGAAGGGGAGGACATGGGCAGGCCTCCGGGGCAGGGCCCGGCCCTCCATGTGGACAGGTAGCATGGAGACGGCGGGGTGCTCCATGTTGGAGGAGCGGCTGTGACCTGGTCTTGGATGCCACGGGACTGAATGGAGTCCGCAGGGGGACATGTGGCGGCAGACGAGGCTGGGGCTGGGCCCGGAGCCTGCAGCACTTGAGGAGAAACCGCAGCATCTGAGAGGACAGGAAGGGAGGTGGGGGGCCCTCGGCCGGTGTGGAAACCAGGGGCAGAGAGGCCTGAGCCAGAAGGAGCAGGCCTGGTCTGTAAAGCTGAGCCACCAGGAAGACGCTTGAGTACGGCTGCTGGGCAGGCTTCGGGGAGCAGCGCTGGAGCCCGGGAGGGCTGGGGCACCATGGCCTGAAGCTTGCAGTTGGAGGGGCTGCAGGCAGAGCATTTGGGGTGGCTGAGGTGCTCCCGACTTGGGCTGTTACCTTCCAGGGTCAGCAACCCTCTGGGGTCAGCAACCTTAGTTCCAGGCTACCTGGGAGGGCCTGTGGAGGGAAGTGCGACCCTTGACCCTTGGGCTTTCGGGCTGTGGGGAGGGGCAGCTGGCCGATCTCCTGGAGCTAACCCTTAATCCCTGGGCAGAAAGAAGCTGTTTCTCTCAGGGGGCCCCGCCCCAGCCACCCCCACCACTGTCAGAGAACCTTTCTGTCTCCTGCCAACCCCTGGAGAGCTTAGTCCAGCCGGATGGGATAACCTGTTTGTGATTACAGCTTCGGTGGGGGTTTCTGTCTCCTCAGGAAGGATTAGGGGAGATTTCTTTTACTGCCCGTTGAAGCAGGGCCAGGATTGAGGCTTGTTTTGTAATCACGGGGCCTTAAGGAACAGACTTCCTGCTTCTAATAAATAATCTAATAAGGTCTTTGAGTAAGACTCCTCTCCTTGCACGGCTTTGCTCTGCCCCGGCTCTCCATCCGCCGCCCTGGCCAGCTCTGCGCTTTCTCCAGCCACACCCTGGCCCCTCGGGCAGAAGCACTGGGGCTGCGGAGACACTTACCGGCCTTTCTCTGCCCTGGATGCCCCCACAACACCCTGAGGTGCACCGCCCTCTGTGCCACCCAGGGGTGAGGGACAAGGGCCTGCTCGAGGCCACTCAGCCCCTCGGGGCGGGGCTGTGAACCCAGGACTCCCACCACACTCTGCTGCATTTATTTTTTTTATCTCTGGTCTGCAGATTTCATTTTTCCTTAGCAGTAACTTTCTCCCCTCTGCCTCTTCTCCACGGGGAACTCCATGGGTGCAGAAAGTGTCCGATTTATCTTTATAACCTTCAAGGTCTGGGCTTGGAGACACACATACTTGGACTCTAGTGCTGGTTCCCCCCATTTTCATTGTGTGACTTTGAGCAAGTTTCTTAACCTCTCTGAGCCTCAGTACACACATTAGTGAGAGATATTAAGACGAGCCTCGTGGGGTGTTGGGGACACAGTGCGAATGCCCTGCACATGCCCTGCACGTGACGTGCTCCGCCCCGAGAGGCCAAGAGCGCCTGCTTCTTCCCTGCCTAGAGGCGGGCTTCACCACAGGTTAGATGTCGATGGCCACCTGCGTGTACAGGTGCGGCTATCAGGTGATCTGTAATGACGCGTCAGCATGGCCACAGCCATCGTCAGGAAGCACCTTCCGGCAGTGCCATTCCTGGGAGGAAAGTCACCGCTCCACGTCCAGCCCTCACGGAGCTCAAGGCCACGCTCAGGCCAGAGAAGGGGATTCTTGTACTGGTGGTGGGTGGAGCAGTGGGGTCTTCTCTAAGGGAGGCTGCGTAGACTCACCCCTGTGTCAGACTAGGGCTTGACACTGGGAAGCTAGACATGCGCTAACTGGGTACCTGATTCTGGGGTGATGCAAGGAAGGAGGATCGGAAGCTGACGTGCTGACTCTCATCCCTGAGCCTCAGGCGCACAGCAGAGTGGCTCCAGTGCTGCCCCCACAGTCCTCCCTCCCGCCCCCCACCCCGTCCCCCACCCAGCCTACACTGCTCCCCGTGTGTCTCTGTGGAGTCTCGGCCTTGCTTCCTGCCACGGCAGGTCGCGGTTTCCTGACCCTGCTGCTTCTCACCTTGGCCCTTGTATATGCTGATCCCGTCGAGAACACCCCTCTTTGTACCCCGAGGTGGCAGATGGCACCCCACTGACCTGGTGTAGTTCACAGACGTGTTTGCAGTGGGCCACATGATACTTTCAGAAAAGGTCGGACTCCATACCAGCTTTCAGCCACTGGGAGATTTCAGAGGAAATGCCGGATTTCTGACTTCTCCCATGTCGTCTTCCCGTGCAGCCACGGTCCAGCCTCAGGGTGCAGGCTAACACGGTAGTGTCCACCTGCCCCCTCGCCCCTTTCTGGAGCGCGAGATCCTGGTTTTAGAGATGATGCTTATTTGCTTTTGCGTCTGGATCCCAGCTGAAGATTTCACGAGATCAGAGAGTGTATCCGCTAAACCCAGGAGGCCCCGGCTGAACCTCTTGCCCAGAACTCCCAGAGTGGCAGCCACTGTCTGGGTTTATCTGGCGCCTCGGCAGCGCTCCCATCCTCTGGAAGGGGCCAGACTCAGCTCAGGGGTCAAAACAGAGGTCACAGTTGTTGTCCTCTGGGCTGGCTTCTGCTCTCACAGCTGCTGTGGGGACACTTCCTGTCCCCCCGCCCTGGCCACAGGGCTGCCGGCCCGTGCCAGAGGCAGCCCCCCGTGGGACAGCTGGTGGGCAGCTGCATGTTGCGTGTCCAGCATCTGAGAGTGGACACTCAACATCTGTTCGCCTCCCTCAGCGGCTGGCATCTCCCTGAGTTTTGGGACTTTGCGAGTGGAGGTGGGGGTGAGTGAGCCCTAGGACAATCCCTTCCCTACCTGGAGTCCCGCTCCACACAGTCACCCACTTCTCCTGTGCCCCATGGTGCTCCTGGGGCTCTCTGAATGCTGTAGCACACATCACTACCTACACACAAGGCAGGTCTTTGCTCAGGCAAACTGCACAGCTAAAAATAGCCCTGCCCCCGGCCGTAGCTGGAGGCGGGACAGCTGGTTTCGATAAGCGGGGAGCTCTGTGTGCTGGCCAGCGGCCACCTGCTTTCATTGAACACAGATTGCCTCGGAAGGAGCCCTGTTCCCGCTCTCCCTTTTCCTGCTGACTTTGAGGGGCTGAGCTCTGCGTGGAGCTGAGTGTGTCCCTGAGAGCGGGGCTGGGCCTGGGGCCTCTCGCTGGGTAGTCATGTTGGCCTCGCCTGACTTCCGCTGGCCTCAGCACTGCTTCTCCTGAGACCTTGCTGCCATCCCCAGGACAGTCCTCCATTGGTTCAGTAAATGACGATGGGACCTGCCTGCACTTACATTCTCCTAGGTGTTGGGGGTAGAGCTGAGAAGAAAGACAAAATATGCCTGTCAGCATGGAGATTACCTTTTGGGTAGAGGAGATGGCTGAGAAATACATAAATAAATCTTTGTAGCTTCAGACAGTGTAAATGCTGAAAAGCAGAGGGACTACTTTTGATCAGGTGGTCAGAAGTATTTGAGCCGAGACTTGAAGGATGAAAAGGAGGGCTGTGTGAAGAGCTGGGGACAGGTGTTTCCAGGCAGGGGAACAGCACATGCAAAGGCCTTTAGTCAGGAGGGAGCCTGTCGTCTTTTAGAGGGAAAGACAGTGGGTGTGGCCAAAACAGGCGATGAGGTCAGTGAAGATAGTTCAGGTAAGACACGTCATCCTGCAGAGTTCAGATTTTCTGCTGAGAGTAAGGGAAGCCTGTTGGAGGGTTTAAGTGGGGCCATTGCATGACCGACTCTACAGTCTTCCTGAGCTCTTCCCTTCTCTTCCTTCCATTCATCCTCCTACCCACCCACATACCTGCCCATCTGGCCATTCATCACCCCCTCACCCATCTACCCAGCTCTCTGTCCAGGTAGCTGTCTATCCACTCTTGCACGCCACCTCACCCACCTACCCATGAATCTTCCAGCCCTCGTGTCACCTGCCTGTCAGGTAGCCATTCAACCGTTTATCTACTCTTTCATCCACTTACTTGCCCACTCATGTGTCTGTTTTCCGCCCACTCACCATCCATCCATCCTCCATCTACCCATCTGTTGGTCTGTGCATCCGTCCACACACTCATCTGCCCACCATCCAGCCATGTAGTGATCTGCCTAGTCATTCACCTGTTGCCTACTAATCATCCATCTGTATTTATGCATCCATCTGTCGGTCTATCTGCCTCTTCCTCCCTTCTTCCCCATACCAGTATACACCCACCTCCACCCATCCATCCATGCATCCATTATCCATCCATCATCCATCCATCATCCATCCATCATCCATCCATCATCCATCCAACCATCTATCCATCCATCTATCCATCCATCCATCCAGTGAACCTGGGGAAGGGCCTGGGTTCTAGCCACACATCTCTCTGCTGTTGGCTTTGGAGAAAAGCATGGAGCCTCAGCACAGCCCTCCGGACAGTGGAAGGGGGTTGGGGGGGGGGGGCTAGGCCAGCTTTGTGCTGGTCTCTGTGGGCCCAGTACTGGGCAGCCCTCTCAACTGATATAATGTTCCTGGCAGTGAGTTTGTTGCCTGGCTCCTGGAAATTGGTGAAATCAGCAAGACTGAAGAAGGAGTGAACTTGGGCCAAGCTCTGCTGGAGAATGGTATTATCCATCATGGTGAGTGGGGCTGGGCACGGGTGGGCCAGGGGTAGGACCAGGCCAAGGCGATTACAATAGGGCTGTAGTTTGGAGGCTAATTCTCCACTGCGGTGAAGCCTCCTTGTTCCCTGGGCACAGTGTGGCCCTGGGAACATGGATTCCCTTGTAAATCTGTTCACAGGGCTGAAAACCCTGTACTCACCCGGGTACCAGCCGAGCAAGGACCCCTGGAGTAGTGGGGCAGGGCAGGAATTCTCTTTTCTGGCCTTTCTGAAAAGGCCAGAACTTTTCTTAGGCATTCAGCAAACATTGATTGGGTGCCGGTTACATGCCAGGCGCTGTGTGCACAGTGGAGGGTCCTCCTGGAGTGACCTTCTAGGGGAAGGGGGACCGTCATTGTGGGGGTGCGGTGACTGCAGGGTGAGTGCGGGGGTTCATCTTGGAGGAGGAGAGGTGGGAAGCCCTCTCTGAGAAGACAATGGAAGAGACTCAAGGGTGAGGGAGGGAGCCCTGTGGGGGGACCCGGGCTGAGGGAATGTCCAGGGTCAAGTCTGCAGCAGGAGTCTGAGCAGTGCGTCTGCTTCGGAGTGGACAGCAGGGAGAGAGGAGGTGAGTCAGGACCACGGGGACCAGGAGCATGTTTGTGGGAGGAGGCCCAAGACTGTAGGGGGCTTGTGGGGTCTTTGGCTTTTACTCTCCAGTGAGGCAGGAAGCCACTGCTATGCTCTGAGTAGAGAAAACACACTGAAGCTCACATTTT
>NW_004567123.1:30229949-30283556 GCF_000260355.1 Condylura cristata | reverse complement strand
GGGCGGGTCAGGAGAGGTCTGCTGTGCCCTGTGGGTCAGCTCCGGGGCGGGGATCGAACTTGTGTTGCAGTGGCTGCAGACAGCTTCATAGTGCTGCGCTTATGTCTTCTTTCTTCCCCACTGAGTTGTAAATTCCCCAAAGACAGGGAACTTGCTCACTGCCATGTCTGCTGTGTCCTCACACCTAGAACAGCCCTTAGAACCCTGCCCGCCCGTGGACCTTTCAGCCCTGATGGAAATGCCCTGTAGCTGTGCTGTGCAGTGCAGTGGCCACTGGGCACTCAGTTATGGGAGAGTGCGGGCTTTGGGCAAAGTAGCACTCTTAAAGGTTTGTTGATGGAATGTTGAAAGGTGATTAAGCGCCTTTGCCTCTCCGCCTCTGTGGACTGGGCACCCACGTCGCCCACACCTGACCCTTTCGGGAGCCCCACGTGTGGGTGGAGCCTGGCGCCAGCGAGCACTCTGCACATGCAGGCGTCAGCGTTTTTGCTTCCTGGAAGCCAGCTTGTTGTCTTGTTGCGGGCGGAGAGACAGTGAAGGCTGACCCCATTCTTCCTCAGCTGGCGAGTCCTCTGCCGCGCCCCACTCCTCTGTCAGCTCTTATCGCCTCTCAGAGGAGTGGGAGGAAGGGCCTCCTTTTCCTGGCATTTGCTGGCCCTGGTCCTTGGAGGTCAGGAGGCCTGGGAACTATTTTCATCTCCAGACCTGCCCCTGGCCGCCAGCGCTTCCCATTGCTCTCGTGTGAGCCCAGCAGGCAGGCCAGAGCCGCTCAGTCATCCTCGGCCCCCGAAAGAGTGCTGGGGCAGGCAGCGGGTTTCCATAGGTGGCCGCCTGCTCCCCAAGTCGGGGCAGTCTTGTGCTCCCAGGGGCTGTCCACACGCTCCCCGGTTTTTGACTTCCCAACCGAGGAGTGAGTGTCTGCAGGTGGCCACCAAGACTCAGCGGGAAGGTAGATGCCAGGCAGGGCAGGGCAGGGCAGGGCCCCCTGTTCACCCCGACGGCCCCTCCACACGTCTGGCTTTTGTTGTCCATAAGCATGTGCACGGTAAGAACAGGAGAAAGTAAATGAGAAAAGCCGAGACTCCGCCTGGTGCTTGCAGTGCCGAGCCGTCCGCGGTGTGGGCTGTTGGCCTTGGGCTGGCGACTGACTGCCCGGGCACTGACAGCACCTGTCTCTACCTGCCAGGGGCCAGCAGGGCTGCTCCTTCTCCCACCCCCAGCCTGGTCACTACTGTTAAAAATGTTTTCGATATAGCCAGATGTTTCGGGGGCTTCAGGAGAGCCCTCTGGGCTGGAGAGAAGAGTTTCTAGAAGGCTGAAGCTGCCCTTCTGGCCACTCGCTCACGGGGAAAGGTGGGGTTGGGCCAGACCTGCGAGCCCAGGCTGTGACGTGAGCCTGGACTGGCTCGTTGGCCCTGGCTCCCCATCACCCACCCCCAGGCCTGCAGAGCCCAGAGGCCTTTGGGTCCCGTGAGTCCCGGCAGGGAAATGGGGACCCTCCTCGCCTGCAAGCGCATGTTGTCAGCCGTGCTCCCCGCCTCCCACAGAGACCGCGATTACCACCTGAAGACCTACAAGTCCGTGCTGCCTGCGAGCAAGCTAGTGGACTGGCTGCTGGCTCAGGTGAGCGCCCCTCCCCACCGCGTGACGCACCTCTCGCCTGCCCGGGACCAAGGGGCTGACCGCGTTGTGCCTTTGAGCTCTGGTTTTTGAAAAATGTTCTGTTAGTTTTCACTTGCTGTAAAAAATACTCAGAACATGGCATTTACCTTCTTAGATCTATTTGTAAATGGACAGTGCAGGACACTTAGTATACCCCACATTTCATGTGCCACTGTGATCTCCCTCTACCTTCAGGGTTCTTCATCTTGCAGAAGTGGAACTGTGTCCCCATTAACTGTGTCCCCCAGCCCCTGGCCCCCACCCTCCTTTCTATCACTGAATTGACCAAGAAAGTGGAGTCACTGAGCATCTGGCCCTCTGTGATGGCTTCATTCACTCAGTGCTCAGTGTCTTCAACAGGACATGCTTTCCTTTTCGAGGCTAAGTAGTATTCCATTGTAGGGACGTACCATGTTTTATTGATCCATCAAAGAACACACGGGCCACTCCCACGCTAGGGCTCCCAGTTTTAACACTGGCACAGACTGGGGCAAACCAGGGATGCCAGTGTCTTCTTGACACCAAGCTGGACCTTCTCTCCAAGAAGGTCGCAGTAGGCAGGCTCAGGGCAGAGGCTTAGAAAGATATGTTTTGCTGAAACTGACCAAAGGCCCTTGTCTGTTGAGGGGCCAGAGCATCTCCCGCCTGCCTGCTGCTTCTCCCTTCTGGGCCCTGTGCCCAAGGCATTTACCCAGGGCCTGGCAGCGCTGTGCAGACACTCCTCGAGTCCTCCAAGCCTAACAGCGTGGGAGCTGGGGCCTCGAGGGGCTCCGCCGTGCTCCAGGCTGCTGCTCTCAGACAGGCCTGTCTTGCCCTCCTGAGCCTCAGCTCTGCAGACTTCCAGGCAGCCCGCAAGAAGGCTCGTTTGTTGTCTGTGCAAAGAATGTGCTGGTTGCAAAGATGAGGAGGCAACTGCGAATTCAAAATGGATAAACGTTTCAACATTTACAGAGCTAGCTCTATGACCGCCTCATTAATTGTTAAATTTAGCATTCATCAAAACCTCATTCCATTTGAAAACAATTTGCTGGCTGGATTTTCTCACGTTGCCAAATTCCTGATGACTGCCTAGAAATCACAGCCAGTTTGTAAAATAAATGTTTCTTGGCGCCAAATAATATCAAGCTTCAAAAAACTCTTGATAAAAAAAGTTCCTCAAACCCCCAAAGCCTACTTAATGTGGACAAGGGTGCATTTTAATATGTTTGCTCTGAGGTGGGACCCTCAGCCTGGGAGGTCTTGAAGTGGCCCTGGATTTGAATGGAGATTTTCATGTCTGGGAAGCCCTGAGCTCCTCACCAGGGCCTTAGAGTCCCTTGAATCCGGCCAGCGCGTGCACTTTGTCTCCAGTCAGGCAGACTTGGCTTTGAAGCCCAGCTCTGCTGCCTCCTAGCTGAGTGATGTCGGGCAAGCTGCTGGACCTCTCTGTGCCGCAGTTCCTACACAAGGACGCTTAGAGTGACCCTTTCTTGCGGACTCAGTGAGCCCTTGACGTCTGTGCTCGACCGGGACCCGGCACAGAGCCGTGCTCAGCGGCGTCTGGCGCCTTTGCAGAGGGTTCAGGAAGCCTCAAAACCGCATGCGGCGTGGAAGGCTGACCGTGTTGTGGAGGAGTTTGGGGCTACCGGAGCTAACATTCAGGGGGCGGGAGAGGTGCACACGTTGCTTCCAGGAGCCCGTCTTCTGGGTGCTGCCGAAGGAGGGCAGCGGGAGGCCTTCTCTTTTTGTGGTTTAGGTCCTTTAGTTGGGCCCAAACCTGCCTGGATTCAGGGTGCTCCCTGCCCCTCAGCCCTTCCTGTGGCCTTCGGTCCCCCAACTCCATCAGCACCTGCGGCTGCCTTTGACACCCAAGCCCGATGCGGACTTTGCCCCGAGTGGAGTAGGTGCTGGAGTAGGTGCTGGAGATGGAGAATCGGGGTTCTGGGAAACGCTTGCAGATGGACGCACAGGGTGCACTGCCCTGGATGGGGTGAGTCCTGAGGTGTGGGCCCAGTGAGAGGTAGGGGAGCAGTCACCGGAGGGGACATTGAGACTGAGGGGTGGGGCTGCCGTGGGTGGAGGGGCACGGCGCTGCGCCCCTGGAGCTCAGGTGGCGTCTCGCGTCCCGTTGGCTTCGGGTGGTGTTTCACCTCTGGCAGGGAGGGACCTGCTAAAGCACCCCAGCGCTGGCTTCGCTTTGGCGACTGGTCTTGGCTGTGGTGGAGGCTGGCTGTCGCCAGTGTGGTTCCGAGTCCTTGTCAGTTGGTCCTCAGGGCGCCCCCTGCCTGAACCAGCGTCCTGTTGCAAATGGAGGCAGAGGAAGGAGGCTGGCGGGCAGGTCGCAGCTGACCATGAAGTGCGCCTGTCCACTTCGGCAGGCCCCCGTGGCGTGGCCCGGCCGGGACACGCAGGGAAGCTAATAGGAGCTGACACGGAGCATGGCTGCCACGAGGCCCACCGAAGGGCAGCTGGCAGGCTGCTCGGCTCAGGGGAAGGCACGTTGAGTTCTCTCTGTGGGGGGTGAAGCCTCATTTCAGCAAGTCTTGATTTTAAATTGTCCTACTTTCAGCCTACGCAGGAAAGTCGAGTTGGCTTGACACACATCAGCAGAGTTAGGAGGGTGATTGCTCTTTGAACACATGTTCATACTTAACTTGTCGGTCATCCCGCTCCTTGAACCAAAATGTTGACTGAAATGCCCTGTATCAACTAGAAATGCTCCTGGCTACGTATCATGGGAAATCTGACGTATACTGTAAAGATACTTTCCTCTCACATAAATTGCTGAAGGCAGTTCTGTCTCACACAGCGAGGCGTTTGGAGCCCAGCGCCACGGGCGGCCGGGCTCTTCTGGCCTGTGTTCCTCCCGCCTCGAGCCGGGCGCCTCCTTGTCCCAAGACGGCTGCCACAGCTCCCGCATGACGCCTGGGACAGCAGGGCGGCTGGAGAGAGCCTGCCCCTCTGTTCACGAGGGAAGGAAACATCCCTTCCTGCCCCTGTCTCCCCCTCCATGGTCTTACTGGAAACCTCCCTGGCCATCTGTTCCCTTTGGGCCTGGACTAGCAGGATTCTTGTAACCCAGGGGAGAAGGTGAGCGTGAGCGCCAGTGCTCGTGGCCGTGCTGATCTCTGCGCTTCAGCTCAGCCCTCAGGACAGTCGGGGGACACGCAGCTATCACCTTCTTTTCTTTTAAAAAAATGTTTATTTATTTATGCATACAAGAAGGAGGGTATAGGCCAGAGGTGTGGGGGTGAGAAGATTTGCCAGAGGCAGAGTGGGGAGCAGAATAGCCAGATGGACTGAAATACACTGCTGAGGGGAGCAGTGGGCAGGACAGGAGAGGTCTGCTGCTCCATGTGGGTCAGCTCCCTGGCCAAGGTGGAACTTGTGCTGCAGGGGCTGCAGACAGCTTCATAGTGCTGCGCTTTAACTCCCTTGGGCCACCAGGGAGGCCCCATTTACCACCCTCATTTCAATGATGAGAAAACTTAGGCTCAGGGTACATCTGTTGCCTCAGGGTACTAAGTCCTGGGGTTCTTCTGTAAGACTGTGTGTGTGTGTGGGGGGGCTGTCATGATGTCTTGGTCATTGTAATAACAATAGATATTATAGCCCATGGGGAGTCTGAGGGGGGCACACTACTCAGGGGTGGCAGAGGTCTGGGCAAACTAAGGGCGAATGGGAGAACACAACTGAGGAAAGGGGCCTGGGAGAGGGTAAGGGGGTGCCCATAGTCACAGCCGAGGGAACGGGACCCCTCCACTGCTCCCTGAGTCTGTCTCCACTGCGGGTTCTGTTTGGTCTGTGTCCTCTGGGCTCAGGACGTCCGGGCTGTGGCCGTCAGATGGAGGCAGGGTGAGTGGGCGGGCGGGAGAGAGCAGGGTCAGGCCAGGGCCAGGTGGGGGTGGGCACACAGATCTGCCAGCTCCCGAGCTGGCCCTGCAGAAATGTGCCGGGGTGCCTGCTATGCTGACCCTCCACCAGGCTGCTGGCAGGTGCTGACTGCAGGCACTTGGCACTAAGTGGGGTCAGAGATCAGGCTGGGAGCAGCCCAGAGACCAGGCTGGCAGCTGGAGGCACCCGCACAGGGAACGCAGACACGAAGGACAGGGCCATGTGGGCTAGGGCGCTGGAGCCTCAGTTTCCCTCCTGTGACTGATGGTGGGTCTGGCTCCGAAAGGACCCATCCTCGAGGTATAACATCGGGCAAGCTGCCAGGCCTGTGCGCGCCTGTTTCCTCACTGGTCAAGGGGAGCCAGAGAGTGGGTGTCCACTGAGATCTGCGGAGGCTGTGTGGTGAGAGTCGTGCCTGGGCGTGGATGGGGTGTCAGGTTTCTGGGCGCGCGGTCTCCCAAGGCCCCACAAAAATTCCCTCCCTGCACTGCACCCCCCCAGCCCTGCTTTGCCTCTGTCACTGTCATTCCTAGTTGATTCTCTCTAATGAGTAATAACCAGATTAGCTGAGCACACTTACGGACGCCATCACACACGGGAGGCCTCTCGTTTCCCTTCCTCGTCCTCCAGAGAGCCCAGCGAGGTGTGGACACATCACTTCTGAGGCAGGACTGAGGCAGGGTGGCGAAGTCAAGATCACCCCCCTGGCAGTTCCCCCTCCTCCCTTCCATCCATCCAACACTTATCTTCGTGCCCCACCAAGTGCCAGATACTGTGCTTCATGGAGGGGAGGGGGTGGCCGTAGCGGGCACTGTTGGTGCTCACAGGAGCTGGCCCACTAATGGCCCAGGCCTGAAGTCATGTAGCTGGGGTGAGCTCAGCTCGGGCTGTGACGACGCAGCCCAGATGTTGTGTGAGGTAACGAGGGCGTGACTGGGGGCATCTTCTGGGGAAGGTGTGTGGGAAGGGCTGGGGGATCCTTTAGTCATGTAGGGGAAGACTCTCCAGGGGGAGATGTACAGAGCTGGGGGAGGACATTCTGCATGGCGGAAAGAGCAGGCGCAAAGGCCCTGAGGTGAGGCCACGTGTCCTGAGTGGCAGGAGCAGCAAGGAGGCCAGCGGGCAGACCGTGGCGGGTGAGCCGGTGAGCGGGCAGTGAGCCTTGCAGAGAGCGCCCGGCCCCCTTCCTCTGAAGCCGAGAGTGCACCGTTTTCTCCACAGCTGGCTGGTGGTGGGGTGGGGTTTCCTCTCCAGGTACATCCGGGGTCCCTGCATTTCACCGTTAACCTGAGAACCCGGGGTGGGGGCTGTGCTGACTTAGGAGCCTCCCTGCTGTCACCCTAGGGCCCTTTGGGGAGGAGGCCGGGGATGGTCCGGAAGAGCCTCAGGCGCCAGGTGGGCGGCATATGCCGGCCAGCCTCTTCGCTGCAGAGCTGGGCCTGCCCACCGCCTGGGCCCCACTGGCCCTCCCAGTGGGCGGCTGCTCAGGGGGTAGCCTCTCTCGTGGCCAGCTCCCTGGCACGGCCCCGAGCACACTGGCCTTCCAGCCACTGGTCCCTTAGGAGAGCTTGTCATCTAGGCGGCCCTGGGCAGCCAGCGTGGAGAAGTGCCCTGGCCGCCCCAGCCCCTGCCCTCTGGTCTGTGCAGGCCGAGTCCTTCAGCCTCAGCCCTGCTGTGTCCAGCACTTGGGGAGTTACTTAAGCGCAGGGTCCCCTGGCCTTGTCTGACTGGACCTACTTGAAGGCATGTAGTCAGCTCACTGACCTGACCGCGTGCTCCTGCAGGGTTTGGCCCTGCTGACAGCATCTTTGTACATTCAGCAAACCCTTACTGAGAATCTGCTGTATGCCAGGCCTTGCTCTGAGTGCTGAGGGTGCAGTGAGGAGCCAGCAGGCGGGAGTCCTTGTCCTGAGGAGCTGACCTGGCCAGCCACGTGCTTTCTGGCTCCTTGTGCAGTCCAGGCCCTGCCTTTGCTGCCGGCCTGCCTGCAGCCCACAAATGCAACTCACACACACTTGGCCTGAATGCGCTGGGGTTGCAAGAAACGGAAACCTATTCTGACTAATTTAAGGAAGAGAGAAAGATGAGTTATTAGAAGGCTCTGGAGCATCCCCAGCGTCTGGGGACCTAGGAGCCAGGCTGTAGAAAGGGAAACCCCCCTGGCTTCCGGGGAGCCGCAGCTGAGGGCCTCAGAATCAGCACGACTGTCCTTGCCCTGAGGTTCTCCATGGGGGGGGGTGTCGGGGTCCTGGGGCAGGGGCTGTGAGTCCTCAACCTGTCTGGGAGGGTGGCAGACCTTGGGGTCAGCCCCACTAGGTGACGCTACCCTGGGAGAGTGGGCAGCAGCAGCAGGTCCAGTGCACTGTGCCCCGTCTATTGATGCTTCAGGTTTGGTTTGATGTCACTTCTGGACATGAATCAGATTCCTCTGATGCTAGCTAGAGGTGTTGTCAGTTGCAATGATGGAAAACTAGACAGTGTCTTACACAGATCATCATACCACCGGCCCAGAACCTCTGTCCTTCCCTCAGCATCCCTCAGGAGAGCCCCCCCAACCCCCCCAACCCCATGGTCCCTTCCTCACACCACTTTTCCCAGCTGTCACACTGGCTTGAGCTAGGTCGGTGAAGAGTTGAGCTTGATGTCTAGTGTCAGAGTTTCAGCCACTGAGGAGGAACAAACCAGGGCTTAGTTTTCCTTTAGTATGAGAGTGGCCTGGAGGTTGGTGGCCACTGCGGCTAAGGCAGCCTAAGGAGTCTCTATCTCGAGGTCACCTGTGGGCTGGGATGACTGCAGGGGCTCCAGCCGTCACATCTTGCCCCAGGGTTTTCCCAGAGCTCCCCACCAGCGGTTTCTCCTTGGCCAGCTGTCGCTGCAGGGGACACTGGGGTCCATGGTTGTCTAGCTGTATGCACAGCTGTCAACACCCACAAGAGTTTCATTGCCAGGGCAGGATCAGACAGGGTTGTTGCTAGGCAACCAGCAACATCTGCTATCGCACGTCTCCATCTCCCCTTTGTGATGTTGGTTACACAATGCACAATGTGTTTATCAAAAATACAGTTGAATAATTTTCTTGTTTGAGACTTAACTAATAACATTCATGAAGATGCTTTGGAGTTATGGCAGCAAACACACAAATCTGTGCCTTCGTGCCTCCTTCAGTCTAGGGCTGGTGGTGGGCTTTTGACCAGCCTCAGTCAGCCCCCTGGATGTCCATCCACCTAACAGCCTCCCCTTCTTGTTCTATTCCAGGGCGACTGCCAGACGCGGGAGGAGGCGGTGGCGCTCGGCGTGGGCCTGTGTAACAACGGCTTCATGCACCACGGTAACCTGCCCCTGCCCTCCGCCCAGCCTCCCGGGGCCTTGCATCCTGGGACGTCTGTCCTGGAAAAGAAGAGCTGCCAGGGACCCTGGTCCCTGGTGTACTGCATAGGAAGGGAAACTGAGGCCCGGAGAGAGCAGGTGGGCTGGAGTCTGCCCTGTCTTGGCGCCAGGTCTGTGGCCCTCTAAGCCATGCGGGTTTTGAGCAGCTCATGGGCCTCTCTGCAGCCTCTCCCCTGTCTTATGTCCTGTGCTGATTTAGGGGTGGCCAGTGGGCCAAAGAAAAGCTTGGCTGGAGAAACAGGGACTGGATCCTGAGCAAATCCAGGGGCTTCTGGTGGCCTTTTCCTGGAGGAAGTGTGGCTGCCAGGCGCAAGTACAGACCCTGGGGCTTTCACAGGGAGGAGAGGAGAGGGGTCTCCTGGGACGGAGGACAGATGAGTTTAAGTGTGACTAGAAGGAAGCCAGGCACGGCCACTCTCCGGCCTCACGTCCTTACAAGAGTCACTTCTGTTCCCGAGGGGATAAGCCAGTGAGTGGAGCAGAGAGGGGAGGTTCCCAGCAGAGGCGGGACCCCCGGCTGCCTGTTGGCTGGGGACAGAGCGGGGGCCAGCGAGGAGGGTCTGTGGTGGTGCCATGGTTGGGGGAAGGGCGGTGTGGGGGCAGGAGACCCCCAGGGCCCTTGTACATTCCTCCTCCGCTTCTGCCTGGGGCTCAGTCGGGGTTTTAGGCTCTGCAGGCCCGTGTCTGGCTCGGCTCGACTTGCTGTCGGAGCACAGGCAGCCACAGACGCTGTGAACAAGTGGGCGTGGCTTTAGTAGAATACAGGTGAAGGGCCTTCACTTTCTTGCTCCTGGCCTACCTGCTGTGCCAGCTGTCCCTTCAACAGGTGACAATGTGCTGGGCGCCAAAAGGTGACAGGTGCCTTGTAGCCAGCAGGCCCCGTTGGACTCAGTAAGCGTGTGCCCTTCTCTTTAATCCGTGGGCCCTCTTTCCCATTGTTCTGCTGCCCCCCCCAACCCTCAGCATGCCACAGTTTTGTGGGGCCAGGGCTTGCTCCCCAGCAGACTGTTTCCCCAGCTGAGACGGGCAGGTTGGGCCCAGCCATGACAACCTGGTCTTTCCACCCTCCACATAGTCTCACCAAAGTCCCTTTTTCCCAGAAACCGCTGTTCCCTGTGGGGCCTCTGATAGCCCCGTCGTCTCCCCCCTCCACTGCCCCCCCGCCATCAGATGGGCAGAACCTCTCATTTGTGGGGGAGAGTAATTAGGGGTCCGCCCCAGCTGCTATTCCGGGAAGGCTGCAGGCTGTGGGCATTCTGCAGGGGGTGACTCCCAGGCAGTACCAACACCCTCAGGGCCCCTCAGGGAGGGAAAATTGCAGGGTGCGTCCCCTGTTCCTTTGCTCCCTGCCACGAACTCAAAAATAGGCTAAAATAGGAAAGGGCCGAATCCCAGGGTTGTGGCTGCAGCAAAATGCAGGTCAGGGCCCAGAGCAGAGGGCCGGCTGTGGCCCACGTGGCGCCTCCCGTGGCTTCGGGCCTGAGCCTGAGCAAGGGGCCTGTGGTGTCTCGAAGGGGGGACTGAGAGGCTAGTGGTCCAGCTCTCGCTCTGGGCACCTGTGGGGAGACTGAAGCTCACGATTTAATCTTCGCACCTATCCTAGGAAGTGGACAGTATTCTCCTAGGAAGTTGACACTACTGTCCCCACAGATGAGGAAACTGAGACAAAGAGAGGCTAAAAGCTCATGAAGTTTGGAAGGCGCTGAGCAGGAATTTGAACCTGGACCCTTGCCCATCTCTCAAGGTCTGGCCAGTGGCCTGGGCCTCACCTGGCTGAGTGCTGGGATTCCAGCAGTCTCCCACACATTCCAGGGGACACAGCCCTTGGGACGCCCCTCCCAGGCCCCGAGTCTTTCAGGCCGAGGTATACACTGGACGTGATGCCAGCAGGCTCCCTGGCCTGGCTCCCCAGCTCTGGGGAAAGCAGCAATTTGGGGGTCTGTTTTATCCAAAGAGGTAGGTGATAGGGGCGTCCTAAGAACAAGGCTCACAGCAGCCAGGTGTCCTGGGGAGTGAAGGGAAGAAAGGAGCTGCTGCTTTGCATTTGGTCACAACTCGGCACGAAGCCTCCATCTCAGAGATGACAGGGATGCCTGCAAGCCGAGGCAGCTGATTATCCACTGGCTCCAGAAAAGGGCTTTTACCAAGGCAGGCTGGGCAGCAGAATCCCAGAGGTGGGCAGTTCTGCCGCCTGCTTGCTCTGTGACCTTGGACGGTTATTTCGCTTCTCTGGGTCCTAGTCTCCCTGCCTATAAAAGGGGTGTAGCAGGTCCCCCGTGGACCTCAACCTTAACACTAGGGCAGAGTTCCCATCCTACAGTTTTGGGGGTGAGTTTTAGTTTTACTGTTCATATTTAAGTCAAATCCATCATTTTACTCTTGTATGTGGTGTGAGGAAGGGATCGGCTTTATTCCCTGCCCGCCTCCCCACCCCCAACCAAGTCAGTTTTCCCAGGGTCATCTGTGGGATGGTCCACATGGCTGCGGTTCATCCATCACATACTGAGTTCCTGTAAACACAAAGAATTTCTGTTCTCTTCACGGATTCTTTATCCATCCCTGGAGTTTAGTAGTTCAACACTGCTTTTGTTACATGACTTTGCAATATGTCTTTATAACAGGTGGGAAAAGTTCAGCTTTTTCAAGAAAAGTCAGGAAGCCTGGCTTTTATGGGAAATATCGTAATATGTTAGTGTTGTCACATGATTTCATTTAATAAAACTATGTGCTGGCCAAACTTGTCCGGGGGCTGGTTCCGGGCCATGGCTGCCAGTTGGCAAATGCTGCCGGGACCTTCCCCTGGGAGCCTGACCATGTGTGCGTGTGTTGGGTTTGCAGTGCTGGAGAAGAGCGAATTCAAGGATGAGTCCCAGTACTTCCGCTTCCACGCAGACGAAGAGATGGAAGGCACCAGTAGCAAGAACAAACAGCTTCGCAATGACTTCAAGCTGGTGGAAAACATTCTGGCCAAGCGCTTGCTGGTAGGAGTAGAGCTGAGCAGCTGCCTCTGCCTTCCTGGACCCCTGCAAGCCTGTGCCGGGCAGGCCTCAGATTATGGCTAGAGAGGGGGCTCGCCTTTGAGGCCCAGAATATGGGGAATTCTGATTATGCTACCACGAGGCCACTTCTCTGGCCAAGTCTACCCACTTCACAGAAGAGATTGGGCTTGCTGGGCTCTGTGCTTTTCCCTTTCTATCTCCTCTTGTCCATCCCACTACCCTGCCAAGCACTGTAGAGAAGTGAGGCTCCCCAAATCTCTCCTCCTGTGTCTAGGATTATGCCTTCGGTGCTCGGGGCTGGCACCCTGTCATGTTCACTTGCTGTTAACCGCCTGGCAATTAGAGGAGAGTGTTTGTTAGCCTGTTGAAATATTTTACCAGCCTAACCCACCAAATCCTATTTCTCTGCTTCCTGATGAGCTGCAGCAGCCTCTACCTAAAAGCCTGGCACACTGAAAGATTGAAAGAGGCATAGAAGCCTGGATCTCTCAGCACGACAGAAGTTGGAGCTCAAGCCTCAGTAGTACTTACTGCCCCTGTAGTACTTGGGGGGCTGCTGTCCCTCCCACTCTCCCCCGCGGTGAGGTCCTCTCTGTTCACACGTAGACTACAGTGCAGTCTCTCCCATGGGTCACAAGACACTCCAGTCTCTCAGCTGCATTTCCTGGTCTCTCCCTTTCCCAGCCGCTCTGCTCTCCTTTCTTACCCTCCAGGAGGCACCCACAGGGCCTTTGCACATGCTGTGCTCACTGCTTGGAGCATGTACTTCATTCTTTATACAGTTTTGCCTTTGATTTCCTTCAGGCTCAGCTCAGATGCCACCTCTGCCGCCGCCCCTTCCTGCCATGCCCCTTTTATTCCTGTGACGCCACTTCCTCCCTGCAAAATGCTTTCTGCTTCATTGATTATGTCTGTAGTCTGTTTGCCCCACTAGAGAGTCACTTGTGGACTGGAATTGTCTCATTCAGTACTGTCTTCAGCACCCAGTAGAGTAGCTGACCCATATAATAGGCAGCAGCTCCACACACACCTGTTGAATGCCACCGAACCCCAAAATCTTCCATTCTGGAGGAGCGGCTCTTGCCTAAACTCCCTTCCTAGCTCTGAGTTCTTGGTGACTGGACACCTTTGACTTTGAATCTGTTTTGTCCATTAGCCAATATGTTGAGTCCCTGTAGGATGCCAGCAGGTGGGTGGGAGGGGTGCAGTGGTGCACGAGAGAGGTGACTGTTCTCAGGTTGGGAGAAAGAGGGGAGCTAGGCGGCAGGAGCAAGCACCAGCGGCAGCCGAGGGGCCAGCCGGGTGCTGTTTTCACTTGCCATCTACGGGCACCTCCCGCGTCCCGGGCCCTCTGTGCCTTACTCCGCTGGCCTGGAGCCGCCGCTTCCCTGCACCCTTCCGTCCCTTGCAGGCCTGGGGTGTGGGGACTGGCAGGGTCGCAGCCAGGCAGGGCCAGCTCCTGGCCCACAGCATACCTCACCGGGCCTCTCCTGTCTTGGGCCCTCAGATTCTGCCTCAGGAGGAGGACTACGGCTTCGACATCGAGGAGAAGAACAAGGCCGTGGTGGTGAAGTCCGTTCAGAGGGGCTCCCTGGCGGAGGTGAGGCTGCCCGACAGGCAGCAGAGTGGGCTGGCCCTCTCGTTCCTTGAGGCAAATCTGGGGATGTCAGTGGTTCCACCTTGATTTGTGTCCTTGTAAGAAACTGAGTCGGGGCTGTTGAGTGAACGTGCTGGGGCAAGTGGGCGAGGCCTCAGGCCTGAGCTGTCCCTCTCCATGTGCCACTGGCTCCCTCTCCTGGCCCTGTGGGGCAGTGCGAGGAGAGAGCGGGTCTGTCGGATGTGGTCATCAAAGACACCAGTGATTGGGCTTGAATGAGACGTTGTGGCTCTGGAGGAAGGAGGAAGGCCAGTCTCTGGGTGAGCACGGGGATAGCCCAGGTCCTTCCAGCTGCTTCCAGGGGCTGGAGACGGGGGTGGGCCCCTGCCACATGGCCCAGGCATTTGCTGGCCACCTCCGAGTGATTGGGGTGCTTCTGGCTGCAAGAAGCCATAGGCTCCCCCCACGGTGGCTGGAGTCACCCGCCTTCAGTTTGATGATGATCTAAGTGCAAGGAGGTGGCTGGACATCCAGGTTCAGAGGTGGCGTCTCCCGTTTCCTAGTCCAGTCCTCAGTCGCGAGGCGGCTGCTCCAGTTAATGGGAAACAGAGACAGGCCGTGGGGAGTTTCCCCAGGGAAAGCATCTTCCTGTGAGCCCCACTGTGGGCTTCGCGCACAGCTCAGTGGCCAGGCCGGGCCTCGGGAGCCCCTTAGGTGCCGACTCCAGAGGGCTGCCCGGTTGCCCTGGTGGGCTCGCTCAGGGCAAGCTTGGCCTCTGGGGCTGGTGCTCTGCCACCTGGAGGCGTCTGGGCTCCTTGGTGAGGGGCTGGAGGCTGGCCATGCATGCGCTCGTCTCCCCTGCCCACCCGCAGATGGCAGGCCTGCAGGTGGGGAGGAAGATCTACTCCATCAACGAGGACCTGGTGTTCCTGCGGCCCTTCTCGGAGGTGGAGTCCATCCTCAGCCAGTCTTTCTGCTCCCGCCGCCCCCTGCGCCTGCTGGTGGCCACCAAGGCCAAGGAGTGAGTGTCCTCACGGCAGGGCGTCTGGCTGACCTGCCCCTCGGCTCGGGGAGTGGCGGGTGCGCTGGTGGTCAGCGGGTGGGCCGGGTGTGGGGTGCAGTGCCGGGCCTCTTTCCCCTGGCAGAGCTCACTGCAGGCCGTTGTGCGCCAGCTGCTGCTCGAGGGCCGGGGTGCAGCCGAGCCCGATGGGCCCCATCCTGCCCCCGTGGATCTTAGTTTTGTTGGGGGATAGAGCTGCGGACAGTTCCACGGCTCGCAGAACAGAGATTCGAGAGATGCACTGAGCAGTGGCAGCCGCCGTGGGGCAGACCTGTGAAGCTGGGAAGGAATGCTGGTGGGTGATGGGCGCGCAGAAATACCACTGAGCATTCAGGTGAACACCTGAGGACATGAAGAAGGGGCTCAAATTCTGGAGGGGAGAGTTCTAAGTGGCCGAGACAGCGAGTGCAAAGGGCCTGAGGCAGAAGTGTGGCTGCGGAGTTTGCGGGACCGTGAGGAAGCTGATGGGACTGGAACAGAGCAAGCAGAAGAGGGAGGGCGGTTTGTCAGCCAGACAGGTTGGGCCAGGCCCTTTGTGCCCCCGTGAGGACTGTGCAGCCACGGAAATTTCTGACCCGACGCGGGTTCTGGCAGAATCTCTCTGGCCGCAGGTGGAGAGTGGGTTGTCAGGGGCACGCGGGGTGGGGTGGGGTCGGGGAGGGGTGGCGTGGTGAGGAGGCTGCCGGCTGGGCCGGGTGGCAGCGTGCGGGTGGTGAGAGCAGTTTGGAGACCAGATATAGGCACGGGGGGAGCATTTTCTATTTTAAAAACTGTGCATTTGGTTGTCACTTCTTCTATTTAAGGCAAACACTCCGGTTGCCTATTGACGGGAGTGAAGGAAAGTTTTAACTACAATTATTTCTGTAAAGAGGCAAGCTGATTTAGGAAGAATGACTGATGGTTTGGTTGCTAGGTGGAAGCGACAGAAATCACTAAGGTGGCATGTGTCCTGTGTCTGCTCAGCACTCAGCAAACACCTGGGGATTGAGAAGAGTCCCGGGTTGACTCTCTGGCGGCTGGGCTCAGACAGCCACCCTGAGGCCCATGGTGGGGGGAAGGAGGCACAGCCTGGACAGGGCAGCTGCGACTACAGGGCAACACTGGAGAGGCACCCCACTGCAGGGCTCTGCCCCCCACAGCGCCAGCACCGCCCCGGCTTCCCAACCGCCTTCTCCCAGGGACACTGTGGGCCTTTTCCAAGAATCAGCACTGGGTCACTTCTCGCTCTCCCGTCTGAGACCGTGGACTAGGATATCCGCTGGGTGACATGGCAGCCTGGCCACCAAGCGGCCTCGGGACAGGCTGATGGGGAAGCCGCAGGGGGGCCTGGCTCTCCAGGGCAGGCCGGTGGTCCCGATCGGTGGGCCTTCGGCTGTAGGTGGGGGCTGGATTTCCAGACATCTGTGAGCAGGGTCTGCTGGACTCTCGGGAAGGATGCTGTTGTTCCTCATGTGTGCTTCTGCCTGGCACAGGGTCATCAAAGTCCCTGACCACCCAGAGGCTTTGTGCTTCCAGATCCGCGGAGCTGCCCCGCCATATGTCTATGCTGTGGGGAGAGGTGAGCGAGCGCCCAGCGGAAAGGGGAGTCGAGGGGTCAAGTCTGTCTTGGAATTGACATGTGAAAGCGGGTGGTTAAAGCAGTGGTTCCCGGCTGGGGCTCTTGGCCCTACAGAGCACGTCTGGAAGTGTCTGGCCATCAGTTTCTGTTACAAGTGGAGGTGGGTTGCTGTTGGCATCTGATGGGTAGAAATAAGACGTGTTGCTAAGCATCCTTCAGTGCCCGGGACAAGCCCCCTCGATAAAGAACTATCTGGCCCCAAATGGCAGTAACGCTGCGGTGAGAATTGCTGCCTTAGAGCAGCTGCAGAGAAGAGTAGGCGACACAGGCAGGAGGGCAAACAGCTGGTATTTCTTGGGCACGTATTAGGAGCCTGGCATGGGGCTAAATGCTCTACAGGTTTAACTTACCGATTTTCTGAAGAACCGTGAGTGGGTATTATCGGTGTCCCCACTCAGCCAAGAACAGAGAGGTTAAGGTCACACAGTTGGTCGGTCTGTGGCAGAGCTGGGTTTGAACCCAAGCTCCTGGGGTCCACACCGTGGAGGCCTGATGCCCTCCCGTGTCTACGCAAGCTTGGCACTCGTGTGCATTCGCAGCCCTTCACGTTAACCAACAGCGCCCTGGCTCCACGGCTTGCACCTGGGGTTGTGACTTGGCTGAGAAAGCACGTGGCAGGAGTCCGGGGGACCTGCCTTTGAATCCGGATTTCACCCGGCCTTGTGACCCTGAGAGTCACTTTGCCTCTGCGACCTCTGTTTCCTTCTCTGCAAAAGGGGCTACGTCTGGTCCTGCAAAATCTAGGGCCCAGTATCCAGCCTTCTTTGCTGTGTGATCTTAAGCTCGCTGCTACTTCCTGAGCCTCGGTTCTGCTGCCAGATGGGAATGCCAGTCCCTGTCGGGCCTGCCGGGGTGGGTGGAGGGCAGCTCCAAGGTGGCGGGGATAGTGGACACTTTGGGGACTGGAGTGGCGGGCGGGTGGGGGTCAGCATCCGTCGGGTACTCGCCCCAGGCCCCCTCTGCGGCCTCCAGCCTCGAGCGTTTCCCACCCTGCAGGCTCGGAGGCAGCGGCTGCAGGGCTGTGTGCCGGCCAGTGCATCCTGAAGGCCAGCGGCAACAACACAGCCAGCGAGGGTGCCCCAGAGGTCCTTGAGCATTTCCAGGCATTCCGGAGCCGCCGAGAAGAGGCCCTGGTGAGCCACCCAGCAGCCAGGGGGTCAGGGAGGCCACTCAGAGGGCTGAGGCCACTGCTCCTCTCTAGGGCAACACAGTGTTCGGGGTAGAGTGGGGCTGCACACGGCAGGCATGAGCTGGACCTGACCGCGGTCCGCCAAGCCCAAGTCGCCGGGCTGTGATTCCCCATGACCTTGATTTCCACAGCCGTGACATGGGTGTGATAAGAACCTCTTTTCTCATAGGCATCTGTGGCCTGGGCACTGTAGCAGATGTTGGGCTGGGGTCTGTGGAGGCAAGCTTGGTGCTTGGGCTCGTTCCATAGGTGCTCACTGGCATACTTCTATGGAACTCGTGTGCATTCGCAGCCCTTCACGACATCAGAGTCAGGTTTCTGCTCCCATGGGTCTGACTGGCCCTTCCCTTGCCTTCCGTACCACAGACTGGAGAGGTTGAGGGCTGACAATGACTTGAGGTCTCTCAGGAAGGCTCCAGGGCAGACTCTTGAAGGCTTCTCCAAGGGTGTCAACAAAGGCTAACAAGCATGAATCTTGGAGTTGGGACGCCCTCTGCCCCTTGGCCCTGCCCCCTTACTCTCTTCTCCTCATAGGGCCTGTATCAGTGGGTCTACCATACCCACGAGGATGCCCAGGAGGCTCGAGCCAGCCAGGAAGCGCCCGGTGAGGACCCCAGTGGCGAGGGGGTCCGGGAGGAAGCCCGGGATGCAGGTACTGGGACAGACGGGTGGTGTGACGGACTCGGAGGGTCCGGGTGCCCCTGTGTCCACACTCCCCTGGGGTCCCATCCGGTCCAGCTCCACACCATCAGCTCTGTAGTAGGTTCTGATGGCTGCTGTAATCAGGAGCCACAGAGCCAGTGACTTAAAACAACAAACGCTTATTATTCTACAGTTCTGGAGGTCAGAAGTCGAAATGAGTCTCACTGGCCTAGTCAAAGTGTCACTGGGCTCTGGGGAGAATCTATTTCCTTTCCCATTTCAGCTTCTAGAAGCCATGCTCTTCGACTCATGGCTCCTTCCTCAAAGTCAGCAATGTTGGCCTGAATTCTCACACTGCCTCTCCCAGTTCTAACGCTTCTGCCTTCAGCTTCCCCATGTGAGGGCCCTGGATTAACGGACTCACTCAGATAATCCAGCATAATCACCTTCATGTCAGTGATTAGCCACCTTAATTCCATATGGCCAGAATTCCCCCCTGCCCAGTAACAAGACATACAGTGCCCGGGTCCAGTGTGTGGGGCCTCGGCCAGGGGCCTCCATTGGGCCCACTGCCCATTCTCCCACACATTGGTCTCTCCAGCCCAGCCTCAGCCCCATCCCGATGCCTGACATGCACCACAGCCTTTGCAGGACCAAAATCGAACTCCTGGTCTCTCCAGAACTGTTCCCCACTCCCGCCCTGACCCCAGGGGCTTCTGTCTCCATCCTTCCGGATTCTGACAACTTAGAATCCAGCTGAAAAAGAGAATGTCTCCTTTTTTTTTTGTAGACTCAACATAAGTCCCATATCTGACTCTCTTTAGCCCAACTTGGGTCATATGCTGGTTCCTAAAGCAATCACTGTGAATAGGGGAAGATGAACATACAGATTAACCAGGTCTTCACCTCTCAGGGAGGGTGTGGGAGGGCCCTGCCTTCTGAGTTACAGGGACTGAGAATAGGGCACGAAGGTGGGTTGATTCCTAGCAGGTCGTCTTCTAGGATGACGGGTAAATGATAGTGGCCCAGGAAAAGCGAATGGAGTTGTACACAGGGCAGGCCGTTGACCCCCCTCACCACACCCCCAGACCAACATGAGCTGTCCATGGTGCTGGGGTAGGGGGCAGGCTGACAGGTGGTTGGTTGGTGCTTCTGCTCAGGACTGCCTGTCTCTTTGGCTTTCAGCCTTCCCCCTGCTGTCCCTGGGTCCCCAGCTGAGCCTGCATGAGGACAGCCCCACAGTCAGCTTGACCGTAGACAACGTGCATCTGGAACATGGCGTTGTGTATGAATACGTGAGCACGGCGGGCGTCAAGTGCCATGTGCTGGAGAAGATCGTGGAGCCACGTGGCTGCTTCGGCCTGACTGCCAAGGTCTTGCTGGGCACGGCCGGCCTTGCCCTTAGGGGTGGGACCACCTGATTCCTGGTTTCCCAGAGTTAGGAACTCTGAATTCAGGTCCCTGCCCCACCACTTGGTAGTTATGGGACTTGGGGGAGTGACCTGTAGCCCCATTACTCTCCATTGGCTTGTCTGTAACACAGGCCACTGACAGACCTCCCCTCACAGGGCCATTGGGAGAGATACAGGAGCCGCTGTGGGTGCGCCTCCCTGACACACAGCAAGTGCTCAGCAGCTGTTAATGTTTTTGCAGATACTTGAGGCCTTTGCTGCCGACGACAATGTCTTTGTGCAGAACTGCGGGCGGCTCATGGCGCTGAGCAGCAGCATCAAAACCATGTCCCACTACGAGTTCCGTAACATCTGTGACATCAAGCTGGAGCACATCGGTCAGAGGATCGCCTGCTACCAGAAGGTGCCTGCCTGGGATGTCTTCAGTTGTCAATATCAAAGCCCAACTCAGTTTAGCTTAAGCACATAAGAGAATTTAATTGGTTTGCATTACAGGAGAGTCTGGAGGTAAACTTCAGGCATGGCTGTATCCAGGTGCTCAGACATCACACTGTCGCAGGAAGGTGGCCAGTGACTTTGTTTTCCTTTGTGTTGACTGCACTCTTAGACCCTTGTATGTTGTGAGAAAATGACCCCCAGTAGCTCTATTCTTAGTGACCCCAGTAGCGAAGGACCTGGAGGACAGCACTTACTGGCTTGAATTGTGTCCCTTGTCTAGCATTGTGGCCATCACTACGAGGTGGGGAGGCGGCTTCCTGAGCTTCATGCACAGTAGGTCAGGGAGACATGGCTCCTCGCGTGCAACCCAGGTACAGAGGAAATGGAGAAACGGAAGTGAGGCGGCACCTGGAAGTCTCATTTCTCTGGGTCGTCTCTGAAACACGGACCCAGTGAGAGGCAGTGTAGGGGAATCTGGTTTTAAGTTTGGCGCTACTGGAGTTTTATCCAGTTTTGGATTGTTGGTGTATGTCAGATGAAGGCGGTATGGGGGTGTATCAACTCCTAGACCCCTGAGTTGTGACCCCATATCCTCCACCTTTCTCAGTTTGCAGCCCAGCTGAAGAGCAGGGTCAGCCCACCCTTCAAACAGGCTCCCCTGGGACCCCATCCACTGTGTGGCCTGGACTTCTGCCCCACCAATTGCCACATCAACCTCATGGAAGTGTCCTACCCCAAGACCACTCCCTCGGTCGGCAGATCATTCAGCATCCGCTTCGGTCGCAAACCCTCCCTCATCGGCCTTGACCCAGAGCAAGGTACCTGAGTGTGTCCATTAGAAGTTACGCTTCGATCTCGCACTGCAGATACTTACACAGGATCATGCCAGGAAGGGAGCAGTCCAGGGTTAGAGTGGTGGTCATCAGTCCGTGGTCATCAGGGACCTAGGCTTTCATTCTGCATCATCCTCTTGATGTAGTTTCCATCTTGAAGGATGCCTCATGGTATAGCATGACTGCTGGGGTACCAACCGTCATGTCTGCATTCCAGGCAGGGCAAAGATCACAGTAGTTAATGCACCAAATTGAATCGCCTGGAAGTAATCGAGTGAATTAAAAGAGTATCCAGAAGAATAACATCCTCAACACTGAGATCCTTGCAATGGGTTTGTGTGCCTTGATCCCAAGGGCTCGTGGGTATCTGGGGCCTGTTTCAGAGGGAGCTCTCTCTCCCTCCACTTTAGGCCACCTGAACCCCAAGTCCTATGCCCAACACTGCATCACCACCATGGCTGCCCCTTCGTGGAAGTGCCTGCCTGCTGTGGATTGTGACACCTTGTGCCAGGGTTCCAGTGACAGCAGCTTTGGGCCAGCCAGTGGAACCCTGGGCCAGGAGGACCGGGGCCTGAGCTTTCTCCTCAAGCAGGAGGACCGGGAGATCCAGGATGCCTACCTGCAGCTCTTCACCAAACTGGATGTGGCCCTAAAAGAGATGAAGCAGTATGTCACCCAGATCAACAGGTGAGTCGCCCCCTGGAGGAGCGGGGGAGTGAAGCGTCAGGATGCCCCGCTCAGCGCTGCGGACAGGAGTAGGGGCGTTCTCGGCCGTGGCGCTGAGAGAGGGGTGTGTCTCAGTGTATGGTGCTGTCACGGACAGCCTGACGCGCTGTGCGCGGTGGCTCCCTGTGTGTTCTGCCACAGAACATGTTCACTTGGTGTCTCTACCATGGGTTTCAGCAGTGGAGTGCTTTTAAATTAAAACGGATACTTTAGACACAGTGCTGCCATACACTTCAGAAGATACAGTGTCGTGTGCACATAACTTTCATAGGAATTGGGAAGCCAGAAAATAAGTGCGACTCGCTTTGCTGCGTGTCTGGACCTGAGCCTGCACACACCTGGAGGTGTGCGTGCGCGATACAGGTGTGGGGTGGTATTCCTGGTCTCTAGCTGCAGTTCTGGCGACCAGCAGGGTCTTCAAACATTGCCAAGTGGCCCCTGGGGGGCGGCATCTCCCCTGGTTGAGAAGCGTTATGTAGGGAAATGATGGGGGGGGGACAGCCCCCATGGGGGAGACGGGGTTCCTCAGGGAGGCCGGGGGGACATTTATGATCTGAGGGTCCCAGAGGGAGAGGCAGCCGGGCGCGGTGTCCCAGGGTGCAGTGCACAGGACACACGTGGACGCCACCTGCGAGGACGAGCCTCCTCTACTCAGAGCCAGGTCTCACTGCATGGGCACTAGGATCTGGAGGCTCGAGGGTGGGGCCGTGGCACCAGGGGGACACCGCTGCCAAGCCCAGGGGGCAGGGGCGTCCACATAGACAGGGGGGCAGGTGTGGGGAGGAAGATGTGGGCGTGATCAAAGAGCCTGGGGCGAGGTGGCTGAGAGGGGGCCCGCGAACTGTGGTGGAGGGCTGGGTGCCTGGCTGGCTGCAAGGTGCGGTGGCCTCAGTCACCTACAGTGGCGCAAACCATCACTGTGTCGATAAAGTCGAATGCAGTACAAAGCCACAAACAGACCCGAGAGAGCCCCGGCCGGTGCACATCCGGACCTGGCTAGAGTCCGCTTTCTGACACACCAGCTGTCAGAAGAGGCCTCGGAGACAGTCAAGGACGTGGGAGCCCGGGCTGGGTGCCAGGGGAGGACTATTAGGGCGTTAGGGACTTTCGGTATGGTCAGAGCAGCCAGCTTCTATTTTCAGTGGTGTTTCTTAGCCTCGCACCACTGACGTTCGGGGCCACGTCTTGCCTGTTGGGGGACCATCCCGTGGACTGGCCTCCACCCACCAGATGCCCCTCCTCTAATCGTGACCGCTGCGTATGTCTCTGGACACGGCTCATCCCGTTGGGAACCCCTGCTCTCAAGGAGAGTCCTTACCACTCGAGGCAGCCCACTGCCTGTTTTTCTTTTTTAGTTTTATTGCAGCATAGTCATGCCCGTTTGTTCACACATTATCCGTGGTGCCTTCATGCCACAGCAGAGGAGAGTGTGAGGCGGGTGAAGCTCTCTGGACTCAAGTGGTTGCTATTCTGGGCCCTTGAGCCTGTCACCTGCTGGTGCAAGCAGCCTCTGTCTCCCGCCCTCTACAGGAGGGACAGTGTATGTGCGTCCGCAAGGCTGCTCATGGGATGTTCAGGGAAGGGACACGAAGCACTTGTGGCTTCTTCAGGTTAGGGTCAAAGCCGAGGTCCGAGGTCAGTGCCTTTCCCTGAATGTCCATGGAGGCCGGTGAGGCCGCCCTCCTGCAAGTCCAATTCCGACTCTGCTCCCGCAGGCTGCTGTCCACCATCACGGAGCCAACCTCAGGGGGGTCTTGTGACCCACCTTCAGTGGAAGAGGCCTCGTCCCCCCCGCTGGTCAGTGAGGAGAGCGAGATGGACAGGACTGACCACGGGGGTATCAAGAAGGTGTGCTTCAAGGTGTCCGAGGAAGATCAGGAGGACTCAGGCCACGACACCATGAGCTACCGCGACTCCTACAGGTGGGCTTGGCGGGGGTGTCCGGCGGGACCCTGGCGGCCACAGACTACAGGGGGTCTGGGCCGGTGGGGCTGTGCTGCGCCCACTGGCTGAATGCGACAAAGTCGGGGTCTGATGTGCGTAAAGCTCAGCATTTTTGCAACACACTGCGTCTCCTGGGTCCAGGGAGGAGACCATGCTTACCCTTCCAGCTCTGAGGGTCTGCACTGCCTTTCTGCTTGTAGCTAGAACTAGATCAGCAAAATCCGAATGAGTGGGTTGATTAGACTAAAAACTCAGTTTCCTGTAGTAAACCATGCTGAAGGTGAATAGCATCTCCCACACCACGGAAAACGAGCACAGTGGTCTCCGGGTAGGTGGCGTATGTGGCACTCGCCATGTGGCGAAAGCGGCACTCTCCAGGGGGCAGCTCAGCTCTCTGAGGGCAAAAGCCAGAGCCCAGTGAGTCTGATAAGAAAGGCCCATGTCCCGCCGACCCCACCCTCTGTCCCCCTGACTGCCAGGGTCGCGGCTGGTGCCTCAGGCCTCGTCGGGTCTTTGTGAGGGGCGCTCGGGCTAAGGGGGCACTGTGTTCTTGGAGCCTCGTGTCCACTAGCCCAGGATTTCTTCAGATCTCCTCCTTACCACTCTGAGTCCTTAGGTTTTCCCCTTAATTGTCAAAAAGGCAAAGCAAAGATTTGCAGGATTGTGGATTTTGACTCCCCGTATCTTCCGGGCTCCTGGGACATACATCACCCGAGCACTGTCCTGCCCCCCAGCCCCCATCCTGGGGTTCCAGCCAGGCTGGGCGATAGCAGAGCTGTGTGGTTGACTGTGGGTGGTCTGGGAACAAGGGTGTGCGCCCGGGGTGACCCCTGAGGGGCGCTCATTCCCTGTCCTAGTTCTACGCATCTGTGCCCGGGTGTTTCCACGCTGTCAGAGCAGGGAGCCACCAGGCCACCTGCCTGTCCCTGGCTCTGGTGGTTGGCCAGGGCCAGTTGTCCACCAGAGGACCTAGAGTTGTGTCCACACCCCAGAATGTGGATTCCGGGTGCTGGGGCCAGAGCTTGGGGGGTGGAGGGGACTCACCGCGTCCCCCTGCCCCTTTGCAGCGAGTGTAACAGTAACCGGGACTCGGTCCTTTCCTACACCAGCGTGAGAAGTAACAGCTCCTACCTGGGCAGCGACGAGATGGGGTCCGGTGAGTGCAGGGGCCGCCTCCGGGAGAGGCGCCTCCCTGTCCCAGGAGCAGTTTCTTGTTCTCTTGTTCTGTCACCTTGTTCCTCTCGCGTTGCACGGCCCGGTCGTGCATTTCCTGTCCCTCCCTCCGTCAGCAAACACACACTGAGCAGTGCGTATGTGCAGGAAGCACTGCCAGTAACGGCCAGACTTGAGTCCTGGCTCGCGGAGCTGACGCTCTCTGGATGTCAAGGGTGCAGAACGCAAAACCCACCCCTCGCGGTTAGACTGTGCGGTGCTGTCACCACAGCGGGTGACCCGGTGGCGTCTGTAAAAACGACGGGTTAGAGTCAAATCGAGCAACACAAAAAATTCAGCAGAAGTCCGTGGAAAGCATCCAGGTGGCCTCCCCCAGCCCCCCAGACATGACTGTGACTGGTACTTAGATCACTGGCGACTCGGACAGACACGGACAGACAGACATAAACGCCGTTTCATAAATTAGATCCTACTGGGCCTGCAGCTCTCACGGGCTGCCCGAAATTTGTTTTGTTTCTTATTTTAGCTTTGTTGACTTCAGCATTAAAAAATTTGACTTTGTGACTAGGTCACTTCCACACGGTTCCTGACGCTCCAGGCACGAGGGTGGTGACAGCCTCCCTCCCCTGCCCTCCCCGCCTCCGCTGCCTCTGCTGTCCTTTCTGCCCTTCCAGAGGGAGTCTGCACATAAAATGTAACCTTAATTATACTCTGATTTAACAGAAGAATAAAAGCTCAAGTACAATCAAAGATAACGCTGAGCGTTAGATAAATATTTCAT
The DNA here is from genome assembly GCF_000260355.1 of Condylura cristata. Taxonomy (NCBI): domain Eukaryota; kingdom Metazoa; phylum Chordata; class Mammalia; order Eulipotyphla; family Talpidae; genus Condylura; species Condylura cristata. The sequence continues at coordinate 30,258,222 of NW_004567123.1, read as the reverse complement.
CATATGAGATGCTCAGCCACAGAACCTGCCCCTGGGGAGGTTTTCTGATGAGCCTGCATGTGGCAGCTGAGTTAACCAAAACAGCTGGGGGGCCAGTCAGGCGACTCGGGGTCCTGACCTCGCTCTCTGTTCCTTAGTCTCCTCACTTGCAGACTGGAAGTGATAGCAAAGGCTTACAAGGGCGTGCGGGCCGCCTGTGCTGCAGATGAAGAAACTAAGGCTCAGAGAGGTTAAGTGCCTTGCCCAGTGACACACAGCCAGGACCCACGTCAGTTAGACTCCTCACCCCGTGTGGGCTTTGGGGCTCCGCAGCTCCTGGCCTTCTTGGGAAAGAGGTTGGGAGGTGTGAGAGGAGGCTGACGCCCATGGCCCTGCCTCCTTGGATGTGCCGCGCCTCGTCTGCTCTCAGAGGTGAGGGGAAGGTGATGGTGGTGGCCTCTTCTGTCCTCCAGGAGACGAGCTGCCCTGCGACATGCGGATCCCCTCCGACAAGCAGGACAAGCTCCACGGCTGCCTGGAGCATCTCTTTAACCAGGTAGGCCCTCTGCCTCGTCCCCGGCTTTGCACTGGGTTCTGCTCACTCCGGGGAGAACCTCTAAACCAGGCACTGGGGCAGGGCTGGGGCCACGGCGCCCTGTGGGGCAACAGGTCCAGCTTACGGGAGCTTCCTGCCGTCCAGGTGGATTCCATCCATGCGCTCCTCAAGGGGCCGGTCATGAGCAGGGCCTTCGAAGAGACCAAGCATTTCCCCATGGACCACGGCCTGCAAGGTGAGTAGAAGCGAGTCCCTGGGTGAGGCGAGGCATGACACCAGCATGGGGCGGGGCAGCCTGGTCTCTGCTTCACCCCTCCCAAGGTCAGTGACCAAGGTCAGCAAGTTCAACCAGCAAATCCAGCCAGTTCTGTGTAGACCGTGAGCCGAGAACTGTGCTGTCATGTCTAAAGCACTGTGCAAACCAACACAGAGGATTTACAACAGAGGCCGACCCTTCCACACCCCTGGGTTGGCCCTGGGCCTTTCTGGGCCTCTCTCTTTTCCCATTGTAACCAGACTGGAGCAGTTTGCCAAAATTCAGTCATCCATATTTCCCTCCTTCACTTTAGGCACTTGGCAGAAACTGCTTACAGCTTAAATGGTTTTAACCTGTACTCGTTTGCTACCTGTGTTATTATTGACATAACTTCTTTGAAAATGTCTCTTTAAAATTTAGTTTCTGAAAGGAACAGATGGAGCCCCACGACAGAAAGCCTGTATAGCATGCAATAAGTGAATGTAGCTGCTGTGATTAACCCAGTGGCAACAGTGATCAGAAACTGTCACCACACTGGAACTGTTGCCTCCAGGGCTCTTTGTTCTTTCCTTATGAAAGAGATCAGTGAGTTAAACATGCGTTCAGGACTTACCCATGTCAAATCGAGATTTTCTACTTGAATGTCTGAGGAAAAAAGAATTGGCATTTCTCGTGCCCTCTCACCCATCTTTCCTCCCATTTATGCATCTACCAACCTACTCATCCATCCACCTGTCCACCCACCTGTCCACTCACCCAACCACTTATCCTTCCTCCCTCCCTTCTCTCTATCCATCCATCCATGCACCCACCCACTGCCTACTCCTCTCTACATATATGCATGCATGTGCACCTACCTACCTACATACATACATTCATCTACCCACCCACTCTCCACCCGTCTTCCTTCCTTCTATCCATCCATTCACTCACCTGCCCTCCCATCCATGCATCTGCCTGCCTGTCCCATCCATCCATCATCCATCCATCCACCATCCATCCATCATCCATCCATCATCCATCCATCCATCATCCATCCATCCATCCATCCATCCATCCATCATCCATCCATTATCCATCCGTCCATCCATCCATCATCCATCCATCATCCATCCATCCATCCATCCATCCATCCATCCATCCCTCCATCCATCATCCATCCATCCATCCATCCACCCATCCATCCATCATCCATCCATCCTCCAGTAAATAATTTCTAAGAACTAGCTCACACCAGTCTGATGCTGGGTACTGGAGACCCTCAGATAAGTCTGACACTGCCTTCGACATCAAGGAGCACTCAGCTGGGTGTGCGAGATGGGAAAAGAAATGACCACTTGTTTCTAAGTGTGTGTGTGTGTGTGGGGAAGTAATGGAGAGTTGGGCTCGCCTAGCTCAGCTGCCCCTCCAGCTGTCCAGGATCTCCTCTCCAGGGACTGGACTCAGAAATCAGAAACTCAAAGTCTAGAGAAACCAACATCACAAATGTGTCAGAAACCTGAGGTCTTGCAGCAGGGAACAGGCTAAAGGAATAGGGGTCTGGGTGTGCTCTGCTTCTGAATGGCCCTGCTGGGATCAGGTTCAAGTCCCAATTCTGTCATTACACACCTGGGTCACTTTAAGCAAGCCACATCCCCACTCTGTGCCTGGGCTGCTCCCTCACAGTTCACGAAAGGCTAGCCTACCTTGTTACTCATGTGCTTGATTGATTATAGCTCTGAGGAGGCCAGTACCTCAGACTCCTTCCTATGTTACCTTCATGCCTTGGAGAAAAGAGTGTGGTGATTGACTTGTGATGTCTACACTGATTGGTTGCAGCTGTGAGGAATGAATCCTCAATCAGCAGGAAGGAGTGCTAAGATCAATTAGTGATGTCTGCCTTGGTACACTGAATCAGCAGCACACTTACATGTACCAGGTGGTACCCAAGAGTTCTGCCTGCAACTTTGATCCAACATCATGAGCTTGGCATCTGGTGATGGGACCTAGGCCTTTGTCCCACCATTCTCCAAAGCTACCACTGTCCCTCCCATGGCCCTCATGTCACTTTCCTGTCTCAGAGTTCAAACAGAAGGAAGAGTGCACAATCCGTGGCCGGAACTTAATTCAGATTAGCATCCAGGAAGACCCCTGGAACCTCCCCAACTCCATCAAGACCCTGGTGGACAACATCCAGAGATATGTGGAAGGTCAGTTAGACAAGAGCCTAGCAACTAGTTAGGCTTCATGTGTGGGGGTGGGGGAGTGGCTTGTGGCCTCTGTCAATGTGGATAGCTCAGAAGGGGCCTGTTCCAGGTCCCTGTGCCCAGCGAGAGCCCGAGAGGAGCAGTGCCTCTTTTTCCACCCAGTGTCCTGTCCTGGGCAGGGCCCTGGACTGAACATCCTTGCTCAGGATTGGGTTGCGGGTGCTTCCTGGCAGAGTGAGGAGACTGAGAAGACAACTCATTTCTTCCCAGTTTCTGAAATTGTGAATTTAGTTCAGGTTGTTGCCCGTGATCAAACTGCATGCACGGCGACCTGAGAACGTGTGAGTGGGCGGGTGTGAGCACGTGCCCGCGTGTGTGCCCATGCGTGCCACGCAGGTGTGCGAGGAAAGGGCTGTGGGGCTGGCGTCAGCCTCTGTTGGCGGGTCCATGTAAACAGACACAGCACACCTTGGCGGTTCCATCCCTGACACCCGGGGACTTCTGGAATTTACTCGACATTTAATCAAAGCTCCTTAGGCCCAACTGCGTGGGCCCAGAACGTCCCTACTGTGGGATCAGAGCACTTGACCCCCCGGGGGTCCGGTTCTGCTGCTGCCGCCAGCCCACCTTCTTTCTCTCTCCTTCCCACCCCTCCAGATGGGAAGCACCAGCTGCTGCTGGCCCTGCTGAAATGCACAGGTGAGGGCTGTGACTGTCACACGCAGGGGGCCATGCTGGTAGGGGTGCTCATGGCTGCTCTCCAGGAAGATGAAGTTGACTCCCCTGTGGTCTTGGGGCTGCTTCGGGGGAGGGTGTGTGTGAAAAGGTGGCCTCCAGCCACCTCCAGGAGCTGCTTAGGCCTAGCACACTTCTCTTGTGTCGGGCAGAAGCCTCAGGTCCCTCAGCAGGGAGCCCCGAGTCTTGCCCCTCCCAGGCCTGGGCGGGTCTTGACAAGGACACGGGATAGAGGATTGAGGACCAGGAACAGCCCCCCCCCCCTTGTCAGCAGAGTGCTGGCCCCAGCTTGGGGATCCCTGGCCAGCACCAGAAGAGGGCGGGTGGTGGGCACGGGGATGCTGGAGCTGCCCTTTGTCCCTCCCTTTGCCCAGAAAGTCTCAGCCAAGGAGTGGCTAGAATAGGGTCGAGGTCATCATTGGCCATTTAAGCCAGGCAGCAAAGGCCAGTCACCCCAAATCACCCCTTCCAGAAGACTAGAAGCCTGCTGGCCAGTGCGTGACTAGCCCTGCAAACTGCCATGAGCAGGACCAGAAAGGGGGGCGGAGGGGAAGGCAAGAGAAGGCGGGCCTCCCCAAACAAAGAAGACAGTCAACTGCATTTCTTAAAACTCGGAGCTTGGCGGTCAGCCAGCCAGGGCCCAGCGCTCCCTTAACTAGAGGGGAACAGCTGAAGGTTTGGGGACGTCCAAGGGAAGTCCCAGTTTTTGTTTTTTAAAATAGGCACATGGGTCGCCCAGAGCGTTGTTTTTTAGCGAATTGTCTTCTTGGTGGAGATTTGCTTTTGGTGGCTGCCAGGGGCCAGCCTGTCGGGAGCCCCAGACGGGTGGCCCAGGGGTTGGTTCTGGGCCCTGGGGCTGCCCCTCCCCCCCGTGCCCACCTGACCGCGCCCTCGCCCCAGACACGGAGCTGCAGCTGCGGAGGGACGCCATCTTCTGCCAGGCGCTGGTGGCCGCCGTGTGCACCTTCTCCGAGCAGCTGCTGGCGGCCCTCAGCTACCGCTACAACAACAACGGCGAGTACGAGGAGAGCAGCCGCGACGCCAGCCGCAAGTGGCTGGAGCAGGTGGCGGCCACCGGCGTCCTTCTGCACTGCCAGTCGCTGCTGTCCCCCGCCGCCGTGGTGAGTGAGGAGCGGGGGGGAGCCCCTGCTCTGCCCGCCTCTGTCCACCCACCCTCTGGGGTCGGAGGCCCCAGGCTCCTTTGCCAGCCCTGGGAGGCAGAGCCAACACCTCAGCATCTGGGGAGCTTGCGCAGAGCAGCTCCCCTCCAGAGATGGCAGCGCGCAGTGGCGTCTGCTCCGTGCTGCTTCTCCCTCCACCCACGCTGTGTCCTGGCCAGCCTGCCTGCGTCTCTGCATCTCTGGGCCTCCCACACCTTGTCCCAGGCTGGGCTGGAAACCAGGGCCCTTGGGGTTGGGGAAAGCGTGGGCTCGGTGCGCCCCCTGCTGGCTGGTGTTAACCATAGGTGCCAGCAAAGTGGAGCCAACCTGGGGGTAAGGGGCTTTATTTGGTCAGCTAGGTTGATATGGTGAAGTTAGATTGGTGGGGTGGTCAGGTCTGATGACCACCGGCACATTAGAGCATAGACATGTCCACCCCCGAGAACGGCAGGACAAGCTAGAGCGAGCACGGGTCCGCTCACTGCCCGGAGAGCCCCGCTTGGGACTGGCATTTTGAAGTGAAACCCTGGGCCAGGGCTGGCCTCTGAGTCCCCCACCGTCTTCCCCTGCAGAAGGAGGAGCGCACCATGCTGGAGGACATCTCGGTCACCCTGTCGGAGCTGGACAATGTCACCTTTGCCTTTAAGCAGCTGGATGAGAACTGCGTGGCCAGTGAGTGATTCCTCCCCAGCGCCGTGAGACTTGGGGGTCCCAGGGCAGTGGGGGGCACTCTGGGACCATCCTGTCTCTCGCCCTGTCACCAGGCCAGCTGCTCATGCTCCAACGTGAGCCTCAAAGCTGAACCCGAGGGACCCATAGATAAAGAAGTGTCTCTTCTTGTACAGAGCCAGTCACCCCAGAGCTTACTAAGGGGGCCCCGGCCAGCACCTCGCTCTGACTGAATGCCATGCTAGAGACGTCCTTCTCTTTAGTGAAGATGCGTGAAAGTCTCCTTAGGGCTGATTCCATAATTAGGCTTCTTCCTTCCACCCATCTTCCACCTGCCCACGCTCTCATCCACTCACACCCCACCCCGACCCAACACCATAGACTCATCCATTTACCCACCTACCCCCCCACACCACCAGCCCACCCACATGTCTGTCTACCCAGCCCACCCAACCCTTGTCCCATCCATCCTTCCATCCTCCCACCCACCCACCCATCCAGCCATCCACACGACTAGTATTTAAGGGCATGCAGCCTGGTGTTAGGTTCTGGGCTGCTGTGGAAAGAAATACGGCAAGGTTCCTGCCTCCTGGAGCCCACGGCCTCGCCCAGCGGGTCTCGGCCCTGCTTGCACTGGGATCATTCAGGGGGTTTTTCAAAGATACTGATGCTCCGGTCCCAGTCTTGAGCCCGGGTGATTCAGATTGAGTTTGTTGGGGTGGCCCCTAGGCGATGGGATTCTAGAAAAGCCTTCCAGCGACTTGGATATACAGCCAGGACCGAGAACCACAGGGCTGCAGAGCTGGTTCTCCGAGTGTGATCCCTGGACCAACCATGGTTGGAAGGTGGATTCTCAGGCCCCAACTTCCTGAATCCACAGCTCTGGAAGTGGAGCCAGAAATCTGTGCTCACCCGCTCTGGGTGATTCTGAAGCAGACTGGTTTGAGAACCGCTGCGCTGGGTCAGTGCTGCTCAGTGTGCTTTTAGCGGCAACCCCACAGGGGCCTTTCAGTGTTTTCCCTGCTTGCTGCACCCCCATGAATATTTAATGCCACAGGTATATGATGTATCTGTTTTCATGCTGCTTGTATATCTGTGCTTTATACATAGGGAGAGTACATTTTTTTGCCTCTCCCTCTCCCCCCACCAAACCTTTTTTTTTTTTTGCCCCCTTGGGAGTGTATTACCTTCTTCAGAATGTGTAGATGAGAGTCTAGATGAACAAAGACATTCGTACAGTTTGGAATTGATTAGCAGTGACTGTCAAGCCCAGCTGGGCTCAGGAGGAGCTGCTGGTGATGTCTGCCGGGGCACAGGGTGACTGTGACTGCACAGTCTTGCCCACGTGGCCATAGCTCTTCCTTGTGGGTTAAGGAAGAGGCAGGTCCTGTCGGGGCGGCTCTGGCCCTGGGCACCAGGTGAGGGGTGTGGACGCAGGGCAAGGCGCTGGAGGCAGACACTGGCCTGCCTCAGATAAGCAGTACCAGTGCCTAAGAATTAAACGGTGGACATTTGAGCTGTTAAAGGAGGCAGAAAGGGAGGTGAGCGCCTGCTTTTCTGAGTGGGGGAGCATGGGGTGCCTGGGGCTCCCCTAGAAGGCAGAGGGCAAGGCAGTCTGAAGCTACCCCTCTGGGGTGGGCAGACTCCATCCTGCAGGTTTGAAGGGGATGTCTGAAGCTACTCTCCAGAAAGGGGGAGCCCCCCTTGCTTCCATGTGAACATGCTGCCCCACATGTCTCCCCACAGACACCAACATCTTCTATCACATTGAGGGCAGCCGGCAGGCACTGAAGGTCATCTTCTACCTCGACAGCTACCACTTCTCCAAGCTGCCCTCACGCCTGGAGGGTGGGGCCAGCCTGAGGCTGCACACTGTGCTCTTCACCAAAGGTGAGTTTTGGGGTGCTGGGGCAGCCAGGCTGTTGAACACAGCAGGGTCCAACAGCCTGCCCCCCTTTTCTTCCTTCACAGCTCTGGAGAATGTGGAGGGGCCGCCTCCCCCAGGCAGCCAGGTGGCAGAAGATTTGCAACAGGAGATCAACACCCAGTCGCTGGAGAAGGTTCAGCAGTATTACCGCAAGCTCAGGTATCTGCCCGGGTTGCGCAAGGGTGTGGGTGTTAGCAAGTAAGGCGCCAGGCAGGACCCTGTGTGGCAGTGGACAAATGCCCCCTTGCCCACCTGCTACGTACCAGGCATCAGCCTCCATGAGCTCATCAGCCTCACAGCAGTCGGGGTCAGCCTTTCTCATGCACTTTGCAGAAGGGGAAACTGAGGCTGGGGCGAATGCCCAGGCGTGGTCACGTGGCTGCGCAGCCGCTGGGCTGCAGTTTGAACCGGGTCTGTTTGAATCCAACAGAGAGGAGCTGCCTGTCTCACTCCAAAGTGGGGTGGGAGGTGGGAGGGAAACCCTGTGTTCCCAGGCCTGTGAGGAAGGGGTGTGGCCCCTGCTCAGAGGGGAACCCCAGAGAGGCATGGAGAGGAGGGCGGAATCCTGTCAGCCCTGGGGCAAACCTTGAGCCCAGGACCGTGACTGCAGTCCTCACCCCTTTCTACCTTGACCTTGCTGTCTCCAGATGCATAAAAATGTGCTCAGAATTAGGGGACAGATGTTCAGTGTGTGGGGAAGACCTTCACCGTAGTGGGGCCCAGCTTCACCATTTGGAATTGGGAGCTCGACGGTTCCATTAATTTCTTCAGGGGAAACGTCAGTTATTTCATTAAAACTGACATGTCTTTGGGTCGATAGCCGCCACCCAACTGGTCTGTTTGCCGAATATTGTAAATCTTGCTCGTGAGTTTCCTTCATTCCTTCCGATCATTCGGCATGTTAATCTAGACTTCTGTGGACCAGGCTGGGCTCTGGGTCCCTGCTTGGGCCTCAGCAGTGCCCGCATGGGAGCCGTTCTTCATGGAACGTGTATTCCAGAGCAGGGCTGGCTGGCCCGTGCCCTGGTTTGTCAATAAAGCTTTATTAGCACACAGCCACGTTCATTTGCGTGCACGCTGCCTGTGGCTGCTTTTGCACTCCATGGACACAGAGCTGAATGCAGTTTTAGTAGTCAGGTCTGCACAACCTGGAATATTTCCTCTTGGGCCCCTTACAGAGAAGCCTGCTGCTCCTGTTCTGGGGTGGGATGAGGGTGAACCCAGAGCCAGTACACAAAGAGCAGTGTAAGGTGTCAGCGCGGAGAAGTGTCTGGAGGGGGGGAGGCAGGGTGCCTAGGGTGGGGTGAGGCTGTTTGTTGGGTGCTATTTCAGAGGTCAGCAGGTCCAGGTGGCCTCGAGGGGTGGTCTGGCCTTGAGGGGTGCTCTCTGCAACTGCTGGAGGAAGGGGAGCTGTGTGCTGCTGAGTGGGGCTCCCAGAGGTCTAATTCTGCCCGGGGAAGGGAAGGGGGCAGTTGCTGCCCCAGTCAGGGATTGGAAGGGTAGTGGGGGGGCAGCCCTGCCCTCACCCCATCTTTCCCTCCTAGGGCGTTTTACCTGGAACGGTCTAACCTGCCCACGGACGCCAGCACCACGGCGGTGAAGATAGACCAGGTAGGTGCACCTTCCCCGTGCTATGGGACAAGCACAGGGCTGGGCTTTGGGTCAGGACCCAGCGGGCCAGGCTCAGGTGGCCTCCGCACTGGCCTCTGCTGGAGAAGCCCCTGAGGCCTCTGTGGCTCCTCCTCCAGGAAGTCTGCTAGGATCCCTCCCTCCCCACTCTGGGACTTCTGCTGCTTCTCCGCAGCCTGGCACTAAGGATGGTGGCCTCCCCTGGCACCACTCTCCGTGTCTTCCGGCCCCGCTGGGCCATGGCAGCGTTGCGCTGAGACCTGCTGAGCCAGCAGGTCCTGTCCCGCACCTGATGTGCAGAGGTGTTACTTCAAATTGGTTGCCAATGTTGAAAATCAAGACTTCACATAAGACAGGTGGCGAGCTTTTCTGAGGAGATCTGGCTGCCCAGTGCCCGCATTCCCATGTGCCTGCTGCACATTCTGGGTTCAGGCAGGCCTTGGATTTGACCCCAGTTCTGCAGTGCTGGCCTTGGGGCTGTGGGTGGGGTGAGTGAACCTCCATGTGTGATGGAGGGACCCTGGGGTATTTGAAGGCTCTTGCTTGGGTGGCCTCGAGCTGCTCCTGGGTCAGAAGACAAGAGAGGACATTTGGGTTCAGCAGGGGCACCCCAGAAGCTGGGCAGGTGTAGAGGGTTTTACTGCAAGGTTAGGCCTGAATTAGGATGTGAGCACTGCCACTGCCGCCAGCTCAGGGCAGGGGAGCTGATGGTGGTCCTTAGCAGAGGTCACGGAAGGCGCTTTCGCCTGAAAGTTCCCTCCCACCGTGAGCTGAGTGGGAGGGGAGGGGAGTTGCAGGCATGGGGCTGGGCCCGGGGAGACGGGGCCTCCTTTGACGGCCGGTGCGTGCCTCTCAGCTGATACGGCCCATCAACGCCCTGGACGAGCTCTGTCGCCTCATGAAGTCCTTCGTCCATCCCAAATCCGGCGGCGGCGGAAGCCTGGGTGCTGGTCTCATCCCCATCTCCTCCGAACTCTGCTACCGCCTGGGCGCCTGCCAGATCGCCATGTGTGGCACGGGCATGCAGAGGTGGGTACCAGCGCCCCACGAGGAGGGGCGGAGGGGTCAGTGTGGGGGCCCAGGGCAGGCCAGCTTTGTGTCCTGGCTCTGCCCCCGTCTGTTGAGCGCAGACAAGGCCTTGCCATGCTCCAGACTTCAGTGTGTCCGTCTGTGAAATGGCCGGCGGGAGTGGGCACACCTGGGCGTGCTGGGAGCCCGCTGGGGCGTGGCTCTGAGGTCCCCGTGAAGGACGGTCTGTGCGGCCTGGTCTGTCTGGAGGATGACAGCCATTTACCTTTTGGGGGCAGATCTGCCCTCCATGCCTTGTGGACACTTTCTGCCTGTTGTCCCTATCACATATCCCAGTTCTGTGGGAACAGAACCCCAGCCCAGGGCCTGCTGGGCCATGATGGTCTCGGTGGTGGTGGAGGGTTCTAGGGCATCGGGGGTCTTGGAGACCATGGGGGGGGCAGGAAATGGCCCCTGCCCTTGCCCCCTCATCACCCTCCCCACCCTGCTGGCAGGAGCACCCTGAGCGTCTCCCTGGAGCAGGCAGCTGTGCTGGCGAGGAGCCATGGGCTGCTGCCCAAATGCATCATGCAGGCCACCGACATCATGCGGAAGCAGGTGAGGGTGCCTGGGCCCCAGTGTCGGGCGCCGGGCCTAGGCATCATGGCTTGTGCGTGCCCCCAGCCAGCTGGGAGATAGGCCTGTGGGGGTGGGGAGGAAGCGGCGGCCATGGGCCCCAGCTTTGGACTCTCCCCTACATGGAGTGGTCTAGATTTTAGCCTCTGGGGCGTCCACCCCGCAAGCCCGTCCCTCTCCCAGGCGCCCTGAATTCAGCGGAGGCAGCTCTGGGCCTCACAGTGTTCCTTCTAGGGCCCCAGGGTGGAGATTCTGGCCAAAAACCTCAGAATTAAGGATCAGATGCCCCAGGGCGCGCCTCGGTGAGTATCCCCTCCTCATGTGCGGTCCTGGGAGGCCAGGGCCCTGGCTTGGCCTCCCTCTGGGGATTACTTTTTGTTGGGGCCCACCCTTTGGGGAGCAGCAAACATAATTCAGCCTGTTTGCCCCGGAAGACCCTTCGTCGTCCCCTTCATGTTCTGAGACCAGCCCCCCGCACCTCCTCTGCCCCTCCCCGCGCCACGCCCTCATCTGGCCTCTCCTGTCCTCTCTCCGTCCACCTGGCCCGCTTGCTCTAACTCTTTAGAAATGATTTGACTCACAAGAAGCTGCAGAAGTAGCTCGGTTTCTGCAAGCCCGTGAGCTCCAATTGGCCCCCGACCAATGTCTGACGGGCTGCGGACTCAGAACCAGTGCTACGGCCGCGCCTGAGTCTTGCCAGCTCTTACCCTACCCCCTTAGGCTTCATTTCTTTCAGCGCTTCTACCCTGGCACCCCCCAAACCCCTGACCTGTAAGAACTCACTTGGTGCCATCAGCCAGCATGCTGTTAATGCCCCCGGGTGGCAGGTGGGGCCCGGAGGCACAGAGAGGTTGAGTATCTGGTCCCAGCTCACACAGCTATGGCAGAGTGAGATTCAGAGCCCAGGTAGCCGCCGGGCCCAGCTCTGGGGGCCGCTGCTTTGCCTCTCTGCCCGAGTCACCGCCACGGCCTCCCTGCCTCCCTCTCCCCCACCCCTGCGCAGAAGGCCTGACGGGCTCTCCTGCTTGCAGCTTGCAGATCAAGCTCAGAGTCCTCCCAACGTAGCCTGAGAAAAGCAAAGCCGCTCAGTGCGGGCTGCAGGCTAGGTGCGAAGTGCAGGGCCAGACTGTGTCTGGGTTGCCATTAGCATGGAGAACGCTCAGCATTCCACATGTCTTCACACCCAGACACCCGCGGTATTTAGACACCGCGCCGGTCGGCATGGAGCGGGTGCTGCCCCGTGCCCCGGGGAGGGCCCTGGACAGCAGGGGGAGTCTGTGGCCAGTGAATGTTAGTCACGCGGCCTCGTCACTGTTCTCCTGAAGCCGAAGTAGTGACCGGCGGCCTGCGGGGCCACCTCCTCCTCTCTGCCCCGCCCCAGGCTCTACCGCCTCTGCCAGCCCCCCGTGGACGGAGACCTCTGACCACCAGTTGTCCGGGGTGCGACTGCTCCTTGGAGCCGGAGTGTGGGAGGCCGTGAGGACCACGCCGGCCTTCCCCAGAGCTGGTCGGGCTCTGCTCCCGCCTGCCCGGGGTGTGCCTGGCCTCCCGTGTCCCCTCCCGAGGACAAGCGCTGCCCCACCCTGGGACAAGCTGGCTGATCGGCGCCGATGGCACCTCCTTCACACTTCGCTGGAGCCCAAGGATGCTGGGGACCCACAGTGCTGAAGGGTGCGGCAGGTCCCGGGATACCGGGACAAGTCCTGGACTCGCCGATGGAGGCTGCGGGCCCGGCGGCCCGGACGGCTCAGCTGCACTTTGAGGCCCTGGTTCCTCCTCAGTCCACATTCCAGGTGACCACGTGTCTGCTCCTCTGCCAGCTTCCAGATTCACCCTAACCCTGTACTAACCTGCTCCGAGGCCCTGGAGAGCCAGGAGAGCCAGAGGACCGGCTCACCGTCTCCACCGGACCTCCGGAGCCACAGCAGCTCCCACACCCCGCCGTGGCAACGGCGTCAGCCCGGACTGGAGCCCTGCTCCGACTTTATTTATAGGGTGTGAAATCTCTGGTTATTTCAGGATTTTATGTTGCTGGTGTTGTCGGCATTTTGTTCGGGGCTTGTGTGATTATATATTTGACATTTTAAATTTCAAAGAAAGGTATATTGTCTAACAGGGGACCAATATAAGGCAGTAGTGACAACTTTTCCCAGTTCTACTAAAAAAAAAAAAACTAAATTATTGAAAATTTTAAATGTCAATATTTCATCTTTTTTAACACGAGGTCAAGGTGGGCCTGCCGTTCCTTCTCCCCCCTCGGTTCTCCGGGAGTCGGGAGTCGGCCGCTATTAGACGATTTGCTCTTTTCCAGCACCTGGGCATAGGGCCGCGGGGGGCGGGGCCTGGGCCGCCCCCCTGAGCGCCGCTTCTGCAGGTGGGTGTCCTGCAGGTGGGGACGTGGCTGGGGGACACCGGGCAGGGGCTTCTGAGTTTTTTTCGGCTTTAGCTCAGTGCAGGGCACTCGCGACTTCTCAGCCAGCCAGAGAGACAGGAAGCCTCCTCCCTGGCCACCTTTGGGGGGAGGGACCCACCAGGTCCGGCAGCATTTGTCCCCCGGCCCTGTACACTGGCCAGCGAGTGTCACGGCAGAGGCGGAAGGGAGTGGCATCTCTGCCCCAGCTGGTGGGGACCATGCGGTGGGTTTCCTGCTGCTCCGAGGCTTCAAGCCCCACCAGCGTCTCGCTCCCAGGGGCCCTTTGCAGGAGGCGGGCCTGTGTCTGGACACAGGTGGTGGGGATCTCTGGAAGGGAAGCCGCTTCGTTGGGGGTGAGCACGCGCACGGTCCTGAGCACCAGGGCGCTGCACTGGTTTACTTTAAAATGTACAGATTCTTCTCATTAAGTTCATGACAGATTTTTTATTATTAAAAGCCACTTTATAATACAAAGATCCTGAGCCATGGTGGGTTCCTCTGGGGTTGGCCGTGGTGGTTGGTGCCACGGGGTAAGCTTTGAGGAGGGTCCAGGCGGCTTCCGATTTATACCTTAGGGGTCCCTCATGCGTGACCCCTAGTCGGTGAGGATGCCAATCCGAGTGGGCACAGGACAGTCTTTCTTGCAGAGGGACAGGAGGCCTCCCGAGACCGTGTGGGGGTCTGCACTTGGGTGCACCTTGCAGAGTGGACTGACTGCCTTGACCTTGGCCTTGCATTCTGTTACCGCTTCCCCGTTTGACCGGATGTGGGAGGGATGAAACCCAGGCACTCCCCGCCCTGCCCTGGGTGCCAAGTCAGGGTAGGGTCTCCGCTGTGCTCAGGGGTCAATGGACGCAAGAACGACCTCCAACCTCCGCAGTCTGTCTTCCTCCCCTGCTTGCCCTGCAGGGCCCTCTGTCCCTCCGTCCCTACAACTGTTGATGTGTCTGTCCCTCTCTCCTTCCCTCCCTTCGGATTCTGCTTCCCTTCTGACTGTGGTGGTGGGACGTAGTAACTTAGCACCGCTTCCTCCCCTCGGCCCCCCAACACACACCACTTCCCACCCTGCTTCCCTTCCCTTTTTCTTACTCCTGCCCAAACTTCCCTACACGTCAGAAACACCAAGGTCTCTTTTGGGGTGACCCCTTGGATGGCCCCCAAACTTCCCTACACGTCAGAAACACCAAGGTCTCTTTTGGGGTGACCCCTTGGATGGCCCCCACTGGTCCCGGCTACCCTGGGTCCCCCGGAGCCATGCTGCCCCACCCCACCCCTTCTCTTTCACCTCCTTTTTGTCCACACTAACCTGCCCGGCGGCTCCCTCAAAGCCCAGACTGGGTCGTCGCTATGGCAGCCATGTCCTTCCACCCCAGGGCTCAGACGCCAGAAGCCCTCGGAGCCTGTATCCTCAGCTGTCGGGTGGAACCGGCTTGGATAGGTCCCTCGGGTTGGGTGGTTAGGTGCTGCCTCTCAGGCGGACTCCCACCTACCCGGACCTGGCAGCACCTGCTCTGCTGAGTGACGGCCTCTCTGCAAGTCGCCATCTGCCCCAGAGCCTCATTTCCTACTCTGGGAAGCAAAGTAGCCCAGCTGGTGATGTTGCTGGGGGTTGGGGGGCTACCAACAGTCTTCAGAGTCCCCCGTTTAACTTCCAGGGGATCACGTGGTGCCCTGTGAGTCCAGCAGGTGGCGCCAGGGGCCGCATGGTACCCAGGAGCTGTGGCGCGTGCCCTTCCAGCTCCAGCCCCGGGGGCTCCTGCGAGCCGCCTTTGGGACAGGCAGCCTGGAGGCGGGGTGGGAGGGCGGGTGTGTGGGACTCTCTGGGTGATGGGCACTGGTCTCTGCCCCGCTGGGCTCACTTGGCGTGGGTATTTTCAGCCTGATTTGGCATGGGTATTTCCCATTCCTGTCTGCCTCGGTCTCTCGCTCTCCACTCCCTGACCACTCCCTCCCTGTTCTGTTTTTTAATTTGTCCCTTAGCCTATAGGTATAAGCGCGATTCTATTTTTATATTCCTTTTTCTTGTGTGCATTTCTCTCCTTTCTTCCCCTCCTTGAAACTGGGTGTATGAGAGGGCTGTAAAAGACCACTAGACATTGTCAAGGAGGGGCTCCGTAGGGCCATGCCCAGGAACCCCGCGTTTCCGTGCGCACGGCGCGCAGGAGAGTCTGGCCACCAGGTGGCGCTGCAGACCAGGCTGTCCAGGCCGAGCCTCCGCGCCCCCAGGTGTTTTCAGTCTCCAGAACTTGGGACGCGCTGGGCGCTGGGCGCTGGGCGCTGGGCGCTGGGCGCTGGGCGCTGGGCGCTGGGCGCTGGGCAGTGAGTCTGAGAGCCTAGCGGGGCGGCTCTCTCGGGCACTGGCAACATCCCCTGGAAGGTCGAGGAGCGCGGCCATCAGTCGGAGAGGACTTTAGAAACGAACCTGACCGGGCAGCTGATCCCAATTTAGAGTCCCGTGAGGGGAGGATGTTCAGAGTCACAGGTGTGGAGCGTTTAGGATCTACCGGCTTGTTGCCGGGCGGCTCCATGGCCCCATTTTACAGAGGAGGAAACGCGCTCGGGTCATTTAAGTGGCTTTAGTCATAGTTGAGAAGCTCAGAAATACGGGTCCCTGGCACATGTCCGGGGCTGAGCAAGTGGGAAGTGTGGGGTCATTGGATGTCATGGGGCCTTTGCCCAGGTGCACCATGGCAGAGTCAGGCTTGGACTCTGGGGCCTGGAAAAATGCGGGGCCTGCTGAAGAGGTCGCCCTGCAAACCTGAGGACCACAGGCTGTTATGGGATAACAGGGGAGCTTTGCTGCCTTCAGGCCTGGGGTGCTGCCTCGGGGCCTTTCCGCAGGCTGTTTCATGGCCTGGAGCAATCTTCCCCAGAGGGCCTCATTATATTCAGGTCTGCTCATGTCCCACACGCCACTCACTCCTGTCACCTCCCTCCCCACCTCTTCTTGCATTTTCCACCAGCTGACAGAAACCTGTGTTGGTTGTCTTTCTCTGCCAACGTGGGTTAGCTCCACCAGACAGTCTTGTCTGTCTCATGCATTGGTGACCCCAGATCACCAGAGTGTGGTGGGGGGCCCTGACAGTCTCCCCTCCGGATATGGCGGCTAAACTTTCAGGGTGGGGGAGGGGGCCAAGGAGAGCCATAGGGCTGCCCCCACCAGGTGTCCTGAGTGATGGACAGACTCGTTGCCAATATCCGTTGCCGGAGCTGACTCACTGCCTGTTGACGTGTGTGGGGTGGATGGATGTGTGAGTGGCCCTGTGGGGAGGCAGCTCTGCCTGCGATGAGGCCTCTGGTCAGCTGTCCTGCTGGTCACTCGTCCTTCTGGTTCTTGCCGTGACTGTGAGGGGAAGCCACCATTTTCAGTCCCTTCCTGTGGATGAGTAAGCAGCCGTGGCTGCTGGAGTTCACATCAGCGTGGGGTTTGAGCCCCAGGCATCTCACCACAACACCCAGCTGCTTCAGCACCACCATGGCCTCCAGGCGAACCCAACAGCCAGAGGGGTCCAGCCTTCCCTGGCTCCCCTCTCCCACCCTCTCACTGCCCTGCAGCTTCTGGGACCTTCTTTCTGTTCCTCAAGCTCTCTAACTTCTTTTTTTGTTTCTACTTGGGAACTTTGCACTTGCCTTTTTCTCAGTTTGAATGTCACCTCCTTCGAGACACCTTCCCGATTGAGCAAAGATAGCACCATCAATTGACGCTAACACAGCAGGCGGTTCCCTTCTGCCATGGCTCGGGTCCAGTCTTTATTGAATTTACTTAAAAAAAAAAAAAGATTTATTTATTTACACGTGCAAGAACTGGGGTCCAGGCCAGAGGGGCAGGGGGCAAGAGGATTCACCAGAGACAGAGTGGGGGAGCAGAACAGGCCAACTGATGAAGTAACTGCCGAGGGGAGCAGCGGGGAGACAGGTGAGGTCTGCTGCGCCATGTGGGTCACCCCTGGCTGGGGATGGAACTTTTGCCAGCGATAGCTTGATAGTGCTATGCTAATTTAATCTTTAGGTTTTAGAAAGCCCACACGTGTTCTCCTGCCTTTTCTGGAAGTGACAGTGCTAGATATGCCAACCTCTCTTGAAGTCTGTCTGTTTTTTTCTGTTCTCATGGGCAATTCATGACTAAGCTCCACTCTCCCCAGTTCTCAGATCCCTGTGGGAAGCCAGGATGGAGCAGAATGTCCCCAAGAGAGTGCTCATCCATCTGGCTGGGTCTGAGTCACTGGCTGCTGGGTCTGAGTCATCAGAAGGAGGGTACACCTGATGCTGTTAGGGCCCCAGGAACTAACTCCCCTTCCAGAATGTGTCCTCCCTGCAATTTGCAGAGACTCACATGTTGTCTGGAGCAGCTCACCTGGGCTCACCTTTGCCTCGCTGCATTGTTTAACAAATATTTATTGAGGCCCTGCTGGGTGCCCAAGGTCAGATCAGTAAAGTATTTGTGGAGTTTATTTTCTGCTGGGTGGATACAACAAAATCAATAATCATATCGGTACAAAATATATCAGATGGCAGGTGCAGGACAAGGACAGATGTGCCAGTGGTTTTAATAAATGGCCACGGTCCTCACAAGCGTTAACAGTGATGGAAGGAACTCTCCTTGGTGTGAATGTAAACTGGCATGACCACTTTGGAAAGTGGTCTGTCTGGACCTTTCTTAAAATACTAAAAGTGGGGGCCCTCCCTGCTGGCACAGTGGATTAAAGTGCAGCACTATGAAGCCAGTTGCAGCCACTGCAGCATGAGTTCAATCCCTGGCCAGGGAGGTGACCCACATGGCACAGCAGACCTCTCCTGGCTCCCCTTCATCAGTGTACTTCATGGATCTGCCTGTTCTGCTCCCCACTCTGCCTCTGGCGAATCCTCTCACCACCTCTGCACCTCTGGCCTGCACCCCAGTTCTGTATGCATGAATAAATAAATCATTCAAAAATACTACAAGTGGAAATACCATCTAATTCAGCAGTCCCACCTCTTGATATCTATTTCAAAGAATGCAAAACCATCAGCTCAAAGAATTGGGTATGCGGCAATTGTTATTGCAACATTATCTCCAGGTGCTAAGGTTTAGGAGCAACCCCAGTGCCCACTAGTTAGAGGACTGAGTGAAGAAGATGTGATTCATCCACCCCATGGGATTCTCTTTGGCTATCAGGAAAGATGAGCCAGGAACAGCAAATGGAAGAAACTCGAGGCGAGTGTGTGAGATGAAGTTACCAGAAAGATAAAGACAGATGCTGGAGGATGTCACACATGTGAGTCGCCTGAAGAAACAAAGCAGGTACCTTGACAAAACAAAATAACAATCAACTAGTGGACCGTGATAACCGAACTCATGTTACTGGAGGCGAAAAGGGAGCGGAAGGAATGATGGAAACAAAGATAAATAGAGATAATACATAAAAGGCCAAGCACGGTTTCTCTGGGGCAGACTCTTGAATGGAGAGCAGTGGAGAATGATTACAGAATCATCAACTCAAAGAATTAGATGTGCCGTAGTTTTTTTTTTTTTTTAAAAGATTTATTTATTTGTGCATACAGAACTGGGGTACAGGCCAGAGGCTCAGGGGCGGCGAGAGGCTTCACCAGAGACAGAGAGGGGAACAGAACAGGCAGATCGACGAAGTACACTGCTGAGGGGAGCAGCGGGCGGGTCAGGAGAGGTCTGCCGCGCCGTGTGGTCACCTCCGGGGCAGGCGGGAATCGAACTGATGCGGAAGTGGCTTTAGATTCTCAGTGCTGCGCCACCAGGGAGGGCCAATGTGCCGTAGTTTTTACTGCATCATTATAGCCAAAGCTGGCATGTGGAAACAGTGGCAGCCATGACATTTGCAAATGTCCTGTGGCGGGCACTGTCCTGCTGACTCCAAGGACAGTGAGGAGGCCTCGAGCTGGGGCAGGGAGGAGCAGGGTGTGGACAGTGTGATATCCAAGGGGCCGGGAGGCTGGCAGGCTTTGGAATTCTGTGCCGAAGCCACCAGCAGGTGGCTTGTGAGCAGAGGACAGTCGTCACAACCATAAAAATGCAGCCATCAGAGCTCTCCAGCCACCAGGCCTGCCAGCCGAGTGCTTTCAAAAATAAGCTGAAAGTACTCTCCCGAGTGAAAGTGGTAGTACAACATTTTATTTCTATAATATGTTGCACTTTTCCTATTGTGTTTTATGAAATGTGTGGTATTAGGATGACATATAATTATATTTCTGTCTATTCTCCACAGCTGCCTCTTTGATGAACCCCAAAGCAGGGCTTCAGAGAGCTGGAGACTAATGCTGGGCAGGGGGTGAGGGTGGGGGGAGCTGGTAGGGAAAAGAAAATTGCCTGGAGTGGGGGTTATAGCTGTGACACCAACATGCTGGCAAGAGGCGGTCTCCTTCCTGGAGGTACCCAGATAATGACACTGTTCTAAGCTCCTCGTGCCCTTCAACTGCATCTTCGCTGGCTTCCTGGACCATGACTCCCATTACAGGGATCAGCATAGCCAGGCCCTGGTCACCCCACTGCCGCCTCATCCTGTCTGCCTCTGGCCATACACATAGCCCAGGGCGTGGGTCATGAGGACAGTGCTGGGGTCACGAGGACAGTGCTGGTTGTGCCCGCGTGTGTCTGACCTGCTCAGAAGGGCCCCAGGAGTCATTTGAGACTGCTGCTGAAGTCTTGAGATTCTTAATGATTTTTGACCCGGGGGCTACACATAATTGTGCACTTGAGGGGTGAAGATGCAGGCCTGGGCTTCCCAAGGAAGCGCGTGAGCTTTGTGACTAAGGGTCAAATCCTATGACGAGTCACTTGGCTTTTCAGTGCCTCTGTCTCCCCACCTGTAGCCTGGGCTCATGCCAGTGCCAGGCAGGCGAGGGCCGGATGCAGAGTGCAGGTAAAGCCCCTGGCCAGTGCCGGCCCTGAGCTGCAGGGGGGGAGTGGGGGCAGACCACCAGATGGTTATCTGGTGCCACAGCCTGTTTGGAGATAACTCCAAACTCTAACATTGGGGCCTTCCTGAAAGTGGGGCCCAGGCCCCCAAGGCCCCAGGGCTGAATTGCATCCATTTACTTACAAAGAGGTGTGCATATCAGCACCTCCCACCTCATGCTTCAGGGAAACATTTGTGAGGATGATGCTCCCCAAATAACCTGTGATTTCATTTGAAGAGCTAGTTAGGCAGAATCGGTGCTGTTTACCCCAAAGAGGGGTCCCTTCTAGACAAAGAAGCAGAGCTTAGAGGATGAGGAGTCCTGGGCTGAAAGCAGTTGGGTGAATGACTTTGCTGACCGCATAGCCTCTCTGCCCTCGGGCACCCACTCACCTGCAGCCCTGGGATCCCCCCCCGGGCCTCTGCTCCCCCCCTGGGTCCCAGACCTCAGGGTGGCTAGCAGTGCCCCAGCACCACTTGAGCTTGAGCTGGAAATTAGGTGTCAGATGGGCTCTGACCCCATCCCTGCTCTGTCTGCCACACTGTTGTCCTGGGTATGTGTGGGCCCCGCCCAGCCTCAGTTTCCCTATCTGTAAAGTGGGAGCCAGTCACAGCACTTCCTTCCCAGGGCTGTCCTGAGGCTTGAAGAAGTTGCTGTGTGGAAGTGCTTAGCCAGTGCAGCCACGTGCCAGAGGCACAGCGAATGCCAGCTGCTTAGTGGAGAATGGTGAGTAATACATACCCACTGTGTGTGTCTCAGACATTTATGGGGTGCCCAGTGCCTGCAACCCCTGCAGGCCTCAGTGAATATGTTCCCTCTTCTCTGAGGGAAAAGAGGGCCCTGGATTTGCACTTTGGGCCCTGGGTGCACAGTCAGCATGGGCTGGGTTTTGCTGCAGTAACATCCACCCTGGCTCAGAGGCCCTTCCTGGAAAGGCTGGTTTCTGCAGCCAGGAGCTCCCAACTTCTCACTTGCTACTCGGAGTGAAGAAGGAGCCGCCCTCGCCAAGGTCACTCTGTCTCGACAGAAAGAAGTCAGCCTGGAGGGGGGCCTGGCACCTAAGCACCCCAGCCTGTGGGAGATACAACCACTACCCAGAAGTGGTCACGTGGCCCACAGCCCAAGGGGACCAGGAAGCACCTGTGTGCCTGGAAGGAAGTCTGGACGTGCTCGATGAAGGGGGGTCTGGCACCTAAGCACCCCAGCCTGTGGGCTGGCCACTTGCAGAGCATCTTGGGAAACTGGCGCTTGGTGATGGCTGTCAACATCCTGGGGGCAGGTCGTGCCGTCCTGGCCCGCCCACGTGGCCTCTCATTCCCGACCCAGGGGGAGCAAGCTCACCTCTGCGAGAGTCTGGCTTGTAGCTATTTCTCTCAAACCTCCTCTCCCTCCAGAAGCCTCGTAGTGTACAAAACCAAGCTGCGAGTGGGTAATGGATTTGATTCTGTGGGAATCGTGTTTCTGTCAATAAATAATCGCGTCACCCACGGGTGTGAGCGTGCATGGGTGTGCGTGTGTCAGATGTGGATAGAAGTGCACCGTGTGTGTGGGTGTGTGTCTGTGTGATTTTCTCAAGCCCTCGAAGCTTACACCGACCTCCCTGTGCCTGCCCCAGGCCCTCAGAGATCTGATTAAATAGACACGGGCTCTGCCCAAGAACAGACTGGTTAAAGGCAGCCTGAGGAGATGCGATTTCTCTTTGGTGAGCTGTCAGGTCTCCTCAGCACCCCCCAGAATGCCAGCATGGACAGAGAAGTGCCAGGCACAGGCAGTGCAGCCTGGCTCTGAGGAGCTGGTGCTCCTGCTTGAGACAGCCGCGCCCCGAAAGTCCTAGCCCCACGGTTGTGCAGAGGGGGTTGTCTTGGCTCTTGCTTTGCCCATTTTATCCGCTTCCCTCTGCACCTGCCATCACGTCCGCCTCATGCCAGCCTCCCTGGGCACAGCAGCCTCCCTGTGCTAGGAGGTGGGTCTTAGCTAGCTCCACCTAGGGCCTTTGCCGGCGGGGCGAGGGGGCCTCCCCAGGTCGCGCCTGTCTTCACGGGGTCCCTTTCTCTCTCATCAGCGGGGCTTCATGGAGCCTACAGTCACCTGATGAGAGATGATGGCAGTCTCCTCTCTAGGAGGCAGCTCCGGCAGGTGGGCCCTGACGCCAGGCGGACACATGGGCATTCGGGAGCACGTGAGTGAATGAATGGGAGCTTGCCCAGCTGCCCTGAGCAGATTTGGGTGGAGACTCTCCTGTCTGCGTCTGTTTCTCTTGAAACCTGGGACATCTGAGAACTAATGAAGAAGTTACTTGAGCTAATGAATATGCATTAGTCCTTTCAAGATGAGATATGCATATTTTAATAAGGACTGTCTAGAGACTCAGGCTTTTAATCCAGGGAAGTTACCCCCATAATGAGGATATAAAGTGAGGTGTTGAGGGATACGTGGCATTCGGGCATGGAGACCTGGAAGAGGCATCAAATCGCAGAACTGAGAGGTCGGGGTGTGGGGGTGTGGGGACGTGGGGGTGGCTGACGGCAGGAAACAGCCACGTCCCTGAGGACGTCCCTGAGGGCCTGACTGTGAGCAAGTAAGTCCCTTTTCCTCCTTGGCCTCAGCAATCCTATTTGTAATCGGCGGTGCTTTGGATTCAACATTGAGTTCTCCAGATTCACATGTCGGGGCCCCCTCCCCAATGTGGCGGTGTTTGGAATGAAATGGGTGCCCTTCGAAAAAGGCCGCAGGGAGACCCCGGCCTCTCGCCCAGTGGGGACACGGCAAAGGCACCGGCTAGGAGCCAGGAAGTCCCCACGGGACCCCGAGCTGGCTGGCTCTGACCTTGGGCTTTGCAGCCTCCCGAAGGGGGAAAAATACTCTGTTGTTCGTCAGCCCCAGGCGGCAGTATTGTGGCAGCAGCCGGAAGGCACGAGAATCGGGGCTCTCACCCCACCTCGCAAGCTCAGGTGTGGCTGAGGTGCTTTATTAGCTACAGGCTCAGCTCATCAAATAGACGGGACTGCTGCCACCGGCCAGGTGGCGCTCCAGGTGCAGGTGGAAGGGGCAGACAACGCGTGCCCAGCAGCTCAGCAACAGGGGGTTTATTCCTTCATGAACCGAGGACGCCAGGCGCTCCCAGGCAGCGCCCAGGCCTGGGACAAGACCCAGGAAGCTGTCCTAGAAGCTGCACCCCAACTTTGGCCAGAACGACACCCGTGTTCCTCCCCTGCTGCTTGCTGGCAGCGGGATGCCCTGGGCGCCACTGCCTGGGAACATGCGGGACTAGGGGTGTTGGCTCGCTTGTGTCCAGGAGTGGGGAGCTTGCCGGCCTTCGAGAGGACGAGACTGGGAATGCTGGATGGCCGTAACCCAGCCAGTCCACGGGGTGAAGGGGCGGTTCCTGTGTGCGGAGAGGGATTTGCGTCATCTGGCTGAGGACTGTGTTCATTTTACATCAAAGCAAAATATTTCCGCAGATGTTAGTGTATCTGAATAGCCGCCTCCTAGTCAGGCGTCTCACCTTCCCGCCCTTGCGTTGGAGGGCAACCCCCGATTTACCTTCTCTTGCAGCCAACATTCTTCTCCAGCTGTGGGGAAGGACCCCACTATTTATCACCTCTCCGAGCGTGTCTGTGCCTGCTCATTTAAATATTGAAATATGATTTATTTTATTACGAATTATTTTCCTTTTATTTCTTTTTTATAACCCACTTAGAGCATTATAATGGGCTTTTAAGTACCTGCGACATTGTAGGTTAATTATTTATGACTTTCATTTCAGGGGATGGGAGAGGTCATTGAGCACGTTTCTTCCTGGCGAGTCAGGGCTGTGCCGGGGTGGAGAGGCACTGTGACCCCTCAGGGCTTCACTTCCCCGGGCTGGGACCTGTCTCCGTGGCTTCCTGGGGCTGCAGCACATCACCGTGGAGTCGAGACTGAAGACCAGGAGTGGCTCTGTGTGGGGTAGCCACGATGTTGAATGCGGGGCCCAAACAGGGTTCTTACCTGCCACTGAGTCCTTCTGGGCTCTGGGAAGGAGCCCCACGGAGCCCCACTGAGGCAGACGTGGGGGAAGGAGGCAGCTGGCCTTCAGCCCAGGGCCCTACAGTGTAACCCCCCCACGCAAGGCGCGCCAGCTGATGGCCACTAGAATGAAATCAGTGTACAACCAGGAGAGGATTTGCTGGTGGGGTGAGGTTGGCTCATCTCTTCAAGCACATCCAAAGAAGAGGGAGGGCGGGTGAGGTGTGACGGATACTGGAAACGGTGGTTTTGCGGAAGCCTCTGGAGGCGAATCCCCGCCTTCATCTGTTCAGCGATGTGGCCAATATTCATGGAACATTTACTGGTTACAAAGAATCGTGTTTCCAGAAGTGAACGTTCAGGTGGGGTCCGTTCTGTATCCTCCTTCTGGGCGTGGGAGGGTTCCCTTTTAGCCAGATAGATGGCTTAGGAGGAGCGGAGTTTCTATTGAAATGAGATTTTACTGGAGGAAAAAGCCAAATTTTGACAGCTACATTATAAATTTAGAATTAAATAGAATTTCAAATATTTGGCCCTTACCCTTAAAACATTCTAATGAATCCATCCACCTCCCAAATAGCCACTAAGTGCTTGCCCTGACCATGGGCAATAGACGTCAGATAAATATTGGGGGGGGGGCGAACAGAGTGTGTGCAGCCAGCCGCCTCCCAGGTCTCCCCACGAGGTTCTTACAAAGCCCCCTCGCAGGTGGCTGCCACTTCTCAGTTCCCACCAACCGTCTTTGTTGCTACTGAACGAGGCTTGGGGGTCAGCGCGGCCGATTTCACTCCGCACAGGACACAGCGGATGCAGGGCCGGCGGCTCTGGGCTGACCTCTGCGTGTGGCCCTGACACCTCTGCCAGAGAGGGTTGTCCACCCACCCTCACCGTGATGTGCAAGCTGCCATCCCACTCCCCAGGCCAGAGCTGCTCATTGACTCGCCAGGCAACACCCTTCTTCCCCGTCTGTTCTGCTCAGCACCCTGCTGTCGGGGCCCTTGGTCTCTACTCACCACCCCCCCCCCCCCGAGCTCCCCAACCCCCTCAGCAGACAGGGCCCAGCACAAAAAAGGTGCCCAGCGAACACCCCCTCATCCTGCACTTAGTCCTCAGCTACCGAGTTTGGCACTTTTGTAATCTGCAATGGCAGGTGAGGCTATGAGGTTCCCCCGGGGTGCAGGCAGTGAGCCAGCCCCCCACTGTGCTCCGGCCAGCCCCAGCATCCTGCTTTCTTGCCTCACCGTCCAGGAACTTCCTGAGACTAGTTTGCCCCGGTTCGCAGTGAGCCGGTCCCACACCGTGCAGCCCTGTGCGTCTGGCCTTCCACCCTCTTGGATGATTGAACAAAGACAGAAATCCAGCACCATGTGTGTGATCGGCTGCCTGCCCCATCTTCTTTTCCTAGGAGACAAATGGACGGGGTATCCATGCTTGGGGGTGGCTATTTCCCAGTGGTTTATAGTATCGAGGCTCCTTTATTTCCCCCTGGTAGATCAAATCCATATGGCCTGGCATCCAGGCAGCGCCTTTCCTGCGTCAGCTCATGAATCATCCACTGTGCTCTCAGAAACGTGGGATTAAGGTTTTGCATAATGCAAATCGGGGAGAGAAGATGTTTGCTCTGTCTCACTGTGGATGCAATTAGAGCAATGAGCACCCAGAGAAATTCATTTTCCGGGGACAGAGAAAGGTCTGTTTGGTATGCAAAAGAGCACAGTTATTTGCAACACAGGAGCCCTGAACGTGGTTAGCAAAGCACCCAGTGACTGTTTGATTTGCAGCTTTAAAGAATTTAAGGATGAATAAAACATTGAATAAATTTTCAAAGGACCCTTGTCAGACACGTAAGATCTGAGCATTGGAGGGGGAACAAAAAGCAAGACTCTACCTGTGATCTCCGGTTCCAAGCCCTAGGTACGGGGCTGCATTTAGTTTAGAATCCTTTGTCCCACCTGGAACTTTCCCCACCGACTTGACTCCATGTCTCTCCTAATTTAAGCCCCCGCTGCCAGGAAGTCTTCTCTGCCCCCCTTCCCCCTGCCAGCAACTCTGACCTCCAGTTCATTCATTCATTCTGCAAAGATTTACAGCCCCGGCCAAGCGCCAGGCACTCAGAGCATGAGAGAGATCAGCCGGCAAAAAAATAAAAAGACAAAATTCCTCATGGATGGGGAGTAGCTGGGCAGTACACTAAGTAGAGAAATGATTGTATCAGGAGATGCTGAGTGCTAAGGAGAGGTGCCGGGGCCTGCAGAGCCGGGCAGGTGGCCGAGGGCCTGGCACGGTGCCTGTGCTGACCCCTGAAGGAGCTTCTGGGGGGGACCGTGAGCGGATCTGGGGAGGACACGCCAGGAGCAGGAAAAACAAGTGTTCCCGGCAGCTGTGAGTCACGAGCTAGTGAGGGGGACAGTGGCTGGTGATGACCCCAGACGAAGGACGCAAGTCGTGTAACGTCCTCTCATCCACTGGCTCTTTCACCTAATGTCTTCGTTCATTTATTCATCCAACGAGTACTTTGTAGCTTGGCACCCCAAAGTGCTGTTCTCAAGGCTGGAATTGCAGAGTAGACATAATAGGCAAAGTCCCTGCTTTCATTTTGGCGGAAAAATAGACAATAAGCCAAAACAAGGAAAGGGGATTTCAGAAAGGAGGCCCAAGAGGTTGCTGGCGGACAGGGCGGGCACCACTGGCTTCCGGCCCCGGTCCTGGTCGTTCCCTTTTAGCAGATGACAGCACTGAGGCTCCTTAGGGACAGGGATCTTGCCCCCTGCTGGCGGCCTCTCTCCGCTGAATCTGGCGCTCGGAGAGCAGAATGAACTCCCTTCACTCCACAGAGCCAGCCTGGGGCCAGCGAGGCTGTGAGATGAGGGGGGGACCCCGCTACATCTCCCACCCTGGAGGGCCCTGGCCTGCTTCTGTCCCACACTGGCAGTACCTCAAGAAGCACCAGATCCTAGGAGGAGAGAACCCCAATCAGAAGGGGAAACCCCTCTCCTACTGCAGGGCGTTCTGGGAGAGGACTGCGGCGTTCTGGGGCCGGAAGCCAGGCTTCCTCTCTGGCGCAAGGGCCTGGTGGGGCGCTGAGAGTAGGTTTAGGGAGGGGGCAGGCTGCAGAGTGGGGAGGAGGGGCAGGATCCTGGCTGGGCTCTGCACCCCAACACTTGCACACTTCTGCCAGTGCGTCCCGGGCTCCTGTTCCTTGCCCCTTCCGGGCCTGGTTCGATTCTCCATGTAAACAAAGGGTTCCTTTCAAACCCACATGTGATCGTACCCCAACCACAGCCTGGAGGCCCCCAGGGGCCCAGGGCACCAAGGAGAGCCCAGGCCTGCGAGGACACCCTGGTGAGAGTGCCAGGTGCTCCCAGCACCCTTCATTTAGGCTCCAGCTCTCCTTGAGGGGACTGTTGTCACCCCCACCTTCTGATGGGGGAGCCCCCAGAACACGTCTTGGAGAAAGAATAATGAACAGAGGACTAGCAGGCCCCTTCTCCGCTGCTCAGGCCCTCTGAAGACACAGAGGCAACCTCAAGACCTGCTCGGGTGAGTGGGGTCCCCTCCACGCCCCAGGAGTCCTTTCTCCTTGGCCCCAGCAGCAAAGCCCACTCTGCTCTTCCCCACCCGGGTCTCAGGTCCTTTAAATGAAGCCGTGGATCTGCTGGAAGACTCGGGGTGCTGAGTGGTGGTAACACATGAAGGGGGGCCCTCTGGCTCTGCAGCGTATGCAGTGGGAGAACCATCGCGCCCGCCATAAATGAAAGGAAGAGAGTGAAGGTCCTGCTCAGCGCACCAGCCCTGCGGGGGCGGGGACAGGGCAGCTGGGCCTTCCATGGGGGAGAGATGGCCGGGCCGGGGCACGGAGGCCACAGGAGGGAGCGGCACTGACCAGGGGCCGTTTGTCCAGCGGCCGCACCAGGCACCTGTGGACAACTGCCCGGCCAGGCCGGCCTGGTGGACATCTGTGCGCCCCGCTCCCCATTTTCATGTGAAAGGCAGGCGACGTGCGGGGCCCGGCTGCCATCTGCTCCGGGCACACGGTGCCGAGAGCCGCGCCCCAGCCCGGCCAGGGTCCAGCAGGACGCAACAGAAGGCGCTTTCAGGGCGGCTCCCAGAGGCCGGGGCAGGCTGCGCTGGGCGGTGCCCCCATCTGTGCCCGTCCCTTCCCTGGCAGTTCTGGGCTCAGGGGCCCCGTCCGCAGGGGCCAG
>NW_004567123.1:30180983-30229187 GCF_000260355.1 Condylura cristata | reverse complement strand
GACTCTGACTTCTGGGGTCTGAATGGGGTGCCAGGCTGCCCCCCTGCAAGTCCTCTTCATTTCTCTCCCTCTACCCACCCCAGCTCACTGAGACAGAATGCACAGATATTGTTTGTAATTAAGAAGTAATTTAATTATCTGCTGAAAATGAGCTTGCAGAATTAATATTGAAACGAATCCTGGCTGCGCCCTGTGATGTCTCTTCTCCCTGCTCGTTAGTCCGTTGGGAGGATCGAGGGAGAGGAGCCTGAGGGAGGCCCGAAGGCTCCTCCCCTGGCAGCTGCCCCAGAGTGCGGGGGGGTTGGGGGGAGGCGCCAGGACACCCCCAGACGCAGATCGCCCAGAGGCAACTGCGGAGAACATGAATGGGGAGAACAGAGTAGGCGGGGCAGCAGGGGGCTGCAGGCAGCTCTGGCCAGCACTCCTTGCCCACTCCGTGGGTCTGGGCTCGCCCACTCTGATCCATTCACCCACGTGGGCCTTCACCCAGCACGCCTTTACTGAGCACCCACTATGGGAGCAACTGTCACAGGCTCTGGGAGCGAAGCCACGAACCAAACAGACAAACGTCCCCCTCCCGGGGCCTTTCCATGGTGGACGCCAGGCCAGGGCAGAGGGACGAGGACAGCAGGGTGTCCCCGAGAGCGGGGCCGGGGCAAGTGGGCGTGGAAGTGCCGGGCTGGGCTGGGCACTCAGCGGGCTGCCGCTGGGACCTGAGTCCAGACCTCAAGGAGGTGGCTGAGTCTTCCGGCCCCCGCAGGAGGGAGCGGCATCGCCATCTGTGTCTGCGGGACAGTGAGACCCACACAGCTGCTGCTGGTGCCAACCCCCACAGGGAGCTAGGGGCGGTGAGGCAGAGGGGCAGGGGGGCTGTGTGGGGCCTCCAGGCGCTTGTCAGTCTCAGAGTAGATTGTGGCTTCTGTTAACTACTGGTAGAAAAGAGTGAAAGGTCATGAGTGCCAACTTGACCTTTGGGGCAGAGCAGGACCCTCATCTTGACCCCCCTTCTTAGCGTGCCCCACTGTGGGCACCGCCCCCTGCCTCCTCGGGTCTCTGCTCAGCCCTGGGAAGACAGGTCAGGTGCGGGGTCACGGCGCTCTTGCAGGGAGAAGCCTGTTCGTTCAGGGCTTCCCTCCGCCTGCTCGGATCGATAGCTGCTGCTGAAGCTTCCTGGCAGGGCGCTGGTTCCCAGAACTGGGCTGCGATGAGCAGGTGGCTTCCTGGATGCGGCTGGTGAGTGGGCACAGGCCCCCAAAGTGGCTCCACAAGGCCGCATCAGTCGTGGCTGGAGGGTCCCAGGAGGGCAGGAGCGCATGTCCCCGCGGGTGGTGATGTAGCGGGCACCGACCCCATGAGGCCACGTTCTGAGCCGTCACGGCCCGCTGTCTGGTTGGTGGAGGTGGGGCGCACCCTTCACCCTTACACACACTTTCGGCTGGATTTCACCCCAGGTGGTCAGCTGTGGACCTACAGTGGGTCAATGTACCCACTGATTTGGTCACAGAAGCTGAGCTGGGGAGCACTGAGTGTGCCCCCGTGCTCCCCTGAGTGATCAGCTGAGAGGTGCCTTCCAGGGCCTCTGGTGCTCTCTAGGCTGGTCTGGTCCTGCTTATGCTGCCCCCCCTCGGCCCCTCTGATCAGACACAGCTGACAGTTGAGCCCCCAAAGGTCAGGGAGGATGGGGCCTGGGCAGACACATGCCTGCGGCTGAGGAATTACCCAGCAGCTGCTGGGGGTTGCTCCAGCTCCCAGACGTGGGGGGCGGGTGCGGCCTGCAGCCCCCTTCTGGGCTGCGGCCCAGGGGCAGTGTGTGTTCACTCCCCCATCTGGGGAGACCCCTGTCTAGCTAAAGTCAGATTTGGGCTGAATCTGGCCACATACTGGGGTGAACAGGAAAAGGAGAGAAGGGGTCCCTCCCGCCCCGCTCCTCTTCTCAATTTCGTTTTTATTCCAAACCACTTTCCCACTGCAGACAAGGGAGTTTTATCATAATTTTCTGTTTTATCTTTAGATTGATCCATTTGAGTTACTTTTGTACCAAATGAGGTCTGACTTGTCTCCGTATAGTCGACCAGTTGCTCGACACCATTTGTTGAGAATACGCTCTCTTCTCCCTTGACTTGCTTTGTCCTTTATCAAAAATCGGTTGGCCATGTGTGCGAGCCCTGACTCCTGACTTAATTGTCTTTCATTGCTTTATGTGTCCATTCCAGGGCGGAGGTCTGCTGTCTTGATTACTGTTTTGTTTAAGGCTGTTTAGAAATATGTTTACTGTCTTGCTTAGCTGAATCTACTGCTAATCCTCTCTCTCTTTCGCACGCTCTCTCTCTCTTGCTCTCTCTCTCTCTCTAGTCCTCTTCCTCACTGGAAACCATGGAAGGATCCAGAACCTGTGGAAGGAGCTGCATACTGACTCCGTCCCATAGTTAGTGTCCACCCACAAACCCACTAACGTGGCACAGCCAGAGCAAGATATTTTGTTTGGCTTCTGCCTGCTCGGGTTGTAGAGGACTGTCACATCTCTGTGGTCTATGCTCTGTCCTCATGTTTCTCCTCTAAGAATGCCTGGTGAAGATCTGTAGAAGAAACAGTGGACTAAAACCTGAGCTACTTAGGGCGTGGGGATGGCCATAGCATCTGTTGAAGGAAGGAAGCTTTTCAAAATGGCAGCCACCATGTGGACGACGAAGTCCTCTGGCTTCCCTTGGAAAGCTGTTTCTAGCTCTGAGGCCCACCTGCCTCTCAGAGCTCAGCCCACTTCAGTCTCTTGCCAGAGGTCTCCTCTGCAGCCCCTAGTTCTTCCTGAGCCCCAAGGCAGGCCCTCTCCCTGAGGATTTGTCCACTTACATGTCTGCTCTCCTTCCCAGGCCCTGTCCTGGGTCACCACCTCCTCCCAGGTCATCAAAATGCTGCTCACATCCCCTCAAGATTCTTCTTGAGGTTCTTTCTGAACCAAGCGCACAGTACAGACAAGTCAAAGATGCCATAAGAGCAAAGCTATGACTTTAAACCTCTGTAAATATTGAAAAGTAATGAAATTATGCTCCAAGTCTTATAAAGATGGCCATAAATCTACAGTCCATGTTGATTATATGTGGGCTCTCCAATGTAATAAAAATGTACACATCATACATTATAAATGTACCTCTCCAGGCCTATAAATTTGATGTAAAACTAACATATGAGCTATAACAGGCATTAAACATTTCATTAACACTAGCTTTGCTTGTCTTCTTAGAATTTAGGATGTCTATTTTGGAGTAATTTGGGTGGTCCAAGACAGTAATAAAAAGCCGACGGGGTAAGGTGTGTGAGTTTAGCAAGGAGGGAAAGTACATTCCTGTTGTTGACCTTGGAAAATCATTTGTTTGAAAAAACAAACTTCGGTCCTTTCCTTTTCTTCTTGCTGGCCAGAAGTATGTGCCCACTTGGGGTATGGGAGGTGAGTAAGAAATCTGGAGGACCTACGATATGGCGTGTGTGTGTGTGAGCACGCGTGCACAGCGGCACATGTAAGTAAGGAACAAGAGAAGGGCTGTGTCGAGTTGAGAGTACTGGACCGAGGCCACTTTCCGAGCTCTGATATGGAGTGTGGCCATGTAAGATGCCCTTGGGGGTGAGGGGCAGCGTAATAGACTTATGTGATTCTATGTAATATTAGTTGCAGCTTTCTGTAATTCTATCATCATTTCAGAATTAAAAGTTAAATATTCCAACTGCTTCCCACTCCTCAAGCACTCCCTTTCCTTTATAAGATTCTTGTCCCTGGGCCCTCCCTGGTGGTGCAATGGCTTAAAACGCAGCACTATGAAGCTGTCCACAGCTACTGCAGCACAAGTTTGATCCCCGGCCAGGGAGGTGACCCAAACCATGCAGCAGACCTCTCCTGACCCGCCCGCTGCTCCCCTCAGTAGTGTATTTTGTCAGTCGGCCTGTTCTGCTCCCCACTCTGTCCCTGGTGAATCCTCTCACCCCACACCTCTGGCCTGTACCCCAGTTCTGTATGCACAAATCAATACATCTTTTAAAAGTAAATAAATAAAGGGTCTCCTTTTCAGAACCAGCCTTTGGTTCAGAGTCTGCCTATCTGAGCTTCAGTGATAGAACAGTTGATGACAGTGGAGTCTGGATTTTATTCTAAGAGTAACGGGGAGTCAGAGAAGGTCTCAGAGCAGAGGGTGACATGATTTGATTTACTTTATTTTTTTAAAGATTTATTTATTTATGCTTACGGAACTGGGGTACAGGCCAGAGGTGTGGTGGGTGAGAGGATTCACCAGAGACAGAGTGGGGAGCAGAACAGGCAGATCAACAAAGTACACTGCTGAGGGGAGCAACAGGCAGGTCAGAAGAGGTCTGCCAGGCCATATGGGTCATCTCCCTGGCAGGGGATCGAACTCCTGCTGCAATGGCTTCAGAGAGCTTCATAATGCGGAGCTTTAACTCATTGGGCCACCAGGGAAAGCCCCTGATTTACATTTTTAAAGCTCATTCTAATTACAATATGTTTTGAATGAATGTGGGTTTAGACTGAAGGGAGCCAGGTTGGAAGCTGGAGGCTGAGTTGGGGGCTGTTGGAATTATCCAGGAGGACCAAGGTGGGTGACATGGTTAGCTCAGGGTGACAATAGAGAAATGTAGATGGGCTCAGGACATCCTTTGGAGATGACTTGGCATTCCGGGTTGGCTGAGCTGAAATTTGGGAACAGGGAGGTGTGACTTTGCCTGGAAATCCTCTTGATTCCTGAGTATGTTTCCTCGGAACCCCACAGGGAAGAGGTGAATGAGACGCAGTTCTAACAGTACCCCAGCTCACCGCTTTCGCCGAGAACCTCCAGGGATCTTGTTCCGCGGGCTTCCTGCTGGGTTTCATGATCCTAAGGTCATTCCTCATCACGGGCTTACACAAAGCTCATGTTTATTTTTGCTAATTGATATAAATTACTTGCTTTTCACGGCCACACATCAGCGCTGTGTACTTTCACATTAATTGGGTTGGAGGAGGAAAATTAAGTGCTTCAATTTGCCATCTTTCCAGATGACAAAATGGGAAAGAAGCGAATTGCTCTCCTAAGAGAGGAACTCTGGGTAGCTCAAGCCCCCTTTGGAGAACGGGCAGAGGCTGCCCTGGGAGGAGTATGGAAGTGGGGGAGGAAGAAGAGGAAGGGTAGTGACCAGTCAGAGCACCAGCACTTCCAGCAGCCCTCACGTGGGTAGTGTGTAAGAACCACAAAGTGCTTTTCAAGGACAGGATCTCACTTAACTGCACAGCTTCCCTCGGGGTTTCATCGCCCTACGTCCAGGGTCCTACGGGGTGTGGCAGCTGTTAATGACAGAAACCCCAGAGTCAGTGGGTCTGAGCGCATAGAACTGAAAGGTCCTGAGGGTGACCCTACTTCAGGTAGGGCAGGATCCAGGTCTCTGGTCAGCTTGCTCAGCCTGGCAGCTCCTCTCTTCCTCTTCCTTCACTGATGGGGAGATACCATCTGCTTGCACAGCAACCCCAGAGGAAAGAACTTCTCCTGGTGGCACCTGCAGATTTCCCAGAATTCACCTGAGTTGACCATCATAGCTACATGCCCATCTCTGACCCAAACACTCTGTAGAGGTGGTGGGATTGACTCATGGCCGGGTCCATCCCTCAAGGTGACTTGATGTTAGAAAGAGTGGCCTGTTCTCCCTGGCGAAGTGGACATGTGCCAGCACACAGGCCTGGTTGGCAGGAATTTTAGCCCCTCAGTTAGGTTCCCGTGTGGCGGGCATAACCTGCCCAGGTGTGCTGGGTGGTCCTGGATATGCTGGATGCCAGACCTGGACTGTGCTCCTTGATGGGGCTGGGTGTGGGATCCAGCCCACCCCACACAGAAACCAAGTGTGGAGCACAGAGTTCCCTCCAAGGACCTCCAGGCTGCTGGGCCTCCAGGGGAGAAGGCGTGCCTGCACCCAGCGGGTAAGCTGTAAAGTGCCCACTATATGCCAGGTGCCGTAAAGCGCCCACTATGTGCCAGGTGCCGTAAAGCGCCCACTATGTGCCAGGTGCTGAACAGTGACAGCGGGATGAATTCTCTGCCCCCATGGAATGTATAGCTTAGTTTGGGGGTTACAAGTGAAAAACAACACTGAGTGTATTAGGTAGGTGATAGGGCAATGAGCTAGGGAGAAATACAAAGCAGGACAAGGGAGCTGGCTGCGGACTCCAGGCAGGGTGGCCAGGGGCTTCACTGACAGGCGACATTGAGTAGACTTCGAGGAAGTGAGTCATGGGATGATCTAGGGGAGGTCGTTCCTGGAAGAAGAAAAAGGGGGTGCAAAGGCCTGGGGCGAAAGGCTGCCGGGCAGTGGTGGGGCCGGTGCACTAAGGCCCGGTGCTTGTTTTGAGGACTTGAACTTTTGCGCTGAGCGAGAGGCGCGACCGCAGAGCTGGGCGGAGGCAGACGGGACTGGCTCAGGTTCCGAGACTCTGGCCGCTGGGTGGTGACCGGCATCTCCCCGCCCGGCCTTGCGGAGTGCAGGGTCCAGGCCAGTGCGCTGCAAGCCCTGGTCGCCCTGGCCGCCTCGGAGGCCTGCCCTCGCAGGGAGCCTCTGCTGCCTCCTTGTCTCCACCTGCCTGCCCCAGTCGCGCTGACTCAGCTGGGCAGACTGGGGCGGTCGGGGTGCCTCTTGGCCCCCAGCCTCGGGCATCCCTGGGGTGGGAGAGGGCACTCAGCACAGCCCTGGCGCCCCCGACGAAGCCTTCATGCCACTTGTCCCCAGTCCCAGGACACAGCCTGGCGGCAGCCCCCTCCCCTGGGACTTAGATGCCCCCACGGGCAATCTCTGGGCTCTACCAGCTGGGATCTTCTGATTGCCAGTGACAGAAGCCGGATTCCATAAAACAAGTGAGAGCAGATTTGCTCGCTGTGTCATGAAACTTCCCTGATGTCCGGGGCCCCGGGTCCTGGACAGAGTCGCCCCTTTGTCTCAGAAGGCAAACGTCACCCTTGCAGGCTGAAAGGCAACCGGTGAGAGACGGGGAGCCCAAGGTGCCCTTCCTGGAGCCCCCCACCTCCATATTTCCTCAGGCTCTGCGGAGCGCCCCCTGCCGTGCTCCACTCCCAGCTTGGAAAACTGGAGCCGCACCTAATGCGGCTTCATCCACCAGAACTTTCCTCCTCTGGCTGAGAGGAGGTGACAGCAGGGACAACAGGGTGGGGGGAGGACGGGAGCAGGGGGAGGCCGCAGGAGCTCTGCCCGGCCTGGCCGCCCCTGCTGATGATCAGCCTGGGTGCAGGCTGCCACCTCGCCCGGGCATGCAAAAACCGTGTAACCACATACCCACGTGCCTGGGCAGCGCCGATAGCACACACGTGTGCCTGCATGCACGAACATGCCTCGTGAACACACTTCACGTGCCAGGCACACATGCCCCATGGGGACACGGATCCTTGCACACATGGATCCAGGGGGACCGTGTGTCTATGCGCCCCCAAGCCCAGCGCATCCTTCCACACGTGTCCACAGGCTCGTGTGTGCCCATGCTTGTGTCCTCCTTCTCTGCCCCCCAAGTCTCCCCTCTTTTCAGGAGGTCCAGCTCCCCGTTTCTACCTCCTAAACACCACAGGGCACCCTGCAGGTCTGAGTCTCGCCGGGTGTCCCCTGCAGAAAGTTCACCATCTCTGGAAGTGTCAGGTGATGTCTCCTGGCAGCTGGCAGCCCACCTGCTGTCACGGTTGGTGCTGGGAGGACTTACCCAACGTGCCGGGAGGACTTTCCCCACGCGCCGGGAGGACTTTCCCCACGCGCCGGGAGCCCACTGTGAGCGCTCTTAAACCACTGGAATGGGCCTAAGTAACTGTCGACAGGAGAACAGCTAAATAAATATGCTTTTCTCCAAACTGGAGAACAGCGTGCTGTTGTTTACGAAGGTCCAGGTCTAGGTCTATCAGGGAAATGTCTTCAAGATGTAGTGCCAGCAGAGAAAAGAGAATCTAGAAGGATGCACCCAGAAATCACTGTTTACTTCTAGGGCAGCACCAAGATTGGATAAAAGAGACATTTGTCCTAAAGAATCAACAACACAGCCACCAGGGAGTAATAAGCGAGTCAGAAAGATTGCAAGATAGATCAATAGACCACATCAATTGAAATCCTATATACGGGCAATGAACAACGGGAAATGAAATTTAAAAATGCTACTTGCAATAGCATCAAAATTCTTTCAGATACTCGGGGATATCATTCA
Organism: Condylura cristata; assembly: GCF_000260355.1. Lineage (NCBI taxonomy): Eukaryota > Metazoa > Chordata > Mammalia > Eulipotyphla > Talpidae > Condylura > Condylura cristata. The sequence continues at coordinate 30,220,966 of NW_004567123.1, read as the reverse complement.
TTACTGGTGCAGAAGGCTCAATATTATCATGAAGCTGGCGATTCTCCCAAAACTGATTTGTCGATTCAATATAATCCCAACTAAAGTTCCAGAGGCATTTAAGATATTTATGAACTGGATTATAGAATTACACAAAAACGCAAAGAACCTAAAATAATCAAAACCACTTTTAAGAAACAAAGTTGGAGCACTTACGTTATCTGATTCGGGACTTAGCGTGAAGCTGCAGTGATCAAGGGCGGGCAGTGTTGGCTTGAGGGAAGATACCAGGAGCAGTGGGGTGGGGACAGGGTCCGCAAAGTGGGGTTCGGCCACTTGTCCCTCACAAGCCAAACACAAGAGACAGGCTTATTCAAGAAACTGGTGTCTGGAGATGGCCAGACAAGCATCACCCCCCAATCTCAAAATCCGAGGACTCAGGCCAAGGTTTTCATAAGGGAGTCGGGATTAGAAGGGGGCAGACAGCCGCGTGTGCCATCTTCACAGCGCTGTGGGGTATCTCAGTGGTTAATCTGTCAACAGAAACTCAGCGGGGCGTGACTGTGTCCCTAACCTTGCTTGAGTCTTTAGGGAAGTTAATATGAGCCTTGAAAGGCGCTGGGCTCGTGTGTCCTCTGATGCCGGTCCTTGGGCCCTCATCATCCTTGGGGTTCCCTTAACCCAAGGTCTTGCAAACACCCCTCCTTTATAACCTTCTCAATCTCCCTCTTGAGACTTGCCAGCTTCTTCCTGTGGGGGCGGGGCAGCCTGGGCAGAGGCTCTTGGGGTTGCCGTCATGAAGCCTGGAAGTGGCCCCCAAGGAAGGCAGCAGTGGGGGTTCAGCTCCACACCGAGCAAGGCTCAAAGGAAAGGGTTGCTCCTGCAGTCCTGTGACCCCCCCTGCCCCCCGCCACTGGGGTTAATCATGTGGGATGATACTCCGGGTCAGTCTCCCCCAGAGTCAGTTAGGCTTTTCTCAGTGTGTCCAGAATAGGCCTCTTGCTATGTTACTCTGATGTGAGCCTGGGGAGGCCTGTTGCATAAAAAAGGCAGATTATTCCCAGTAGAGAGCAGTGAGGAAGAGCAAGGCCCGGAGAAGCTTCCGTCCTGGCCCGTCTTTCCTTCATGGATGAAGAGCCAATCACACCCTTGCCCAGTTAAAGAGGCCATCTCTCTCCCTTGCTTTGGTGACCTAAAAGAACGTAACTTGGCGGGCTGTCGGTCCTCATCCAGTTGTAGGTTTATCAGTGAGCTGTCCTTTCTGTCTCAGAATGGGACTGGCGTAACCCCGTCCTGGTCTGTCGTGTGAATTCTCCCCCCTCCCGCCCTCCCTCTCTTCTTAAAGCCTAAGGTCCCTAAAGACAGGGTAAATATTCCCAGTCTGTCCCATCATTGTTTAGACTTCACGACCACGTGAGTCCTTCCCACGCGTGTTATTAAATGGATTGCTTTTCTTTGCTTTCCTGTCTGATGCTGTTCTGATGGCTCATCCGGCCCGAGGAGAACTCAGAAGGGGGGGGGGGAGGTTCCCGTGCCCTGACAACACTAAGAAACCTCAGATAACCAGAGTGGGCAGAAATGGGGGTTATCCCTCATTTGGGTGTCTTTCGGTCACCCCTATCTGCTCCCAAGTAAGTTGTTGGAACAAGAGTCCCCAGGGTTTGTTTCCTGCCTTCTATTTCAAGGGGAGACACGTAGTCCCTGAACTAAATCACACTAGGGGGTGACCCTATCGACCCACACTAGGGGGTTGACAAGGTGCTGCGCAAGTCCTGTCTTCTGCTGACCCTGCAGCTCTCATGCTGTGTCTCGGGTGACTTCCCATTTGTTCAGCCTTAGAGAGATTCTCACTTAGAGCATCAGAGTGAGTTTTTCCAAAGCGAATCAAAGCCTTCAATGCTCCTGACAGTTTCTGACACATCAAAACAACAGGATTTTACTTACTGGCTAGCTTTTCCTTCCTCTTTCTGCTCATCTGTTAACAACTGCGGTGCAGTCAGAATCAAACTCATTCACTTTGTCATGCAGGTGGAATACAGATGTGTCTAGGTTGGGGCCTCTACAGAGCTCTCAACTTGGTAACGCCATGTCCTCCTCCCCAAGAGGAAGTTAGAGGGCACACCCACCTACTCTCCCCCAGCTCCAGAACATGGGCTGCTCCTGTAGCAGCTTCTTCAGGTCGGAACCCCACAAGGAACAATCCTGGGAACAAGTTGACAAAGCAAGCTCAGTCATTGCTCCGTGGGGAGACCTGGCCTCAGAGCAAGACTTGCGACTCTCACGTTGAGTCAGAGTGCCACGAGGACTGGAGCCCAGCGCAGTCACCGGGATAAAGCAAGGACAGTGAAAGGCAAGAACTGGCTCCTTCCCTGTCTCAGGTTTGGAGTCTCAGTGTCATCACCTGACAAATGGGGCCACTCACCTAATCCAGTCGTGAAACTTCTGGTGCCAAGAGATGGAAAGCCAACAGACCCTGGTTTAAGCCCAGAGGGAACTGACTGACTTAAAAACCTCAGTTTAATTCCCACAGTGAGAATGGGTCAAAGCTTTTTTATTTTTTAAAGATTTATTTATTGATGCTTACAGAACTGGGGTACAGGCCAGAGGTGTGTGTATGAGGTTGGGGTGGGGGGGGCGGTGAGAGGATTCACCAGAGACTGAATGGGAAACAGAACAGGCAGATGGACTGAAACACACTGCTGAGGGGAGCAGCGAGGAGACAGGAGAATCTGCCGTGCCATGTGGGTCACCTCCCTGGCCGGGGATCGAACTCAGTGGCTTCTGAGAGCTTCATAGTGCGGAACTTGAACCTGTTGCACCACCAGGGAGAGCCTGTCAAAGCCTTTTTAATCTCCACAGTGACCTTACTGTAAGGCAGACCTCTCCTGGGGGCAGGTGGGGTGAACCGGTAGCTCTGGACTGATATCCTCCTAGCTCAGCCACCCCAGCAGAGGGGGTTTTCCCAACATCACTGAAAACTCCAGGGGTGCATGCCCTGGGAACAAGCTGGATCACCATCTGGGCCAATCACCATGGGCAGAAAAGTGGAGCTCTGTGGCCGGCCAGATCTTGGTCACATGCTAACCTGGCCCTGCCTCCTTAAAAACAAGAAGGTTGCTTAGCAACCAGCGTCTCCTTCCTGTCCTCCGCCACTGGCAAAGCCCTCCTAGGTCCTGAACATTGAATTTTCTGGTGCAGTGTCTGGTTTTTAGCCATAGAAGCTCCTTGGAAGAGAAGCAGGGTGGCAGAATGTTTAAAACGGAGACACACTGTGAATTTCAACCTACTCTAGTTCAAACTCTGACAGTGCTATTTACTCACCTGGATAATTACTTAACCTCCAGGTGACCGAGTTTCCATGCCTCTAACACAGGGCCATAATGCTACGCTCCTCTTGGCTTTGAGGGTTAATGGGATGTGTAGAGGCAGATGGCTTAGAACCACATCTGCTGTTTGTGGAGGTGCTCAGTAGAAGTGGGCTAAAAGTTCGCTACTGCTTGGAGGACGGGGTGCTCATGTCACCCCCAGACCCACCTTGTCACGTCCACTTTCCCCCTCCATCTCCCAGGGAACACCCTGCGGCCATCGAGTGTTGTATCTCCACACAACACCTCACTGTCAGGTCATGCCAGGTGCTGGCCATCTAGTAGGTGCTTTATGAATATTGCTCACTGATGTGGGATCTAGGCCCTGCCAGCAGCCTCCACCCCACAACCGTGAAGAAGCAGTTCATCCTAAGAACCTGCCCCCCCAGGGTGTCTGGCTGCTTTCGAAGCTGAAAGGAACAAAGCTGGCCGCCCGCTGAGCTGTCAGTCCCTTCTTCGCAAACGCAGAGGAAGCTGCCACCTCGGAGGAGTTCACCTGCCTCAGCGGTGTCTCCAGATGCTGTTGGCATAAAAGTAGGCAGGCTGAGGAACCACTTCGTAATTTCACTGACCAGAAAACCAGGGCCCAGAGTGCTGAGATTTCCTCTACTCGTTTCAGAGGCGATTAGCTGTTGGGCACTCTTGTCCATCAGCCCCTTTGCTTAAGGGCGCTCGTCCCTGTCCAAATCATGGAGTCAGAGATTTGTGTCAACTTGCGACTAAGGTACAATTCTAACAGTCCTTTTAAGTGACAGCAGCGATGCATAAGTAGCGCTCCAAATTCAGCCTCCCTTGGGGACGGTAACTCGCTTCATTAAAACAGCCATCATGAAAAGACTCCCCCGGAATCATCTTATCCAGACTCTTCTGCCGCTCTGCCCTGCCGCAGGCCGAGGGCTCTGAAAGGCAGGAGCCGGGAGGCATTGCCACGAAGGGCAAAAGAAGGCAGATTTAAGTATCGGAAGGGAAACCAGGCCAGCCAACCAAAGCTGGCTTTCTCCAACATTAGCCTGCGGATGTGTGGAGAAAAATTCGCCCAGTTTCTTTCCATGACCAAACTTTCCCACGCCCAGTGGGGGGCGGGTGAGGTCACCTCACCCCCTTTCTGTAGGACTTGGAGGTGGGGCTTCCCAGGACTGTTGGGACTTAGATTCCGGGGCCAGTAACTTGGCATTTCCCAGGTCACCACTGCACCCCACCTCCCAGTGGTGATTGGGAAGCCTCACCTGCGCCACTATTGAAAATTCTGTAAGGGAACTCAGCTCATCTCTGAAATCTTGGAGCTCAAATTCCACTTTGAATTTGCTGCATGTTGTCATGTTTGAATCTGCTTCTCTGCCCACTCGGTCAGAGAGCAGGGACGGGGTGTCTTACTGCCAGAGCCCCGGGCCCCCGCTATAGTCCAGCAGAGGGAGAACTCAGAAGATACTTGTTGGAAAAATGCTCTGGTCTTAACATCTGGCTCTTAGACCTTGAGGAAATCTATGGACAGTCGTATATTAGAAAAAGGAATCTTTATCCTTGGGAATCTAGCTGCAATTCCATGTCTTGATCTAAATCTATTCACTTGCCTACTGTGCTGGTGATCGCAGGCCTGTGCCTGGAGTCCGAGGCCGGCCTGCGCCCCAGGGAGAAGCAGCCTCAGAAGCATGTGGGACCATTTTTTACTATAAGTATGTCTACCAGCCTTCCTCCCTTCTTCCTCTCCTTCCTTCCTCCCTCCCTTCCTTCCTCAATTTAAATTAGGGCTAGTCTGTGTGTTGAGTTAATTCTGACTGTCTTAAATATAACCCTCCCTGGGCCAAAAAGACACCAGGGGCAAGTAGCAGTTAGGTTCCATGAAGGACTTTCATCTCTGCTTAAGAGGGTGAGGTGGTGGTGGGTCCTGCCATCTTCTCCTACCCTGTGTGATGAGGCGATATCTGGAACTGTGCAGCCATTTTGAGACAGTCCAGTATTAAGTTGGAGCAGAAGGACAGAAAGATGCTGGCTCCTTAATTATCTCTGTACTCCAAAACCTGCCTTGGGAAGGCCCCTATTATTCGTTATGTCAGGTAATTAAATGTCTCTTTTGCTAAAGCCAGGAGCTCTACAATGTGGCTGCACCTTACAGGTACTTGGGAGAGATTTTAAAATATACCAATGCCAAGATCGCACTATGTACCAGTTAAATCAGAATTCCTGGTAGACCTCGAGCATTGGTGGGTTTTAAGGCTCTCCAGGTGATTTCAATGTGTAGCCTCTTGCTACTCAAAGTTGCTCTCTGGACTAGAGGCACAAGCCTCACCTGAAGCCTGTTCTAGAACTCAGCCGAGAACTAGTGAATAAGGTGCAGCTAAGAAACACTGGGGGTTTGTATGCGCATTAACTCGTCTTGCTTAGCTGCTGCTGGCTGTTTATTCCTAGATTCCCATTCAGGTAGTCAGGACTTCACGGTGCTCAGAACCCTCTCACAGGTTTCCTGGTGTCCGAAATAGCCGGAGAAGTTGCATTTAGAAGTTAGGGGTCTTCTGGACCTGGTCCAGCTCCAGAGCAGGCCACACGTAGTTTTGGGGTGACTGGATTTTCACCAGCACATGAGCCTCCCTCCTCCCTGTGCACAGGTAGTTTTCTCAAACTTTTATCTTAAAAGCGCTCCTCCTGTGGCCACTCAGGCCACGCCTGAGTCCCTGGCTGAGCACCGAGAAGAAAGGCCACATTCTCCCCCAACACATCTGGCTTCCACCTGGCCGAGTGCTTCTGGGGTGGGGGTGGGGGGCTGTGGTCCCAGGAGATGGGGCTGGCGTCTGCTCACATACGCGAGACCTGCTCATAAAATGAGTCAGGGTGGGGACAGAACTCAGCTAAGTCTCGAGCACATCCGGAGGGCACGAGGCTCTGGCCACATTTTCATAAGATGAACCTCTGAGTCAGACTCCAGTGTGGACTCATGTTTCAAAGTTCCTCTACGGGAGCGCACAGCAGTCAGGATCTCTCTGGCTGGAGAGAGTGCCGGCTTCTCAGGGAGGTGCTGTCTCAGAACAGTCACATCCGCTGCGGGACAGGAGGGCTGGGCATGGTCAGCCAGCTCTGCCCTACGGGCCTCAGCCTGTATTCCAAACGGGCTGCACCAACTCCAGATGAACGGAGGGAAATCTTCCCTGAGTCGAGGGGAAGGAACTCCAAATAGCAACAGTGGCTCTGTGTGGATTTGCCTTTGCACACACATGAACCTTCAGGATCATTGAATAGGAGTCAGGCGGTGGGAGGCCAGACACCCAGAGGTGCACGTGGACAAGCCCTCGCCTGGTGTGACTGTGCACACACACACACACACAGAGTCCCCCCAAGTCCACTCTTCATAGTGATCTGATCGCTCATACCGTACGTTTGGAAACTTAACATGTTATTTAACTTAACATTAGTTTCTGGAGAAAGAAAAAACAAAATTGCAAATATCTTCTAAGCTTAACCAGGACAGCTGCCCCTCGGCAGGGCCTTGCACATGAACCTCGGAGGGAGGTTTGCACATGAACTTGGTCACCACAGCATGTCACAGGGCCCACAGGCCACCCTCTGAGCCGCCACCATTGCCCTGGAAGCTGCTGAGCGGGACATGGAATCACACATCCAGAGGAGTCTCTTCTCTGCAACAAAAAGGATCAGCAACAGGGCCAGGGTCTTCAAGTCAACCCCTTTGATAGTTCATGAATGACTCTGATTTAATTGGGACCCTCTGGTGGTTCTGTAGTAGCAGGTGCATCTGCGTCAGAAATCCCCATCGCTGTTAATTAGAAGACGAACAAATCCCGGGAGCAGCCGGGAGTCCTCCAGGGGAAGCCGAGCTCCCCGCCTCGCTGCGCTCAGAGAACCTGCTGGAGAGCAGGCTCCGGTCCCTGGCCCCAGGGAGGGCAGGCGGCGGCACTGTGGGAAAGAGGCGGGGGACAGATGGAGGGGCACGAGGGACACGCACAGATGTGCAAATACCCAGATTCAAACGTCAGCTGAATCTGATGAGTAAACTGCACTTAGATAAAGTCTCGTCCAAGGTCATACGACCACAGGTGTGGTTTGCAGGCAAGTGGAGTTAGGGCCCCACTGGGCTGTGCCTGGCTTTGGGACTTGAATCTTGGCCTGTATTCCTGGAGGCAGCGATTATTCTAACTGGGCCGTCAGAGTCCCTGGAGATGCCTCAGGAGCTGGGAGTTGGGGCTGGAGGCCAGAGGTAGGATTTGACTTTTACTGTGGGGGTCCTAGCTCAGATTTCATGCACAATGTGTGTGGAAGGAGGGAGGGGGAAGAGCGGACTGCCAGATAAATTATGGGAGATCAGGCTAACCTTGAATTTCAGACAGATAATTTTTTTTTAGTATAACTGTGTCTGAAATATTTAGCACATACACTAAAGAATTATTCATTGTTTATCCGAAATGCAATTTTTTAAAAATTTCATGACACTATGCCTCTGTGTTTAGGGGCCACGCAGCTTTGACAGTTCCTACAACGGCACATATTCCCTCCCCAGCCCTCGAGTCCACGGGCCTCAGTACCCCAGACTAGGCCCCCTGTTTTCTGCTTCACCCCTTTCTCTCCTGTCAAGGAAGCACAAGAATGAAGAAACGGGGCGTGTGGCTGTGCTAGGCGGTACCGTTCAATTACCTGACTTTTCTTTACATTGTTCCAAGCCCATGTCTGGCCAAGTCTGTGTTTGCCCCTTAACTCTGTGTTAAGGCAGAGAGAGCCGGTTGGTGACTGTCTGTGAGTGTCCGTGTGCAAGGCCACGGTGTGTGAGCACACGCGTGAGTTCACTGCGGGAGGCAATCAGAGACTTCAGGCCAGGTGTGAACTCACCCCTGCACACACACACCACAGAGTCTTTACAAAGCACGTCTTTCCCACAATTCCAGCAAAAGCCTGGGTCCAGCTGGGTTCGAGTTAGGGGCTCCTGGCTCCATTCGGGAGTTAGTTGTCTGCCTGGGCTTCATGGGTCCAGAGCTCCCCAGCCTGTGCAGTCCTCAGCCACCACTCGGCCTGGGCTGTCTGGGGTCTCAGCTGGATTCTCGGGACCCCTAGGGACCCACAGGGTCTCCAGCCCCTGCCCCACCCCCACACAGGGTCAGGCTACCCTTTGCTGTCCCTCCCCAACCTGATTTCATCTTTCTGGGATCCACCAGCTGGATCCTGAGTCCCAGGCCACTCCTCCTCCAGGGACCAGCTCTTGATATCTATGTGCCTGGTTTCCTCTGTCACATCTTTCTTGGAGGCCTTTTGTGAAGAATCCTTGACTTACACCCAATGACAAGTCTGGCTGTGGCTGTATGTATCTGTCCTTCAAGAGCTAACACAGAAACAGTGTTTGTCCGAGAACTTTCAGGCTGGGCTGAGGTTGGAGCTGAGAGCAGATGGGATTTTATGATAGTTGTAAAAGCCAAGCTCTTAATGTGTCTCGAACAAATCAATGTGCAAGGGAGAAATGTTAAAATGAGGGGAAATGACCATGCCTGGGATGTGTTTAGAAGGCTCCGGAGCACAAGGGTGTCGATCTGGGACACAGCTGGTTTTAATGGCTCATGAAGCTTGGCTGAAACATGTTTCCAGAACAGTCGAAGAGGCTACGGGGTCTGTGATCACACGCCTGCCACTGAGCCGAGAGCGGTGCTTGTGCTCAGATTTCCTAACGAAGTTCCAGCATCCTCGATCTAGTGCACGCTCACGGTTCAACCTGCCTGAGTTTTCACTTTCAACCCAAGCTGTCTTGTTGGTAGAAACGCAATTACATTAGAGAAAAACTGTTTATATGTCTTGAGATATTCTGATTATGAAAAACAGCAACATAAACTCCCATTAAGTCAGAAGAAAGTTAATTGTGTTTCAGGCTGCCTCCTGGGCCAGCGTACTAGCACAGACACGATTTACTTCAGCAAAACAGGGCTAATCTCTGCAGCACGGTACCCATTTCCCCCCCTTAATTACAAATAATTGTATAGTGTAATTTATACGAACGCCGGATGCCTAAAAGTGCATATTCAGGAATAAAGGGTTAGTCTGGGAGAGGGGAAAATTATAAACAGGTGTAGCTGCATTCTCCTGAGTGCTGCTTGCTTGTAACCTTGGAGACCAGTGAGATCTAATCAAACTTCTTATCAGTCCTGCCGCCCCCAGTGAAGACACCGTTCTGAGAACAGAGATTACCGTGACAAGCTGCCCGTGGCTGAACAATCCTCCCAGTGTTCACTTTCGGAGGAGTGGGCAAGAGGGTGAAGCATGTGAGTTTCATATAATTTGGAGGCGATGAAACAGCGTGGACCCTGTGGAACTGGGGGCCAAAGTGAGCCACGTGGCTGGCAGTGGACAAGCTGGGGCTCGTGGGCCTTGGCGGATGGCAGTTTTCTAAAGGGGAAAAGCAGCGTCTGCCCACCACAGTGCAATTCGGTTTAGGTCTCTTTTGCTAGCAACCTCACCTCCTAATCCAATCACCTTCCAGCAAATTCAGTCAGGAGCTGATAAATGTCAGTGAGTTAACAAAAGTCAAGCCGCAGCCCCAGGGCTGAGTTCTGATTTACCTGGACTCTGTCCTGGTGCCTGCGACGGCTTAACTGGCCTCTCTGACCTCAGCTGCCTTGTCTTTTAAATGGGGCTAATTCTACAGAGGACATTTTGGGCTGTCAAGTGAGAATACTGAGATTACAATGCGTGTAAGATACATGGCTCACGGGTGCTAAGCTTCTGGCATTATCTGCAAAACCCACTGTGAAAATCCAGAGTATCTTATGTCTGACCCCGCCCTGCAAGTTTCCCCTGCAGACAAGGTCTGGCTGTGGGATCCTGCAGGCCGCACCGGCTCTCAGCTGGGGCTCTGTTTAGACAAGAAGTAGGCAGAAGGCTTCTCTGTGGCCTTGAACAGGGACCACATCCCCACGGGGCAGTAACGGGCACAACGGGGAGCCTTCACTGAACCCACTGCTGCCTGTCTCACAGCAGAGGCAATGAGGTGCACAGACAGGCGCTGGTGTGGGGTCACCCACCGACCGAGTTCCGACCCTCAGTGCCCCGCAGAGCAGGAAGCCAGGCCTCCCTGGCAGGAGACACCGTAGCAGTGTGGGGAACCATAGGAGCTGCTTTGGGGGAGTGGTCACTGCTGGCCCGGTGGGGAAGGGGCTGGCTGTGTCTTGAGCTGCCGGCATGTGCCCGAAGGCGCTCGGATCAGGACACCGAGCACACGCACCTTCGCTCGGCCTTGGCGCGTTGTTTCCTTACTCAGTCATTTGACAAATGCTTCGGTCCAGGTCAGAGCAAATGCTGGGGGTAGGGTGTAGGCGCCCTGGGGTTGCCAGCCTGCCCAGTTCGCTCCCTTTCTCTCTCAGGTGGTTCTGAAAAGAGCCCTCAAATAATGGGGTGCAGCCCTGGCATCCTCAGTGTGAAGGACGGAGGGGTCTGGGTAGAGGGGAAAGTTGGCCGCGGGCCGGCCTGGCTGCGCATGGGCATTTCCGTGGCGCTGAGAAGAGCCCAGAGGAAGTTGGTCTTCTTAAACTTTTCTTTCCCTCAAGAAGAAAAGCCTCAATTTCATGCTGACATGACCAACAGCTGATCATCTCCCTGTTAACACAGAGTAAGCAGCCTTGGGTTCTGAGTCGCCGATAAATAGCACCTAAGGAATTTATAACATTTCATTTATTTCCTTTTTTTAAATTCCAGTTTATTTTCCAGTTAAGTCAAGTATGTCAGGTCCGCCGCTAAAGTAAATCCACGTAATTAAGGCATCTGGGCTGAAAGGACAGTAGGTGAGCACGGCTGTGTGGCTGAGCCCGCGAGGGGGCTGCAGCCGGACACTGGCCAGGGGTGAGTCCACCTCCCCCAGGGGTGAGTCCACCTCCCCCAGGGGTGTCTCCGCCCGTCTCCTGGCTCCTGCCCCTTCTCTGGACCTGATGAGCTTTCCCACCCCCCAGAACCTTCCCTCTCCCAGCCTACTTTCCTGCTCCTCTGCTGTCCAAGCTCTTCCCACGGAGCAGCCCCTGCCTCCCTCCTCTGCCCAAGGTCCGGCTGTCTTCTCCAGGACTGACCCCGCCCTCAGCCCCAGCTCCCCGTTGGAGCAACCTGAGACCCACCCGTGGGCTGCCAGGTCGCGGGGGCGGGCGCCCTGGGTTCTGGCCCCCCTGTTTGTGGAAACTGGACTGGAGGCGGCAGCCTGACCCGAGCGTTCGTGCCTTTTTGTTCACGACCCTTACGTCGTGCGGGCTCTGGGCCGCCCAGCTCTGCTTCCGACAACAGCAGCAGCTAAAGGAGCAGCCGTTTCAACACCGCATGGACCGTTCCCCCCCACCACCACCCCTGCGGCCACTGCCTTCATCCTCCTGTGCAGATGGGCATGGCCGCCGGGCCTTGCGGCTGGCCGGAGGGCGTAGGCCACCCCGCTCCAGAGCTGGGCTCCACCCCCGGCCGGGTGTGTCGCGCTCATAAAAGCCGGGTCAATTATGCTCATTACCCATTTTACAGATGGGAAAATTGAGGCGCTCTGCGGGTTACCAACGTCTGGTTTGAAGGTGGCCGGGCCAGGACCAGCCCAGGCCACAGGCTCAGGCTGCGCTGGAGCCACCTGGCCACGGGCCCGCGGTAATGAGCCCTTTGAAGGCAGGTGAGTCACCCCCTTGGCCATGCCTCAGTTTCCTCATTTCCCAAGTGGGCGCTTGCGCTTCTGCCCTACGCACTCACAGGAGCGTGAGAGAAGCCATCGGGCCCAGGCTCCCAGCGGCTTCCAGCAGGAGCAGCGGCTGAGGAAGCTGTCACTGGGCCTCTGCTCTGCGGCCCTGCTGCCTCGGTTTCCCCCTGGAGCGAGGCCACCTGAGAGGAGGTCTCGGGTTGCCAGTGTCTGTGGTGACTGTGGGGAGTTGGGGTGCTGGACACCCAGGGGGGCGACCACCCTGCCGGCTCCCTTCTAGGACAGCGTGATGGGCCCCTGTCCTGACCCCTGTGGCCTGACAGCTGCCTACTTGTGCAGCGCTGAGAAGGCCCAGCGAGGGACAGCTCAGAGCTCCTGGGGGCACGTGGCTGCTTGTCTCCCGAGCTCTCTTTGAGGCGCCTCTCACTCCCTCGGGCCGTTCATCCCTCCAGCAGCATTTTGCAGAGACGCCGCGTGCCAGGCTCTGGTCTGGGCTCCCGCACGCGCTGTCTGTCCCTGTGGTGGGGGGGCGGTGGACATGAAGTCGCCCAGCACAGCCGTGTGGGCAGTCATGTGTGCATGCACGTGTCAGTGTGCACATGCCCACACACGCACAGGGTGCTGTTTTGGTCTCAACAGATGCTACAAAAGCCAAGCAACCCAGAGGAGTGCTGGGCTAAGGATTGTGGGGCTACTTTAGTGTGGGGGGCGGGGTGGTCCTCTCTGAGGTCTGCCACTTGCCTCGACTCCTGAGTGGAAGAAAGGGAGTCCCTGTTTGCTTATCTGGGGGAAGGACTTTCCAGGGGGTGGGAACAGCACGTGCAAATGTCCTGTGCCGAGGGCTGCTGCTATGTTCCAAAAGAGTCAAGAATTCCGGGGCCCCCACTACGGTGGCGTGCACAAGGTGGAGAGCAGCGGTCACAGAGGGTCACTCCTGCTGGAGGCACCTGGGACAAGCTTGAGGGACGCAGGACACGGCATGGTGGGCAGGGTGGCAGTGTGAGGGGAGGGTGAGCGGAGATGGGATCAGAGAGGAGGCAGGTCCTGACCCTCCAGCCTCGTGACTGCACAGAGGTGCAGACCCAACACAGGCGTTGAACGTCCCTCTTGGGGCAGGGAGACCAGGACAACGCTGGTCAGCTGATCCTGGGATGATGAATGAGAGAGCCCTGGTTCTGCCAAATGTAGCTGCTGTGCACCAGCCCACGGGCGGGCGGCAGAAGCACTGGTCGGCCGGCTGTGCACTGCCCGTGGGTCCCCTCCTGCCAGCCTCTCCCCAGCTGACAGACCCGGTTTCCCAGAGCCTCAGGGTTAGTCGCCTCCTGTCTGCCCCAGCGCTAAAATCGGCAGGTGCCCCAAGCTCTCCACACCTGTGGAGATGAGCACACCAGACAGCCTGATTTCAGCAGGTGACAGACTGCCCACGGGTGTGTTCAAGGTGGGGTTTTCTGCCCAGCCAGAGATGGCTGCCCACACCCCCCACTCTGCCTCTGCTGTCTGGGTGGGAGGAACAGACCTGGCTCCCTGGGGTGGGGGGTAGCGGACCCCAGGGAGGAGACCTGGCCAGGCTGGTGTGACAGAGATGCCCCTCACGTTGGTGTCCGGCTGGTCACTATCCCCACGGCTGTCTCCGGTGGGGGTGGGGCAGGGAATGCTGAGCTGGGGCAGAGACTGCACCCCCACATCCCTCTCATGTCTCTGCAAGATCTGGTCACCAGGAATAGAGACTACATTTCCCAGAGTCCCCAGAGACCAAAAGCTGGCCAACAAGGAGTGAGGACTATCTCTCCTCTTTCCACTGAGGGAAAGGACAGGGAAGGAAAGGACAGATGTGGCTGGGTTTGGATAGAGCTGCAGGCACGTTGGAACAGGGAAGCCAGGATCCAGATGCAGGACTCACAGGACAAAGAGGGGGGGGTGGCCTCTGCACTGACCCCTGAGAGCCCTAGGGTGCTGCTGGGACCCTCCTGAGCTGCACCTGCAGGTAGGGCTCAGGGGCGAGGGTGACCGTTCAAGCTAAACTGTGTCAGGAAGCCCCACTGCAACTTGAGATGAGCCGGCTCAGCTGCCGTGGTGATGGTTCTTTCCCCCTCATCCCTCCAGCTCTGTCTTTCTTGCATTTGCTTGCTTTCTCCATATCTTTGTATTTACACACACATACACTTAAAAAAAGCCACATATTTTCATGGTCTTTTATCTTGGCAACCACTTCCTTGGCCTCCCCTGTGAAGAGCCATCCAAGACTTAATTTAGATTTTCTGCAATGTCAGGACCTCGCTCATGAAATTACTCCCAGGGTCTCCTGGAAGCCCTGGTAACCTAGTTTAATCATCTCCTGCTCCTTCCATCCTTGACAAATACCTGCGTGGCTTCTGATACTGGGCAATCTTGATCCTGTTGGTTGCTTTAATTTCCCTGTGGTTTCCGTTCCCATGAGACCTCACCTCCGGCCCACTGGCATCCTCGGGGCTGCGCGGGGTCTCTACCTTCTAGCCCCCTGGCTCATCTCCTGCTCCAGCTCTATCTCCTTGCTCGCTAGAATTTCATGGTTTCTACCCTTAGCAAACGTCTTACTTTACTCAGTCTTGCTCTTTTTTTTTTTTTTAAAGATTTATGTGTGCATACAGAACTGGGGTACAGGTCAGAGGCTCATGGGTGGCGAGAGGCTTCACCAGAGACAGAGTGGGGAGCAGAACAGGCAGATCGATGAAGTACACTGCTGAGGGGAGCAGCGGGCGGGTCAGGAGAGGTCTGCCGCGCCATGTGGTCACCTCCGGGGCAGGTGGAAATCGAAGTCATGCGGAAGTGGCTTTAGATTCTCAATGCTGTGCTTTAACCCACTGCGCCACCAGGGAGGGCCCCAGTCTTGCTCTTTTAAAGTGAAATAAAATGATTGTGAGTGACGGCCTTACCAAGAGCCAGTATTTGAAGCTTTACATGGAAGTGGGTTTCGGTGTAGGTAGAAGGGTGGGCTAGGAGACTTGTTTTCTCCTCATTATGAGCTCAGTTAAGTGTGATGGAAAAGACAGCACTGGACACCCCCACCAGGCTGGCAGATCACATGGATGGAAGAAGCTGACGTGATTCGATGTCTGAGAGAGATGCCCTGTGGACAGGCCACAAAGTCGTCACGGACATGTTGCGGGTGAAATCGATGGCTCTTTCTCATGCACGTTTCCGTTTCTCTTTCCTGAGTCTCCCATGGACCCCATGGACCCCATGCCTCCAAGCCTGCAGGGAGGTTGCCCAGCACTGTGTTGTGTCTGGAGATGCCGGAGCTCCAGGGACCTTGGGCCCCAGCTTTGAAAAGCCCCCACCTCAGTCAGACCTGGTGCAAGGCTCGGGGAGAAGACAGAGGCCCAGTGAAGGACTCGGGGGGCACAGACTCTCCAGGAAGGTGTTGGGGCTCGGTCATGGGCTCAGCCTGCCTTGTGCCGGGGTGAAGCCCTAAGGAATGGGAGCATGAAGGGAGGCTGATCCCTTCATGTGAGTTTTCCATGAGCGGCAAACTTCAGCAGGCAACAGGGAAGCAAAGAGAATTCCTTGCCCTCCGCTCCTGTTCCATAGTGGAGGTGGAGAATTAATAATGTATCTTGTCGATCCCGACACATCCAATTCCGACTTTAATGTCTAAAACCAGACTGCGTCCTGCTAGTGATGGTGACAGCCACCGGGCCAGTGGCTGGGGTCTTTCTTTCCCAGCTGTCTGTCAGCAGTGCTGGGTCTCACTGGCGCCATCTTGGATTTGATGAAGTTCTCCAGTGTTTCAGTCACAACTGTGGGGGAGAGAAAAACTGCTCAGGGTATCAGGCGGGAACAAAGGCAGGAAAGAAAATGGTTGATGCCCCAAGTAGTGACTGACCTTAAATGAGATGGTTCGCAGAGGAGATGAAGGCGAAGGGGAGCGATGAGGGCCGTGCTGCCCCTGGGGGCATCTAAGGGAAACAAGGAGGGGCGACAGTCTTGAAAAAGGGGTGAAAGCTTGTAAGGAGGGACAGGATCCAGGGGGAATTTTAACAGGACCCCCACAGCGGCCATGTGCCAAACGGCCTGTAGGGGGCGAGGTGGAGCAGGCGGGATTATCCAAGTGTGGGATGGTGGAGTCTCATCCAGGCTGGGTGGTGGCAGAAGAGCTGGGCTCAGGGTATATTTTGCATGTAGATTGAGCGAGTATTGCTGATCAATTTAAAATGACGTAGTGTTGGTGGTGGGGCACAGTCCAGAGCAAAGCCAAGGTCATTCTGCAAAGTTCCCATGGAGATGTGCTCCCAAAGCTGGAATTTGTGTTGGCCAGCAGCTGGTGGCTCCATGCTCCCAGGCAGCTTTACTTAGACTGTCCTGAGGGTGGGTGGCAAGGCTCAGAGCATGGCCCACACCTAGGGCCACCCACCCAGGGCCCAGACAGTGTGGGGCCCTGGTGAATCACACTGTATCTAAGGTGAATCACACAAGGGGTCCGTGGCTATTTGTGAGCTGGGAAATAATCAGATGATTGCTGCAAATCTGGAGATTGTCATGTCAGTAGGAATCAGTACAAGGAGGAGCCTGGACCTCAGCAGTGGACTGTCCAGCCCCCCTCAATGGGGGGTAGTCTTTTTCACCCCAAACTCTTGCTTGAGTTAAGGACTATCTCATGCTGAGCTCGGGCCTGTAGCTATTAGCGGGAAGCTGCGGGGAGTGGGGTGGGACTAAGAGGCTGGAGGCCAGCCCACAGTGTCTGCCAGCTGGCCGCTGGCCCCTCCTTGAATCTTAGACTGAAGAAGACCCCTGTTGTGGAGGCTTTGGCCAGCTCCATGCAGCAGCCACTGCAGGTCAGGGTTCTGCCACAGTGAGCAGGACTGGGGCCCAGCACAACAGAGCTCCCACCTTGAGTGTGTGGAAGGTGGTGGCCTGCGGCTGCCTCCCAGCCCACCTGCCAGCCGCCAGGGAGGGTTTCTGAGTTCCCAAAGCTAAGCCCCAGCACTCCTCACGCTCCTGGGGACTGTGGAGGTGGAGGAGCTCGGTCTTTTGATCTGAGTGCTGCTAATGGTTGGGTTATGAGGACGATAGAAAGTTCTGGAAGTACGTCCTAGGTTCTGGTTGTCTTAAAATAAACGTCCATACCAGATTCTAGAGAGAGTACATAGCTATGTTCTGAATGAAATGGTGAAACCGAGTTGCTTTGTGTCAATAGCGTGAAGTATGGGGGTGAGGGAGGGTGCTGGGCCACCTACCTCATCTCCTCCAGAGCTGTAGCTGCTGAGTGAGTCCTGGGTCTGGCCCCTCCCTCCAGGGAGACCTCCCAGGACTAGCAAGCAAGGGCCACTGGGGAATGAGCTGCTGGTAGGAGTGGGGGTGCCCTCCTCTCCCCCCCAGGGACATCCGAGCTCGCTCTCTCCCAGGCGGCGGGAGGACTTCTTCTCACTGCCCTTTCCAACTTACCGCAGCGGGCTCCTGTTTCCAGCCGGTGGAAGATGGATGATTTCATTATTTGTGGCTCTGGGCAATAAATCTGGGAGTTGGGGCGAAAGCGAGCACTTTCCCCACGCTGCGACTTCCGCTTGCTGTTATTCATCATGTTTAATCACCGCTTCACCCCGAGGGCGCGGCTGGGGCAGCCGCGAGGGGCGTCCGCTTCACTCCTGGGGGCCGAGGCCGGGCAGGGCTGGCTCGGGGGGTTTAGAGGGGGCGCCGGGAGGGGCGCCGCGAGCAGCCCCCCGGGCCCCAGAAACCTCCCTGGGCGAGAGCGAAGCTCTGACAAGAGAAGAAAAGACGCTTGGCGAGGGCCGAGCCGGGGCTTTGATTGGAGATGAAATGTGTCCTTGTTTGTGTATCAGCAATTTTCCTCCCAGATGAAGGGTTTTGTCTCTCCCGGGCGCTTCAATGGCCGCCGCGTGCCCTCGTAATTAAGGTGGCAGCCACTGGGGCTGGGACCGGCTGTTTGTGTTAACACGTTGGGGGAAGCCAGCGTGGCTTGGATGGGTTCCTGGGCCTCAGGGGAAAAACAAAGACTGGAGGAAACCCCTCCAAATAGACGCCCCGCGGGGTGATGTCGTCTGGGAAGCGCAGCAGGTTGGCCCTGAATGAAGGGGCCATGGGGACCCCTCTCTGGTTGGGGGCGCAGTGAAGAGGAGGACAGAGATGGCACCCGAGAGTGCATGAGCCAGATGTAAGGCCAGCACCCCAGAGGGCCAGGTAGGAGGTGTTCTCCAGGGAAGGGGGCAGAGTGTATTGTTCCCAGTGAAGACAATGGCACCCCCCCAAGCACACCCCCCATTGTGTGCAGGCAATTAACTTCCTCAAAGAAATGCACTTGCTTTTTGTGAAACCTACACCTCTGTTGATCTGTCTTCTCTTGTTCTTGCAGAGGAATGATAGAGACTGGCTTTTCCTGTGGAGGCCCAAAGGGCAGCCATGTGGAAGACACCAGTGCTGACTCAGCCTCTTCCCTGAGGTCCAGCAGGCAGGGGCCAGGTCAGGCAGGTTTGGGCAGCCATAACTTACTCTCCTCTGGAATTGCCCCATGGAAGCTTCTTCCAGTTTGTCCCAGCTTTGGTTTCACAAAAGAAGCTGGAAGATCAGGTTTTTATGTGAAATCTGCTTTTTCAGCTTGAGATAGAAATGGCCAGTAGATGGTACAATATTTGAAGTGTAGAATATGATGATTTATTTGATCTTTGCATACACAGAGGAATCTTCTCATTTTTGATATGGAAACCAGCTGTACAGACCTGTGTGTTGAGGCCTCCCCCTGCCCATCTTTTGCTGGACAAGGCCTGCTGTCAGCGGGCCCCCAGCCTGCCTCTTGTCGCCCGCCTGGGGCCGTGGGCAGCCAGCTGAGCTACATACCTGTAGCAAACTGCCCTCTAGCTTTGGTGAATGACTGTTTTGGCTGTCTAGGATCCAATTTCTTCATCCACAAAATCAGCCCCTTCTGTCTCTGCCATGATTTATATGGAGACTCTAAAACTTACTTATCCTCCCCTAAGTTTGGCTGGTCCGGACAGACCAGGCCCAGATCAGAGGGTCTGTTCATCTTTATATATATATATATTTTAAGATTTATTTATTTATGCATACAAGAACTGGGGTTTAGGCCAGAGAGGATTCACCAGAGACAGAGTGGGGAGCAGAACAGACAGATTGACTGAAATACACTGCTGAGGAGCAGTGGGTGAGACAGGAGAGGTCTGCCGTGCCATGTGGCTCACTCCCTGGCCAGGGGTCGAGCTGGTGCTGCAGTGGCTGCGGATAGCTTGAGCCACCAGGAAGGGCCTGGGTCTGTAGCTTTGGCTGTTGTGCCCGAAGGTGGCTACCTTGACCACTTTTTTGAACAATAAGGAATGCTTATGCTATGATGGATGGGGTGACAAGGTTCCTCATACAACCTGTATAAAACCTCACTGCTCCTGTAATTTGAGGCTCAGCCTTTGGGACTGACCCCACTGAGTCCCACTGAGTTGACAAGTAAATCTCTCTTTACCTCTCTGAGTGCCATCTGATTTCTCTGGGAAATTGCCGTCACGAGGTCGTCACTAAAAGCAGATAAGAAGGAGGTCAACTTGGAGTAAAAGAAACACAAAATCCCAATATCTCAACTAGGATTTTACTTCTGATGATGGAGATTTCTTGGAGATCTTGACCTCTTCAGCAAATCTCAAAGCAAAACTGTTTTCAAATTAATGGACAACATCGTGTTCCAAAACTCAATAATGTCTGTTTTCCCTTCACCGTTTTGGTGATGATGGAGTAATTATTTGCTTTATGTTTTACTCTAAATGGATTCTATATTTTTTTTTAAAAGATTTATTTATTTATTTATTTGTGCATACAGAACTGGGGTGCAGGCCAGAAACTCAGGGGCGGTGAGAGGTTTCACCAGAGACAGAGTGGGGAGCAGAACAGGCAGATCGACGAAGTCCACTGCTGAGGGGAGCAGCGGGCGGGTCAGGAGAGGTCTGCCACGCCATGTGGTCACCTCTGGGGCAGGCGGGAATCGAAGTCATGCGGAAGTGGCTTTAGCTTCTCAGTGCAGTGCTTTAACCCGCTGCGCCACCAGGGAGGGCCATGGATTCTATATTTTTTCCAAATAAATTAAAAATGAAAATTCGATAAAGCTCAACATTGAAATTTAAGGGATGCATTTAAATTGGTGCACAGAGGAAAGATATAATTTTAAATGCACATGTTCAAAAAGATAAAAGGTCAGTGAGCTAAGATTCTACCTCAAGGCTCTAGAAAACAAGATCAGTGCGCATCCCTGCCAAGTAGAATAAAAAAGAGAGACTAACTGAAGTCAATGACATAGAAAACAAAAGTTAACAGATAGAATCAATGGAGCTAAAAGTTCTTTTAAAAGATCAACAGACTCAAGAGGTCCACGACTACCAGTTTTTAATCACTCAGTCCTCGTGGAAAGCACTTTCAGCCCCTCTCGCGCAGTTCTAAATCGAAGTGATTCTCTTCAGTGGCTGTGCGGATTCTGCAGGGTGGCGGTACAGGCGACCCTCCTTTCCTGTCCCCAGTCTCTGCTTTGCACGGACGGGGGTGCTGCGGCCCCCTGTGCGAAGCAGCCCAGCCTGTGTTCACTTTCTGCCGCTGTGCCACATTTAGTCAAGGCACTTACGCTGTTTATTGACAAACAGTGCGACTGTGCACTGACAGGTGACAAGGGAGTGTGAGCATCATTCTGATCTGTGCTGGAATCCCAACAACCGTGTGGGTGACTAGCGTGGTCTTGACTTTGTTGTGATGGTCTGGACTTGGTGCCGTGTCTTGAGATGTGTCTGTCCGTGTCTGTCACCCGCTCCGTTGTTTCTGGTCTGGGCCATCAGGTACAAGGCTACCGTGACACCCTTGTGCATACTAGTACAGTGGTATATACCTGTGTGTCTGAGGGCAGGATTTCCACCATTTGGAGGGCTGAGGTATGCTTTGCCACGGGTTGTCTATTTATAGACATCGCTCCTTTATCTGGCCAATTCGTAAGAGTTCTTTGTATATTGTAGACATGAACCTTGCCTATTGCTGCCTTACAAATGCTTTCATAGATCTTTAAGGACCTTGTTTATGTCATCATTTTATATCCCCAATTTCCAATGTTTAAAATGTTCGGCGTCCTCCTTTTGTACCTTCAGGATTATTCCTCTTGGTTTGTAAAGTCGCCCCAGCCCTTCTAGGTTGTAATTGCAATGTCCTAGATTTTCTTGCAAAATATATGTATAAGGCAGAAGGTAGGTCCTTCAGAGTCTGTCTGAGCAGCAGGAGGCTTGTCCTTGGCCATGACCTTCCTGGAAAAGCCCGCTCCTGGCGTCTGCGCGAGGTGGGGTGTTCAGGTCTGGACGCGCGGGTCTGACTCAGGCTGGCCACGTGGCAGCGCTCGGTCTCCACAGGTTTTGCAGAGGTTGTCAGGCCTGCGCTACAGGTCACCTCCCACCCCTGTCCTCTTCCCTCACTCCCCTTTGCAAGTGTTGACCCCTCTAAAACTGGGAACTGAGAAAGAGCTCCAGTTCCATCTCTGGAGATAGCCCCCTTCTCCCTCCTGCCCACCATCTGCTCGCTTGGCTCACCTGGCCCCCTGCTGTCCACCTGGATTAGCATCTCACCACTTGCTCCCCTCGGCCTGTGGCCGTCATCTCTTGGAAGGTCATCACCAAGCGCCTCCCAGGTGCCCTGCTCAGCCCTCACCCCTGCTGCCTGCTGGGAATGAAGCCAGGTCTTCCGTCCTCAGCACAGAGCCTGTGTCCGCACGCCTGGCTCCATGGGTGGCCCAGTGTGCCCCTCTCCTGCCCCTGATGTCCTTTCTACTTAGCTGCGCAGCTGCCCCTGCCCACCTCCTGCTCTCGGGCAGGTGGGCTCCCCTGCCCCCGCCCTGTGCCGCTTGCACACGCCTCCCTCCTTGGCCTCCTGGCGCTTGCCCCCATGGCACCTCCTCTATAGGTTCCCCTCTGACTTTGCTGGCTATGCCCCGCCCCTCCCCCACCCGTCCCCTCCGGCTCCTTCGGTCTTCACCTGGCTACCGTAGGCTTTAAACAGGGCCTTAGACTGGACTCCTCCGGCCGGCATCTCTGAGACTGGGGTGGGTGCCTAGTTTATCTGGAGGTGATGCCTGCTTGCTCGGGCAGGAGAGGGGGATGTGACGGGACCCCGGCAGGATGCTGACAGGTGGCCACCTTGGGAGGGACGCAGGGGTCCTGTGGGGATGGCCTCCTTGGGGACGTGTTGGGCCAGGCAGCGGGGAATGTCCCCAGCTCCTGCCTGTCAGGCCTGGGGCTGCTCCCAGAATGTCAGCTCCCGGGCACGTGGTTCCTGCGGTGCGGGCCAGCCTCGGAGGCAGGACAAAGTCACGGTGGGGCCAACGTGGCCAGGAAGGAGGTGTCAGGCGGCACCAGCGCACTGAGCTCGGGTCCTGGCCATCCCCGGCGTTGTCTCCCTCTGCGGACGGCTCTGGTCTTTGCTGCGTCTGCGGGCTCCCAGCTGTGTGGGTGTGTGTTGGGCCCTCCTGAAAGACCTGTGGGCGCGCGTGTGACGCTCAGGGGTGCTCGCAGGCTGCTGGGTGCCCACGCCCGCTGAGCGCCCTGCTCTAGAGCGAGAGCTCTGACCACGCTCACCTTCCTCCCGTGCTGTCCAGTTAGTCCGAAGCTGCTGCCCTGTGAGGCCAAGTGGGCTCTCTCAGCAGCCTGGGCACGACCCAGGGGCTGGCCCACTGCTCCCAGCTCCCTTTCCCAAGGTGCTTGGTGGCTGCTTCTGCAGAGAGGCCTTCAGATGCTGCCCAGCCGGGAGTCCCGAGGCGCCGCGTGGTAATAACCCCAGTTACCCGGCCCTGGGCTCAAGGGGACGGCAAGGAGCCCAGCAAAGCCCCTCAGCGCACCTCGCTGGTGATGAATGGTTTCGAAGCCAGTGCGCCTGGTCTGACCAGGAGAAGGAAACAAATACAAGTGTCCCCTTTTCCTCTTTGGTGGGGACGTTGCAGCCACCTGGACGCCACTTGAGACTGCCCGTGTGTCTGTGCCCCGAGGACGTGGACTCCTGGGCCTGGTCTCCAGCTGGAGGCCGAGGCTTGTGTCCATGTCCAGGCCCAGTATGGGGCCAGGCACAGGCGCAGGCGAAGCTAGGAGTGGCGTCTGCTGCCCGGACGAGGTGAGACAGCACCGGCCTGGCCTGCAGGGTGCCCGATGCCCCAGCATCTGGTGGGTGTGACCACACTGAGATGGGCTTGGGTGAGGCGGCCGGGATCACTGCAGAGGAGGCTCCCACCCTGAGGAGACTCCGTGGCTGTTCACCTGTCACGGGGACGTCAGGTGTGACCCTGGGTAGAGGTGGGGTCTGCCAGAACTCTCTTATTTGCAAAGCAGCTTTCCCCCTTTGGAATGGCTGAGCCACTTGTGGGGTGATGCTTTGAGAGCCCGGGGCTACCTTGTTCTCCAAAATGCTCTTCTTCAATGATTTTGAAGAAAATTAACCTGATTTAATTAGCATTACATTTTTATTATTATTTTTTAAGATTTATTTATTCATGCATACAGACTGGGATACAAGCCAGAGGTGCAGGAGGCAGTGAGAGGATTCACTAGAGACAGAGCAGGGAGCAGAACAGGTGGATCTACTGAAACACACAGAGTGGGAAGGAGCGGGCAGAAAGGAGAGACTTACTGCACGTGTGGGTCAGCTCCCTGGCCAGGATCCAACTCATGCTGCAGTGGCTGTGGACAGCTTCACAGTGCTGCGCCTTAACCTGTTGCACCACCAGGGAGGACCCCATAGTTCCATTTGTAAATCCTATCATTGCATATACTATCAGCTGCATTATCCAGTCATTTGGCTCCATCTTCTTTAGTAACACTATGAGCTCACAGATTCTGTAAGAAAATTCAGTGTGTTCCTATCCATTTCCATGTTTTTTTAGACACAAATGTTTTTACATTTGTCTGGCAGAAGCCTTTTACCAGTTTCTGTTCCCCTTTGACCTGGTTCCTTCATTTTTATTCTTGGTTCTCTGCCTGGGACCTTCTGAAAGCTCATGTCCTAGGAGATAAAATGCTGGCACATTCTTTACTGGGGAGAAGAGAACATGGTGGCAAACCCCATCAAAGTGTGTATGGAAATGAAGGAAAGAAGGCGCTCAGCCTGGCCTGCGTGTCAGATATCAGCACTCTGTTCTGGGTGTGAAAGTGGGATGGAGCGGATACAGGAAATGTCTTCTTATCAGCTAACCCAGGGCTCAGCAAAGAGATCTCATGCCGTCTGTGTCATTGTCTCGACAAGAGTTGGACAGAGAAGGAAAATAACACACACAGAAGACCTCTGTGTGGCTGCTATTGCTAGCAGGTGGATGTAGGTGAAAGCACACCTATCACACTATTCTGTAATTTTCTATGGGTGTGACATTAAAAAAAAAAAAAAAAGAACTTGGGAAAAAGAAACCAAACAGGTAGAAAATATCAGAAGAGATGGGGACTGTTGGGATCAGAGCAGCTGGCCTCTCTGCCAGTCCTCAGAAAACACGTTCCCTGGCTCGTCTGGCTGCAGGGACATAGGAAACAGCCAGCTTGTTAAAACAGCCTTTGGGGGATACGATCTAGACAGATTGGCAGAGCAATTCTCTCCCTCAAAGGAAGAGCGGGAATGGAGAAGAGGCAGCAGGGACGGGTGGGCTGAAGGTGGGAATTTGCTCACCAAACTCTCAGCCTGCGCAGGCATGTCCTCGATGCTATTGATTTAACCCCCACAGCAACACTTAAAAGACTGGACAACCAAGGTTTTCAGGAGTCGCAGACCTAGACATAGTACAAATCTGTCATCTCAGACAAAAATGAGCAGTAAAGAAATATGATGAAAGCAATTAACCATGAGGAGAGAGGGTCAAATGTTCCCTGACATAGAGATTTAAAAGATTCTGACCACAGTCTATCTGCTGTTCAGTGACAGTCCTTGGGCTGCAAGGTCAGTGGAGACATCCCGACCCCTCACCTGAGCTGAACTTTGGCCCAGAGGGCGAGTGTGGGAAGCAGGCAATGTCCCCGTGCTCCGTACACGGTTGGGAGGGGGCTGCCCTGGTGGGTGCTGCACCCCTTTGCTCTACTGCAGGAAAGGAGGCCTCTGAGGACATGGCCTTCTGGGTGAGCCATGTGGCGAGCAGGGTGGAGGAGGCTCCGAGGAGGCTGGTCTGGTGGTCTGCAGACGCTCAGCCAGCGCTCCACAGGATTCAAAGCCTGAAGAACATAAACTAAGGGGCTTCCTCCTCAATTTGAAAAGCTCCAAAGACTCTTACTTTGGAGACCTGCAGACCTCATAAAGTCAGCCTCTGCTGTGTCACAGTGGACTGGCTGATGTGTGAAGATTTGGGCATTTTATTTAGGTGAGCGGCTGGGAACGTATTCCAGCCTTCCCCGGTCCTGCCCCCTCCATGCCACCTGCAGCTGTGGAAGGAAAGGCCATTGTCACTAACGTAACTTACGGGGACACTTTCTGATTGCACTCCAGTAGAGATATAAGCAAATTAGCCAATTAAGGCAGCTCTACTAACTACATTCCATGACCAGGCAATTTGCTATTTACTTCCCCCAAGGACAAAGGAAGTTAAGAAAGGAAGCAAATCAACATCCCAGGAAAAAAATCTTTGATGAATGAATCAAAATGAAAAATGTCTTGATTATTGAAAACATCTAAAGTGGTTCTCACTCCAAGGTTGAAAGTTAACAACCTCTTCCCAAAACAAAGTTTCTGTAACTCCTTCGGGGTATGAAAAAAAAGGAGGGGGACGGAGTAGAATAAGGAGGAATATTAAGAGCAGATCTGTCCTGTGTCACATCTGGAGGCTGGTGTCTCTTGAGATCCAGTAAGAGATACATGGCTGTGAAGCAGACAGAGTTGGCAGAGTGGATTTGTGGACAAATGAAGCCTCATGAACAACTGAGTCCCCTTGTGTTTTAGATGTGCCTTTCTGAGGGCTCCTGTCTTCATGTCCCCACCTTCTCATTCCTGGGCTGGAGCCACTGACCACAGATAATAGTGGGGTCCAGAAGAGACAGAGCCTCTCAAGCAAGGAGAACATTCCAGGGAGCTGGTGCGTGTATGTTGGGGGAAGACTGGGAGTGAGGGTTGAATAGAGGAGAGGGTCTCACCAGTCTGCCTGCTGACTGAGGTGTGGTCACATGGCTCCCTCTCAGGACTTGGGACTGGGGGTGCATTCCCATGGACAGTTTGGGGAGCAAGAAACAGCGAAGTCCACCTCCACCCCTTTCTTTGCACAGGGATGGGCTCACATGGGTTGGATGTTGCTTGAATCAGAGTGAATGCTGACTATGTGTGCCTCATTCTCTGTATTTTGTGTTTTAGACAAAAAGCTAATGCTATATATTACAGGCTAAGACCCTTTTGCTTTTCCGAGAAGTATATTTTACTAGAGTCAGATGTCTGAGGTCAGTGAAGTACCAGCCTCTGATGGCCCTGAAGGCAAATCATTTCAGCACCAGGACAGCTCCACACACATAGCAAGTGCTCAATAAATATCTCTGTAAAGACTGAGTTATGTCCGAGGACAAAGCCAAGAGACGCTGCTAATGGGCCGATGAGATGCTGAGTGGTCTCAGCACAGGGATTCTGGGCTCAAGATCCTCATCTACTGAAGTGGCTATAAAGAAAAATGGAGGGTCTAGACACAGGAGTCACAGGGATGGGGCTCCATATTTGGTAACTCCCACTCCAAAGTCAGTATTGTGCGTGGGATGCGGCTGTAGTGGTGTACTGGCAAACCAGTTCCTTGGAGGGAATGGGTGGGAGAAAGCCCTGGTTTGATGCAAATGCTGATTTCTGTCGTGTAAATTCTTATACCATCACTGATTCTAAGCTTCCAGCTAGTCAAATTCATGAACATTTCACAGTCACCTCTCAGAGCGGTCTGTTCTCCACACTCTGTGGGGGATGAGGGACTAGGTTAGATCCCAGGAGGGGGCCTCTCAGCAGATACCTTGGCGGGGGCGGCAAGGGCTATCGCAGGCTTGTACATCTTGCCACACAACAAAGAATTTTATCTGAACTCACAAAGTCACAGGCCATGAGGACCTGGCAGACCCATAACAATTAACACTGGAGAAGAGAAACCAGCAGGGATGAGGATAAGGCAGGACCTTCAAGAGAGGCTGAGGACTTTGGAAGGATTAGGCCAGGCCCCTGGGAAGACTCTAGAAGATTTTGAGGCTTTGGAAAATGACTCCTTTGATCAGCCTGCAAAAGTCAACCCTGGAGGGAGAGCTGTTGACTGTACGACCATTTCAGCAGATAATTATGCAAAAATTTACTCTTTGATTCATTTTTTTTGATTGCTCTAAAAACTAGGGCAACTTTGCTACCATGACCTAAAAGAATTTAAATATTAGTAAAAACTTAGTTTTCATTAAATTTAGTTTCACTTTTCTGGATAAAGCCTTTTGATCAGAAGAGGTGGTGGGGAACAGAAGCCCTGGTGGCAGAGACTAGTGAGGCATCTACCTGTGACTCTGTGTGTTCACCTACAAGATGGGAATCCTAACAGTACCTGTGGCCTGGAGGATTAAAGAATCAGTTTTTATAGAGTACTGAGGACAGTGTCCGCCTAATGTGAATCCCAGAAAAATATTTGTGAAGTAAAATCACAGAACCAGGAAAGCAAACCAGGTTTCTTAATTGACATTGGCACAGTGTGCAATGTGCCACCTAATTTTTTTTAAAGATTTATTTATTCATAAGCCAGAAAGAAGAGGCGACACAGCGGGTGGTTTCACACATAGCAGGAATATAATGGACCATGCAAGAAAATAATAGTGATATTGGACAGGGGGTGGATATGCCAGAGACATTTTATGGGGTTGGAGTGGGGAATGGGATCAAAAATGGTGGGGGGAGGGAAATGCACTGGACTATGGTGATGGCACACGGGTGATCTGGTGATGGGAAACCCAAAGAGATTACAGCTGAGATGGACAAAGGCACAAAATTATGTAAAAACAAACTATTATATTACAAAAAAATAAGTATCTGGGGGAAATGACAAAAAGAAATATTTATTTATTCATACAGAGCTGGGGTATTCATACAGGCCAGAGGTGCAAGGGTGGTGAGAGGCTTCACCAGAGGCAGAGTGAGGAGCAGGACAGGAAGATCAAGGAAGGACACTGCTGAGGGGAGCAGTGGGTGAGGCAGGAGAGGTCTGCTGTGTCCTGTGGGGCAGCTCCCTGGCCGGGGATCGAACTTGCATGGAAGTGGCTGTGGCTAGCTTCGCAGTGCTGTGCTTTAATCTGTTGCATCACCAGGGAGGACCCTGTGCCACCAGATTTTACGATGAAAACAGGTGAACAGCCCAGCTCAGACAAAGAGGAGAGACCTCCCGATGGGGAGTGTGCGCACACAGACAAGGAGAAGGAATGGTTCTAATTCCTTGCATGTGCCTGAATGATATACATCAAGGCATGTGATAAGGTATCATACAGTTGGACTCTGGACTGTCTGCTTTCCTGCATGGATTTCTGACCTTGGCCAAGCTAAGGATGGACTGTTTACGTCATGAAATATGGGTCTGGGCCCTCCCTGGTGGTGCAGTGGCTGGAGCCCTGCACTGTGAAGCTAGGCCAAGCGTGGCTGCTTCAGTGGGAGTCCCATCCCTGCCCCAGGGGTGACCCACAGGGCACGGCAGACCTCTCCTGGCCCGCATGCTGCTCCCCTCAGTAGTGTATTTCAGTCCATCTGCCTGTTGTGCTCCCCACTCTGTCTCTGGTGAAGCCTCTCTCTGCCCCTACACCTCTAGCCTGTACCCCACTTATGTATGCATAAATAAATAAAATCTTTAAAAAAAAGAAATATGGGTCTAGCTTGCCTCCAGCTTTTAGGAAAAACTACATAACAGAGACTTTGAGACACCCTGCTGGAAACTTTTGCTCCAGATGTCCTGAAACCAAAATTCTGCACCGTATCTCTGTTCACATTCCAGAGGAAGATCACCACCTGGGTGACAAGAAAGCAGCCTGGAGAGCTGCCCCTGGACACTTCTAGGGCCTCTGAAGCTTGCTATGTTCTCGTTCTCTTTCTTTCCCATAACCACCATTTTTATTAAAGCCTTGAATTAGTATAAAAAATAAATCAGAACAACAGGGTGAAACTTTGGGAGCCAATTTAATTAGATTGACCTTGAACGGCTTAATCTGGCTCATCTTCAAATGATAAAGAGCTTGCGTTATTACATGTGATCCTTGCTGGGAAGAAAAGTCACCATGGTGTCATGAGAGGGGAGCCCTCACCTCAGCCCTGGGGCAAAGTGTGGAGATGCTACAACACACTAAAGACTCACCCAAGAAGGTGCCGTTTCATTTGAGACATGACAGGTGAGCTGTAATGGGGAGAACCCGGTTCAGGAGGAGTCGACATCATGTGCAAAGGTCCTGAGGTCCTGGAGAGCCTGCCGTGTCCAAAGCCAGAGGAGAGGCCAATGTTGCGGGCACCAGGTACGTGATGTGGGTAGGACTGGACAGGGAGAGGCCCAATCTCAGGGCCATGGATGGCCTCTGGGAGGGGGCAGCAGGGGTGCGGCTGGGACATTCCCCCTGGGGTGTTTTCCTGTCAAGGGGTGTTCTCTCTTCCCCATTTCTCAGCCCAGCCTGTTTGACCCTAAGAACCTGGGTGGGTTGGGGGAACCACCGCTTTAGGAAGTCACATCTCGGGAGGAAAGCTGAGCCCAGGGTCAGATACTCAGCAAGGAACTGCGTGTGGGCGGCAGGGTCTGAGGGCCAGTCAGCAGTGGCATCTTGTTCCGGGCAGAGCCCGAGGCTGGGCCGTGGGAGGGCCTTGGGCCAACGCAGGAGTCATGGGTGGGTGGCGGGGCCAGCCAGGGAGAGCGTCAGCATGCAAGTCCCGGCGCTGGGGGACGGCAAGCCCGGTCTGCGGCGGGAAGTTCAGATTCCGCACGGGGCTGCAGCTCGTGTGGGGAACTGAGACGTGAGCGCGTCTCCTTGCAAAGAACCTCAGTGCCAATGGTTTGCACCCTGCAAAGTGTTAGTTACGAACGTTCCTGCAGGGGATAAGCCCACGTCTGTCTCATCGATGGTGGAATGAATGGCCCATTTCACTGAGTAACACACGTAGCATTGGGAGCGAAAAAAAGAGGTGACCAGTGAGGGGAAGCAGTGAATTCCCTGACAGGGACGCTGTGAACCGCCAAGGGCCCGCGTGACGGGCACCCAGCAGGCTCCTCCTCAGCCTGCTGCTGTTCCCTGCTTGGCACAGGTGAGAGCTTGTTGTCTAGCAGGGAAAATCTCCTAATTAAACCGTATTTGTCAGAGACGTGAGATGTATTTGTGTTTCTGCACGCATGCGTTGTTCCAGCCTCGCAGTGTTTCCTCCGAAAAATGCTCCTTTCTGCTCAAAAAGGGCTGGATTGTTGCTTTCCCTCCTCCCCTGCGAGGAGAAGCTACAGGCGCCTTGTCTGCTAATCAGCTGCCCCCTTAGAGCGCCCCTGAAGTCATCCTCTGGAAATCACAGCTTCTGAAGGGGATAAACGTCCCCTCGCTGTCACACGTCAGAGCATCAGAGCAGCTAGTCGGGGCCTGGCGTGGCCGAGGTGCCGACTGGGACCCGGACCCCTCACTGCCTGCCGCTCCTGGGGCTTCTCTGTGGGCGCCGCGTCTCTGAGCCTCTCCGGAGCCCCGTGCTGGAGCTGTGATTAGCAATGCAGCCCCCTCTTCCCCTCGCTCTGACTGCTCTCACTTCCGTCTCTTGACAATGCTCCCGCCATGCAGGTCATCTGTACCTCTGCGTGGAGTCGGAAGTTCTCAAGTTCAAGGTCACTGGCAGGGAACCCACACGATTTCAAGTTCACGGACATCCTCTGCCGTCAGCATCCAGTACCCCATCAAGACAACGAGAGCTTGGCATTGTGGGCGAGTACAGATAACTTATGAGCTTGTCCGCGTGACCCACGGTCCCTGGTCTGCGTCAGTAAGTACTAAGAAAGCGGTTGGGCGGTGTCAGGAAGCATGGCCCGCCCTCCCCACCTGACATGGACGCGTTCGGGCCTGAAACTGAGTCCTCGTGGTGTGAAGCGGTCAAGATCCTGTGCTGTCGCGTTAGTGTCATGGAACCAGAGTGGAACCGGTTATTAAATGTCCCCCGGTTTGCCCTCCCTCCCACAGGCAGAAGAAAACACACAAGGCTGCGTTGCAGATGGGAATTGGTGTCTGGGAGCTCGTGAGAAGCTCACAGCCCGAGGAGGGGGAGCGGTGGGGATGCCACACACCGAAGTGACGATAATGTTCACTGGGAGAATTTCAGTCATCGGGCACCGCGGTTTCTGCTGTAGCTTATCCCTTCTGTCTCCCGAACAAAGTCAGGGTTCGTGAAACAGGCAACAGGGGTGAGGTGACAAGTCCTGCTTGACTAATTGTTACAGGGCAGGGAGAGGAGCATCCCTGAACCCCAAACCTGTCTGCTCTAAGTTCTGCCATCTGCCGCATCAAGACAAAACATATAAGACCTGTAATGGAAAGGAACTTTAATAAATCAGTGTGCAACACAGCAAACGTGAAGAAGGTAGTCTCTAAGTCCAGCACCAGAAGGGACCCCTCCCCTTGTGGGTCAAAGTCCCCCCAGAAGGGGTGGGCCCAAAGCAAGGCCGGAAAACCAGACACAGTCTAAAGCACCTTCCTGCAGGGAGCCACAGAAAAGGGTCAGACATGGCCAGACCAGTCTGGGAGGAAAAGAGCAACATCAAGATCAAGATAAGCGCTGCCACAGTCACCTCCCACGGGTCTCTCACCCAGGTCTGTGCCACCCCGGCCAGGGCCAGAAACAAGACAAAGCTTCTTCACCTGTCTCTGCTCCATGAGCCCCTCAGGTCTCTGTCTGGCTCCCGCCTGCTTCCTTCCTCTTCAGTCTCCTCTCAAGATTCTTCTCCTCCCTGCTCAGCTCCACCCTCCCCTGGGTGGGGCAGGGCACCTGGAGCCTCCCCTTTTCCTGGGGACCCCCTGTTACATTATGACCTGTGTAAACAACCAGCACCCTCCCCCCCACCCTGCCCTCCTTCAGCAGAGAGCACATCACTGAGGTGTCAAGTCCCAGCAGGATCCACACTGGAAAATGCAATCTGAGCAGGGGAGAAGAATTCAACACTACTTAAAGAAGTGGGCTCTTTGGGGACGAGCTTAACAGAAGAGCTCATGCTTTCCCAGGGAGTCTTTCTCTTTTCATGATCAAAATTGAGTCGTAATAGTCGTCAGAGGCCATTAATTTTACTTATGTGGAAGGGGTACAAAACCTGGACCAGTCTCCAGGAGAACTTCTCTTTCACAAGTCAATCAAATTATGTGCAATTCGAGCGAGAGTTCTCATAGGCAAGGTGCCTGGCCAAGTTCAATCATGTAAGAATTAGAAAATAATTGTATTTCTCCCTTGTGCCCCTTCCCCCCTCCACCTCCACCAGGTGATTCAACTGGTGGCCTCAGGGCAAAGGACCCAAGGGAAACTGATGAGCCAGGTGCCAGGGCCGCCTCCTGACAGGTAGAGGGAAAACTCCGGGCCTAAATATGGTGGGGTTGGGGGGCCGAGACGCTGACATAGTCCCCACCCCGTCAACTCGTGACTGCCAGGCCTCCTGCTGAGGAGTGGGGTCCAGACCCTCTGTGTCACCAGCAGAGTTTGTCCAGCATCACTCCTCTCCCAACTCTTCAGGGACATCAGAGCAAAGAAGGTCAACCCCAGTGGGAAACCCAGGGCCTTCCACAAAGCCCTCAGCTTCTAGGTGACAGCCCCTGGGCCCAGGCTGTGCTGTAGCTGGGCGGACTGGGACCTCGGGGCATGAACTCCAGACTCAGCATGGCCCCCAAGGTGGGGGGCAGGGCACATGCTGAACCAAGTTCTTAAAAGAGCATGCTGCATGCCCCAGAAAACACTCCAAAATAATGGCTATATTGTATTTTTACTGGATCCTTCAGTAGGCAGGTTCAGAAGTGATATGTTCTGATTTTATGGAAATACAGAAAAACCTGAGGAGTCTGCGGGAGCTAATTGGGCCACCCTCCCGTCTTCATAACTATTTTCACGTCGGGCAAGATCTAACCTGCCAGAGATGACAGCAAGCGTCACTTGCGAGTGCTTCAAGGGATGAAAATCCCAATATTATTTCACAAGTCCCCGAAGAATTCAGGCAATGGGTTTCCGCCCCCCAGGGAGTTCACAAGTGTTGACTGAGCCCTCGTGTGTGTTGGGCCTAGAGGTCAGCAGACGACAAGACCAGCAAGGCCTCTCTCGTGAGCTGAGCTCCTTATTGGCGCTGGTGGAAAAAAGCAAATAAGGAAAAAGTAAATCAATGGTGAATTGAAAAGTTCCAGAGAGAGAGATAATTGCAATAAACCACAGAGGCGTGATTGAGGGGAGGGGTGTCATTTCACATCGTAGGGTCGCGGGGGGCTCTCTGAGCAGGCGCTGCTCGGGAAGGTCTATGAGGAGGGGACCCCAGGCAGAGGGACCATTACAAGCAAGATGCTGCACAAAATCAAAGGTAACAGCTGGTGTACTGGGGGGATACGGACTTCTGGAATGTTTTCTTTCTTTCCCCACTCACCTCTCTACACCCTTCACAGAGGGTATCACTGTGGTAGCCAATTTGCTCCCATTTCAGACACTGGCAGGAGGCTGATCCACTTGGCGGTTTGTAATTTTTTGACCTTTCCCCTCTGCAAATAGGACAGGTTCTGGAGCTCCATTTTTTTAAAATACATTTATTTGTGTATATAAGAACTGGGGTACAGGTCAGAGGTGCTGGGTGTGGCGGTAAGAGGATTCACCAGAGACAGAGCGGGGAGCAGAACAGGCAGATGGACAAAGTGCACTGCTGAGGGGAGCAGCAGGCGGGACAGGAGAGGTCTGCCGCGCCCTGTGGGTCACTCCCTGGCCAGGGATGGAACTCACGACCTGGTGCTGCAGTGGCTGCTGAGAGCAACACAGTGCTGCGCTTTAACCTCTCGGACCACCAGGGAGACCTTGAGCTCCATTTTTAAATATACAAATTCTCTCAGTTCCTAGACATTTATCAGTCAAGTATGATTTAATTCACTCACTCGTTCCACAAATATTCGTGAAGTATCTGCTATGAGTCTGGCACTGCTCTAGGGTCTTGGAGCAAACTAGAAAGCGTCCTAATGTGGAGAGACAAAGACTGGCGTGGATCAGCAGAGGGGAGGCACGGGAGTCAGGTCCTGCCCGTGCCTGGTAGGAAATGAAGCCTCTTGGGGGTGGGTGGGGTGGGGTGGTTGCAAACGTGGTCTGTCAGGGAGGCCTTGCTGAAGTGGCACAGGGAACTACCTCGAGATTCTAGGGGAGGAGCTTTCCCAGCACAGGGAATATCATGCCAAAGCCCTGTGGTGGGACTGGACTGGATTCCCGGGCACAGGCAGGTTGGCAGCGAGGCAGGAGAGGCATGAGGGAGGCTGGAGGGCGGCAGAGCAGAGGGCCAGCTGGCCGGGCGCTGTGAGGACATTCAATAGAATTTTGGAAGGTGCCTGTCAACCACAGGAGCGACCCACCAGCAGCCCGACTGGCTGTCTCGCCTTAATCCCTGCTAATTATTTCATTTATTGAATTATTCACTGATGATTACTTGAGTATCCACTATATTAGTTATCTGTTCTGGAGTAAGAGATTATCACAGATTTAGTCTAAACCCCACTTGTTCATTATTTCAGTTTCTGTGGATCAGGAATGTGGGTGTGGCTTTTCCAGTCCCCCGCTGCAAGCTATCATAAGGTGTCAGCCAAGATCTCAGCCGAGATCCTGCTTGTTGGGTGGATTTGGCGCCTTGGACTTGTTTACTCGGGATCGCAGGTCTTTGCCTATGGTTGAAGGCTACCTCAGTTCTTTGCAAGAATGGTGTTTGCCCGGTGAATCTATAGGTGGGGAACCGACCCCTCACCCAAGATAGATGGCACCTGATGCATAACAACCCGAGTGGGGGCGTTGGCTCACAGGTGTGATGCATTCGTGGGCCTAGAAACCAATGTAGAAGGTCAAGCCCAGCACTCAAACTCTGCAGTGGCCGGAGGACAGGGAGGGACGTTCCCAAGTGTGGCATGCAGGGAGGGAAGGCGGGAAACTTCTGTGTTGTTTCAGATACATAAAGAGCAGTGTGTGTGCACGGGGCACAGTGGGAAATGTTTCTTACGGGGTGGGAGGGGGGGAGTTGCATGAAAAACCGGAAAACGGAAACTGTTTCATTGCCTTAGAGACACAGGACTGGGACTCTCCCCCAGGGCCCCTGGAGGTCTGGGCTCTGTTGATTTGGGGGCAGAGATGGTAAAGCCTGGAGAATAAAGAGAGGAAAGAGTGTGCCCGGCTGGCATCCTGATGCAGCCCCCATGTCTCAGTGTGGCGGGGGCATGCCAGGCCTGACGGAGTTGGGGTAATACTCAGCTCTCTTGGCCAGGGCAGGCTAAACTCTGCAGTGGACCAGACTGTATTTGCCCTGTTGGTGACTTGCTGGCAGTGAGCACAGCTGTCTCTGCCCACTGCCGGCCAGAGGGCCGGCTCCACCAGCAGCCGAGTCCAAGGGAAACAGCGTGTTCACTGGCTCCAGCGTGCCTGTCCTGCACCTGCCTGGCATTGCTTGTGGTCGTCCCCCAGGACACCTCGCCTCAAGGTCAGCTTCTGGGGAAGCTAAACTAAGACTGGGGACAGGGTGTGACCTGGTCTGTCTCCATTCTGTGCATAGTATGTATGTGTGCACCTGTCTGTGCACGCCTGTGTGCGTGAATTTCCCCATGAGGTGGATGGATTTGCACTAAATAATTGGTCGGAAAGCTGTGTCCAGGGCTTTAGAGCAAGGCAGCAAGGTGTGGTTCTGGGGCCCATATTTCTCACGGGTGGGGGTAGGGAGGGACATGCAGGAAGGGAACCCAGTGAGGGACCCCAGGAGGGCGCCCAGAGGCAGGAAGGGGCTAGAGAGGTGGGAGGCAGGAGAGATGGGGCGGGTGAGGGTGAAAGGGAGGGAGGCGGGTGCTGATGGGGCTGGGCAGCTTCCTCACGGCTGCCCAGCAGCCGCTGGACTCAGAAACTCACTCTGTCCCTCAGCGACCCTCCAGCCGAGGAGCTGTTAGAAAACTAAACGTGTCCACTGGACCCACGGGGCCATAGTGCTTCGGTCCCACAGATGCGGGGCCTGGACATGCGCGCACACACTCCCCACGGAGACCCAGCTCCTCCGGCGCCACGGACACGCCGGGCCGAGCCTCCGCGTCCGCAGCGCTGTGGGACCCGCTGACGGGGGAGGGCCCCGGTGCTGAGGGCGAGCCCTGGCGTCCGGCCACGCGCTCTCCATGGCAACCAGCCAACACCTGCGTGTGAGTTCCGGCGCTCAGGCTGCGGTCTCTGTGCTAATCAAGCAGACGCGCGGCTCCGGTTCAGCCTCCCACTGTCCGTGAGGCAGCGAGGCGCAAAATTGGCATCTGCGGTGAGAGCGCGCTAGCGCGCTCCCCGGCTCCCCGGCTCCCGCGCGCACGCAAGTCCACTTCGGCACGTGGGAAGGACGAGGTGGGGGCGAAACAGCTCGAAAAACTCCGCGGGTGTAAGGGGATTACAGTTGGTGGCTGCTTTCAAGGCATTTAACGTGGTGTCTTAATCCCAAGGTGGGTTACGGCTGGTGAATTCTAACGCGCCTCTGGCAGACGGTGGGTGGGAGGAGCGCGCACCCCCGAGGGCGAGTCGGCGATCTCGGGCAGTCCTGACCGTGGGGGCGGGAGAGGGACGGACGTCCAGCGGGACGTGTGGGGGAGCCGGACACGACAGCCGGGCCGCGGTGACGGGGAGGTCAGGCGATGGGAGGCCCGGCCACGGGGCAGGACTGACTCCGCGTTCCCTGTCTGGGGCGTGGACAGCGCGTGGGCTGGAGAGGTGGAGTCCAGCGAGGCGGAGAGAGAAGGCGAACGTGGACCTTCGGTGGGGAGCAGGGCCGGACCCAGCAGCCAAGGCGGCGGGTCCTAGGGGACCCCCCACCCCACCCAAGCACACGCAAGCCGGCTCCGGGCACTACTCAGCCGGTGCCCAACCCTGCGGGCTGGTTTTATGGCGGTTGCTCCCTGCAGGAAGGGGAAGCCCCCAGGGAGGCAAAGGAGCCCGCCCAGGCCGCAGGCCGCAAGTGGCCAAAGGGCAGGACGGCCGGCGGCTGGGCGACTGCGCCCGGGCTCTGGGGGAGACCACGGGGGGGGTGGGGGCTTCGGGTGCTCTGGGGGCTGGACGCGGCCCCACTCACCACATTTCCACGTGGCCCCTGTTGCCTGGCCACGGGGGGGCCCAGGCCAAGTGTCCCTGCACCCCCAGTCTGCGAGAGCCTCTGAGCTCCAGGCCTGTGGGCCTTTGCCTCTGTCCCCCTGCCTCCCTGCGCCCTGGGGCCGGGGCAGGTTCAGGACCTCGGCTCCCGCCCCTGTGGGCAGAGCTGACCCCCAGAGGCCCTGCTGTGGTCCCTCTGCAAAGGGTCACCCCGGAGAGGGGAGGCTGGCGCCAGGGTTTGGCTTCTGACCCCGCCTGGCCTGCCAGCGCCCTGGGGCACAGCAGCGTCTTTGTGAGCCCTGCTGGGGGACAGCGGCCTCTGCTCCTCCCCCAGGAGGGGACAAGCTGGGCTGTGGCCCCCCGCAGGGCGCACGGCCATCCATGAAATCGGCCATGTGCTGCAGGTCCTGGCAGGAGGCGGGGGCCGCTGAGGCCCAGGGGGAGCCCCAGCCCCATCCTGGCTCTGGAGCCCCAGAACCGCCCGGAGGAAACGCCCATCGGCGGGGATTGCTGGCAGCCGCCCAGACAGGCAAATTATTTCTCGCAAATTGCTTCTTAAGACTGAAATCCGGGCAGGACGCCGCAGGTTCTGCGTCTGTTACCCGCTGGGGCTCAGGTCTGGTCTGCGGGCTGGGGCTCACTGCTGGCGGGAGAGGTTTGGGGACCGAGG
This sequence comes from Condylura cristata, assembly GCF_000260355.1. Classification (NCBI taxonomy): domain Eukaryota; kingdom Metazoa; phylum Chordata; class Mammalia; order Eulipotyphla; family Talpidae; genus Condylura; species Condylura cristata. Next base: position 30,183,060 of record NW_004567123.1, on the reverse strand, counting down.
CCCCAGCGGCAGCAGCGTCGCCCCTCGTCTCTGCCTCCCAGGAGAGGAGCTGGCTGCGCAGTGCTGCAGGGCCTGACCAGGGGTGCATCGTCGGGGTGTCAGGTGGTGGAGGTTCAGCAACACGTGGTGTGTGCAGATGTGGGGGCACAGGCTGAGTGGGGGGGCATTGCACCCTGGTGGGTGCCCTGAGGGGAGCAGCGACTCATGGCAGGGGCAGATGTAAGGAGGTGGGGCTGGGGTGCAGGTCAGGGCGCTGGGAGCAGGAGTGCAGGTGGAGACCTGGGTGACCCCCAAGTCATGCAAACAGGAGAAGGGAGAGGCGACCCCCTGCAAGGGACTGAGATGAGCACCCCACAGGGAATGGCAGGGTCCAGCCAGCCCTGAGAGGTCACATGGAGCTGCTCTTGGGTCCCCAAGACCCACCCCCACTGTCCAGGAACCTGCTGGTCTCGTCCCTTGTCCCCCCGTGGCGGCTGCAAAGACAGATGCTCAGCAGCTGGTGGCGGGACTCCCTGCCACTGCCCTCTCCCCACACGGCCCCTTGGGCTGCTCTGCACCACAGCCTCAGTGTCCAAGCACCAGTGGCAGTCCAGCCTGGCTCCAGGTTGGTGTCTGCCCTCACGGAAAGCCCACCCTCAGCCTGGCTCGGCCGGTCCTGGGTGGAGCTGGGGCAGGTGGAGGAGGGGGGTGCATTGTCCCTCTGCTTCTGGGTTTAGCACTGACACCCCCCCCACACACACATCCTGATGACCCTGCACACACATCACTTCAGCCGGGCCACCAGGCCGCCAAGGCCACCATGCCCTGCTCATCGCTGCACCTCCCTCCCCATCATCTTCTCCCTCCCTCTCCATGCTGAGGGGAAGCCTCATGTCAGACTGCACAATGCACCCCCACTTCCAGGCTGACCGCACCTCATCTGTTTCCTATCCCTCTGCACCCCACTCCTCATGGGGTTTATCCAACTCCACCAGGCCCACCGGAGGGGCTGAGCTGAGAGACTGAGCTCCCTGGGGTGCTGTGAGGCTGCAGCCCGAATGCATGGTGGGCAATCCCAGCACCCCTCAAGGGGCAGCTTGGGGGTGGCAGAGGGCAGGTTAGCCAGAGAGCACAGGGGAGAGGCAAGTGGTGGAGTGATTCATTTTTCTGGAAGGTTTATTATGCTGTCATTAATTCTGTGTTGCATGTAAAAGTGTAGGCCCAGGCTCAGTTACAAGCGGTGCTCCCGTGCCAGCCAGCCCTGCCTTTTCATCACGCCCTTGCATATTGATTTTGACATCTCAGTTTAATCACAGACTACTGCGCTGCTGTGCTGGAATCCTGGTGCAGTTGGTGGGGCTTCCTCCATGGCCCGGAGATTTCCAGCAGCATCAGACAGCTGGGAGGGGGGGTGGGGGCAGCCTCGTCTGTGCGGGGAAGAACATGATGACCCCCTGAGAGTGTGGGTGTCCCAGGGAAACAGGGCCAGAAGGCATCGGCTCCGCTCCACTGTGGGCCTTCGAGGGGGCGCCGTGTCTTCAAGATCACTGGGCCTCCCTCCCTCTGCTGCTTCTGAGGATCTGTCTGCGCACGGCAGCATTGAAGTTTCAGGCGGTCCTCGTGCAGGGGATGACAGCAAGGTTCAGGGAGACAGCTCGCCTGATGATGCCCTGTTGGGTGGCTTGAGGGAATTTGTTTCTGACACCGCTTTCATTATTATTCCCATTCTGCAGATGAGGAAACTGAGGCTCAGGCAGGTAGGAAACGTGCTCAAGGGGCTAGGGCCTGGCTACCGAGCCCTGTCGTGGGGCAGCAAGCAGTCCCCAGGTCCCTTCTGTCCTCAGAATCTGTGATTCGGGGCCCCTCCCCCCAAAGGATGGTACTGTTGCTCCTAGCAATGATCAGCCTGGCCATTCCTGTCCTCTGTCTGTGGGAAAGTCCTGGTTTTCTGGGAGGTCACTTGGGGTCAGCGCAGAATATAGACATTTGCAAGTCTGAGCACTAATGCCGGAGGTCATTCTGGAAAGGAGCAGTTTTATCATCGAAGATGCCCCCAGGCATCTGAATGCAGGTTGTTTTATTTATTTATTTATTTATT
>NW_004567123.1:30172681-30179123 GCF_000260355.1 Condylura cristata | reverse complement strand
GCTTCTCCGGGCCGCTGGACTTGTCTGGTGGAAATCGCCACGTCCACCTCCTTGGCTCCTCCATGCGAGCAGGCCCGTCCTTAGGAGCTGACAGTTGGTGGCTTTGCAGGAAAGTGTCTCGAGGCAGCAGGAGGAGGGGCTGGGGAGCACTGGGACCCTGGGGGAGTCGGGAGTCGCTTTCCCAACCTGCACTGATCCCCCATCCCTACCTGCTGCAGCCAGTGCTGTGGCGCTGGTCAGGCAGGGGCACTCTGGGTGAGGCTTCCTGCCCAGGCAGCGGCTGGCAGGACCCTGCCCAGGGGGCTGTGGGCGCTGGTCTCTGGGCTGCCCACTGGGGCCTTGCTAAGTCTCCATTTCCTCATTTTTTTTTCTTGCATAGTTTTATTTGCAAAGTGAGTTTAATATTCAATTACCTGGATCATCCTATTAAAATTTAATCAAGGTCTTGATTGATTTGGAAAAAAAAGATAATACAGAAAGTCGCCTTTCAGTGATCAAAACAGATACATTATGCATCATAAATGAAAAGATTCTTGCATTTGTCAGATATCAAAAGAAGTTAATGCAAAACCATCCATTTTGCCCATTTCTTGCTCCACGAAGAAAATCCCTGACCCGCCACCTCCCGGGGTCCTTGGGAACCATCTAAACGGATGTGGCATGTGGGGTTGCTTGTTATTCTGAAATCTGAGGGCGAGTTTTCAACTCGTGACACTGTATACCCGTTACAGACCAACTATTTCAAGAGTGACCTCACACTGTCGCTTCCTGCCTGGCACATTTCTCAGCTTCTTGTCCACGATCCAGCGTGAAGTGTATTTTGCATTTCAAGCCAATATACGCTAATATTTATATAAGTAAAATATGAACACTGTGACAAAACACAGGGCACAGTGTCCTCTCAACGACGCTGCCCTGCCTTGCTTTCCCTTCCACCTTCAAACCACCGCACCGGGTGGACGTCAGGAGCCACTCGGAGCCCCACCTGCCCGTTTAAAAACACCACAGATGGCGCAGCGGGTTAGGACGCAGCACTGCAAGCCAGCCGCTGCTGCTTCAGTGCGAGTTCGATCCCCGCCCCAGAGGTGACCCACAGGGTGCGGCAGACTCTCCTGACTACCCGCTGCTCCCCTCAGATGCTCGTCCATCTGCCTGTTCCGCTCCCCACTCTGTCTCTGGTGAAGCCTCTCACCGCCCCTGCACCTCTGGCTGCACCCCAGTTCTGTGTGCACAAATAAATAAATCTTAAATAAACAGAAAACACCGCACGCTGTGCCCTGTGCCGTCACCACCTGCATGATTTTCCTCGGGACCCGCCTGTGAGCGCCCTGAGTCCGGGCAGAGTGTTTTATTCTTGCACTGAGCGCCGTGCACTGCCTGGCTCAGAGGAGGCGAGCCGAGAGTGCTCGCTGCCTGGGCAACGCGGCCCCTCGTCCCCTTCTCACATTTTGCTGTAACTGTCTAATTTCAGGAGTCTGACTGCTTGGTAAATAGCCTCCCTGCTCTTTGCAGAAATGGGAGGTGTAATGGATCTTTTGACGGGCGCCAGGGCTCACAATAAATGGCTTGGCACAGTGTAAAGGGCTGCCCACCCCCAGGACAGTAATGCCAGGGGGCCTCTCCTTGCCCCTGCCATGGGGTTTTAAAGGCACTAGACAGACACATTTTGGGGGTCAGATTTGCATGCAAACCTGAATACGGGGAAATGGGCTTTGTTTTGTCACCGCAGCTAGGACAGGGTGCGCTACTCAACCCCCAGCCCAGCCCCGGTGCACAGGCCACGGTTACAAATTGCCGCACAATGTCAGACACCAGTCGTCCCACAGGTTCACACGATGAATCTTTCTACTCAAACACCAGGGGCGCGCTGTCGAGACCTCTGAGCGAGGCTCCAAGTTTTGAACGAGAGAAGGTCACAGGAGAGTTTGTTTCGTTTCCACACCCCTATTTTCTTTTATTACAAATGTCAGAGTCTAAGGCTCCTGCCCTGAGAGGCTGGCTCTGGCTCAGCTGGCGGGTTCAGCTGGTGGGCACCGCAGAGAGCCACCCAGCCCTGAGCCCCGGCCTGCCTGCCAGGGTGGGTGCAGACAGAGCTGAGCTCCCTGGCCCTGGTGCGTGGAATGTGCTCGAGCCTAATTATCGTGGTGAGAGGGAGCCACACGCCTTTGGAGTAAATTGGTGGTAGCTGCGTCCCAACACAACTTTCTAACTCTGTCCCAGCACAGGAAGGCACCCTCTGCCTGGACTCTGGCCTTCTGGAAAGGTCCCTTGGAAAAGGGGAGCTGAAAAGTCTGAGTCTGGGCTCTGAGGCAGGTGAGCTGGCTCCTCCTGGGTGTCCTCAGGGGTCAGCACTCACCCCTCAAGCTTCCAGATGAAGCCTCACGTCCCTGTGATTCTGGTGTTCCTCCACTGAACGCCTTGAGTTTTCTGTCCCAACGCCCTGGGGCTGAGTGGGTTCCGGGACATAGCGCCTTTATTATAAATGCCAGGAAGTCTGGGACAAACCAGGACAAGCTGGTCACCCCTTTCTGAAGGAAAGGCCTTGAGCTGGAGTGCGGCTGGAGCAGGTTCCGCCCAGGTCCCCAGGTGGGGACGGTAGCCCTAGTAAAGATTTTCTTCTTGGTGTGCTGGGAGACTGAGGAGACCCGAGTGGGGAATCAAGCCTGATAATATGTGCATGCCACATGGTTTCTTACACTACTCCTGGGTAAGCAAGGCCTGTGGCCACCCCCCCCGCCCCTCCCCCTTCCACTAAATGCTTGATGGGGGAGTGAGGCATCAGCCCAGTGCAAGGTTGCGGGAGCAAGACTAAACCACAGCCCACTTCTCCCACAAAGAGGGAAGGTGGAGCGCTGGGGGCTTACTGTGGAGAGCTGGTGGAGAATAGGGGTGCTCTACTTGGGGCAAATTTCCCCCCACAAGATGATAAGGTCTGGAGATGGCTTTGGTTATAGGAGCTAGGGTCGGGAGGGACATGCTCTGGTCACCTAGTGGGGTGAGTTCAGAGTTAGTAGTTAACATTTTACACTGCGCAGGAATGTCCCCAGGACACAGAATTATCTGGCACAAAGTTTTAGTAGCATTAAGGTTGGGAAACTCTCCCTGTCTGTAAGGAGCTGACACCCTCGTGTCACTAGAGATGTGACATAGACAAAGGACGTGAAATACCCACATGCACAGGAACAGGAACACCACTACCCTGCTTTGTGAAGTAATAACTTCATTTAGCAGATATTTACTCAATGCCTGCTTTGCACCACCTACCAGGCAAAGCTCTAAGTTGTGTATGAGATAGGTGAAATTCTCTTCTTTCCAGTTTCAGTCTGCTGGGGGTTCACGGACACTTTACAGATACTCATAATTTTAGGTTGTGAAAAAATGCCATAAAGGAAACAGATTGGGTGATGGATAAAGGAGGACCTTAGTGGGGCTATTCATTTGGGGTGGCCTGGGAGAGTCTCTCTGAGGAGGTGACACAGAGACTGGGCTGAAGCATGGCAGTGGACCATGATGGGAAAATTGTAAGGAACAGTGTGCTGGGCAGAGGGAACAGCAAATGCAAAGGCCCAAGAATAGACCTGGGATGTTGAAGGAGCAGATTCAGGCCAGTGTTGTGTGTTTTGAGTGCGTGGCTTAGGGAGTAGACAGAGTGAAGGGTGGGGGACAGAGAGACTCGTTACAAACTACCGATTGGGACAGAAGGAGAAGGGAGTAATGCTGCTGATTCCTGCAGCCAAGTAGGACTCCAGGTGCATAATTCTCTCTCTCCTGGTTGGTCCCTTTGATCACTAGGGGATTGCAGAGTTTCCATCATCACCCACATACTCTTATGATTTTCTACCACTATCAAAGCCCATCCTCTCTAGCCAGTAGCTTGCTGGCTGTGGCATTATTCTTTGTTTAACAGAGGCTAGGAGCAGACACAACAAAATATGTCAACCAAGCCCCAATCAGACTGAAGATTTAGAGAAAGAATTAGAACAAAGCAACCAGCGATCCTTGCGACACATAAATGTACCTTCTTTCTCTTGGCTAAGGAATTAAGGCCTCACACTGCAAGTTAATTTTTATCAACAGGTAAATAAAACTTTATCCTAGAGAAGCTGGGGTTCCTGAGGGAAATACGACTAAACTGCCTTTTATTTACAGAAAATATCATACTTGACGCAGATTTATTCACCCTTTTCCCTTCATTTCTAAGTATTTATAAATGACTTATCATTAGAATTTTTATCTCAACCAAACAGCATGAATAACAAGATGCCCACAAATACCCAGAGCTCATAAATGCTTCCTTCCCTGCCTGCAATTTCATTTTCTTATTCACCGATGTGTACTGGGGAGAGCTGTTGTGTTTATCTTCCCAGCATCTATTTCTTCTGGAAATCCAACCAAATTTTCCTTTTGATGACATATTTTTCTTCTACTCCTTCTTGTCCCCACTGGCTTCCAAAAGGACAAGATACAGGCTCATGGGCAAGGCCTGGCCAGTTACGATTTTCTACTTTCCTTCCAAACTAGTAAAGAGAAAACCCGTGACGTGCTCTTGTCAGGATGTAAAATTAGGAGTCAAGACACAGAGATCTGAAAACATGTGCTTTCTGCCCAGAAAAGACCTGCACTTTGGGGAGAGGTCATGGTTATAAAACATACCTCTAAGCTGTCTATGGTCATTGTCTACACTTTCATTTTAGGGGCATCAGTAGGGCGAGAGGCACAGATGGGCTGTGGATAAAGGACAAATGAGTTGATCTCGTAGGTAATCAGGGAAAGACGGGAAGGACAAGATGGAGAGGCACTGCCATGCTTAGAGACGGCTGCCCAGTGAGACTGGAGAGGCGTGCCCACAGCCTCAGCAAGTGACAGCTGCTGGCAGCCGGCAGTGTCAAGGGAGAGGGTCCCCTGTGTGGCTGGATGGCGCCTGGTCCTGCCCACACCTTGAATCTGGAACTCCTGGATTCTTGCTCTGTCTCCTGCAGGGAGATGTTTCTGATGCTTGAAGCCACCAAGTTTGTGGTGATTTGTATCAATAGCTCCTGGAAACTAGTGAAAATGTCCTGTCCTCCTCCATCCTGAGCCCTGGAGGGAACTGGACCAGGATTGGGGATTTAAGGTGAACTGGATTAGTGCCCTGATGTCAGATGCATCTCATTCTACCGGTTTGACCGCGTGGACTGTGGTGTGTGCCGACTTAGAAGAGAGACACGTGGTTTGCTTTGTGTCTCTCTGCAGACCCCATGCACATTCTTCTCTCAGTGTGGAGTCAACTCATCTGGGCCGAGTCACTGATGGAACCTCTAGGACGTCAGCCAACAACAGAAGCAATCAGACCCCAACCCAACCCCAGTCCCAACCCTGCCTGGGGCTTATAAATCTGGCCACCAAGATTCTTGCAGATTCGCCTGTGTGGAGGGGTGCAAAACCCATCCATCAACTTCAACAGTTCAGTCAATTCAGACTCACCACCACCCCCTCCCGACCCCCCATCCCAAAGGATGCCCCACCCCCAGTCTGGCAAGTCCTAGAAGAATTTTTCTGAAGTCTGCAAAACCCAAAGAAGAAAAATCACTTTATGATCTGAAGGGAGATGAAAAGCATATTTTAACAGCGCATTTCAAATGCATCCCTGCTCATCACAGAAGCATCCAAAGTACCTACATTATTTAGAAAGCGGCAGGAGAGGGACTAATGAAGGCAGAACATGCCAAAGATTCATTTTAATTTAAAAAAATGCAGCACGGCTAGAGGAAGCTTTGCAAAATATCTTAAGACAAAATAAAATTTCTGCTCTTTGTGAAAGGTAAAAGGATGATTAAGCAAAAGCAAACCCAATACTTAACCGAAAGGGATCGAGCATTCAAATTTTTAAAAGGTGGCAAAAAAAATTGCCATCAAAGGGTGTCTGAAGGTTAAGGAAACTGTTATGAAAATGAGATTATGTGCTGGGGCTGTTCACAGCTCTGTCCCTGGAGTGTGAAATTAGTGACTGAAGGCAGATTTCACAGGCACTTTGGCGGAGCGTGTCGGTGCCGCCGCGGATTTGCGATGGCGCCTGGTCGCCAAGTCCTGCCCACTTGCAAGCTGCTGCCGATGCGCTTGCAAAGCACCAGTCCTCTGGGTGGGGGACACTTCGCGTTTATACCCAACCCAGGCCCCCTCATGGGGGTTGGCCTAGTGCCGCGTGTACGGGAGCGAGCTGGGGGAAGCCAGGCAGGTGTTCTCACCAATGTCCTTAAAAAACATGCATGGCAAAAACGGGGTGAGGTGGGGAGGGAAATTCACGGGATTATAGTGATGGCACACGGGTGACTTGGTGATGGGAAACCCGCAGGGACTACAGTTGAGGTGGGAAAAAATGTACAAAATGATGTAAAAATAAACAGATAGATAGATAGATAGATAGATAGATAGATAGATAGATAGATAGATAGATAGATAGATA
>NW_004567123.1:30160680-30172307 GCF_000260355.1 Condylura cristata | reverse complement strand
AATTATTTGGGGAAACTTATAGGAAACAAATATTTTTAAAAAATACTCGACATTAAAACCATCCAAAGGGATTCCCTTGATCTACGTACCGGGACAAGACAACTGACAGCTACTTCATATCATCCTCATGTCACCATACCTGGGAGGGGAACTTCACAGGAGACTGAGCAGGTTGAAAATAATGGGGAGATGGTGAATTTGGAGACACGAGACGCTCCTTTTTTGTCTTGTTTCTCCGCGTCTCTCTTGCACACTCACATGGGACAGATACAAGCAACACTCTGACAGAAAGTGTGGGTGGCTGTTGCCATTTCACACGTCATTACCCATCACTGTCAGCTGCAGGGATGTGAAAAGGTCTCTGGAAAAAGAGAGAATTCTAAGTAGCTTCTATGGCTCCAGAGAAAACTCTGGTCTTAGGAGAAAAAAACAACTTGTTTGGTTTATCATCTTAGGGAACACCTGTGATCATTTTTATTCATGAATTTTTAACACATTCTATTTTCAAAATACTACCACTCTTGATCATTAAGGAACCACCTTTCTTGGGTGATTCTCTCTCTGACACCTTTAGTGATAGCTATCACGTAACTTTCAAACCTCCCAGTGACGCTGGGGGGGGGGGAATGTGGCATCACGTGGACAGCATGTGGACAGCTGGTCCCAGGCCTCCCGTTCCTGTCGATGAGGAGCAAATCACTTGGCTTCACTGAGGTTTCAGGTGTGGAGTGGGGTGTTCTTGAGAAAAGCAGGCACTTGAAGACAAACAAGTGGCGATAATCACAGCAAAACACACATCTCCCAGCCCTCAATCACACACTTCATTTACAGTATGAATGAAGGTGTTTGGCCCGAGTTCCAGCCAGGCTGTCCGGGGCCAGATCAACTGTTGGGTCCCACACTGGAAGGGGGCGGGCAGGTCGGCTGCAGGAGATGGATGATTCAGTAGCCTGGAGGTGTCCTTGGGGTTCAGCTCATTCCATCCATCTCCTCTGCTCCCCCCTGTCTGGGCTGCATCTCTGACCTTTTGCACCTGCCCACAGGAGAAATGGGGTCACTTCTGGCTGTTCTCCCAGAAAAGCAAGGAGGACATTGCTCCCAGCCCCCGGCCAGTGCCTCCTGGTATGTCCCCAGCTTCATGGGTGACATGTCGCAGGCAGAGAAGGCAGGAATACCCTTTGAGCAGCTCTGAAGCTGCAGCAGGCCAGCTCTCTGCTGCCCCCTCCCCAACCTCAAGGATGCGGCGGGCAGTGAGACGTCCCTGATCAGGCATGGAAGGCTTGAGACCAAGGGTAGAAGCCCAGTGTGGTCTTGGTCATGTCTTGGCCACCTTGGGCTGCAGTCCAAGCGCGGTTCAGGTGTGTGCTCGTTTGAATGGGCTAGAATTCCAAATGAATGTACCATAATGCTAAGTGGGTGCTTCCTCCTCCAAAACAGAGTCCCCCAAAGCATGCACAAGGAATGAAAACCTCAAGTGAGTTCTCGTGGACATTTGTGGTCCGAAGGAGTCAGGTTATGTCCTTATGAAGCTTTCTTTCTCTGTCTCTCTTTCCACAGGTGCCCCCGCCCCCGTCTGTCTGTTCACTGGCCTCTGCTCCCTGCCCTAGCCGGCCCCTCCAGACCCACACACTTTGCCTGTGGTCCAGGGTCACCTGGTGTCCAGCAGACACACTGGACATGTGGTGAAATGAAGCCAAGTCTGTTTTTCAAAGGACTGCAGACTCTCACTGAAGTCATCTCTGGGGTTGGCATGGCCGAGACTCCCTGGTGCCTGCTCCCTGGGCTCCCAGCTCTTGGGATCCCCATGGTTCCCTTCAACAGCCCTACAATGGGGTGGCATGCTCACTACCTAAATGTGTTGTCTGGAAGGGCCCAGTGGTCCTCACGCTGGGGAGCACATGTGGCAAGTGAGAGACAGGAGTGGGTGGCAAATAGCCCAGCTATTCCAGGGGCTCCTGGTGACTGAGTAAGCTCTAGCTGCCCATATCAGCCTCAGCTCTTGTGCTCACTTAATGGTGTCTTTCCTTCTGCCTCAGTCCCTTGGGGTCACCTCCCAAATGAATCAGTTGACTTAAATCCTCATCTAGGCATGCTTCTGGGGTATCTGGACTAAAAAACCCCCAATGCAGCATTTCATGACATATTGAAGAGCGGGAGTGGAATGCAGGTATGGCTAGATCCAGGCGTTCTAGCATCATTAGCCTTAGGTTTCTCCTGAGATCTCAGAAACTGGGAACTTCTGGCTCTCCTCCTCAGGCTTAAATGAGTGGCCTTGGGATTAACCTGGCACACCCCTCCCCCCAGTTTTTCTGATCTTTTTCATAAAAGTCTTAAGATTCACCCTTTTGGAGCCAGCTTAGCTGGTGTGATGATCACTGACTCAGTCACTGTGGTCAGGAGAGTATGACGCAAGCTGGGACCTACACATTGTTCATTTCTAGGGCTGGGGAAAATGCTCCACCAGATCCTGTGGTTTGGGAAGTGTGGAGAGGGGAACAGATCTGAGCTGGCAAACACATGGTGTCCATAACAACAGATTTGCAGATGTTGAACTCTGAGAGTATGACTCAGTTTCTCCTAGGAGGCCAAGGGAAGCGGCTCAGAGGAGGTGGACAGAGGCCAAGGAGGGGCGCTGAGGGGTGTGGAGGTGACATGGTCACAGGGTCTTTCCACCTGGACCTCGGCATTTCCTTTTGCACATGGTTCTATTTATAACCTCAGTTCAATCATCTTTTCATATTTTTTGCTGCATCAAGGATGATGACATTTAAAAAGATGAAAAATAGGGAAAACTAAATGAAACCTCGGATGGGAAAAACTGGGGTGATTGCATCGGTTCCATATACTGAGACACGGATACAAAGCTCTCTGGGTCTCCAGATGGAGGCTGCTTTCTTATTTCATTTTGTGGCTTTTCTGTGTATTTGGCATCTCTTATGATTTATGGGAAAGAAATTAAAATGAAAGTATCAGGAGGATTATACTCTGCTGTGAGTGACCCAAGTCCCAGATATGAGCAGCTTAAGCACAATGTACATTTTCTTTTGTTTAATGTAACAGATTGGGGAGGGCAGACCACAGCTGGACATAAGGGATCAGCCCTCTCAAGCTAGACGAGCTGAATTTCTTCATTTTTTTCATCTGTCACGAGTGACCTCCATTCCTGGTTTACCTCATAGTCCAATATGGTAACTCCAGCTCCAGTCATTACACTGACTGTCCAGCAGCAGGAAAGAGGAAGAGATAAATTCAAAGGGACAAAAGAGACGCACACATTTTCTTCTAAGGCAGCTTCCACTTTCGATACCTTCCGTTACAACCCTTACCTGGCTGCAAACATTCTCTGATGGATTCGCTACTTAAAGCTTGATTTATGGATGCCATAATATGACCATCATATTAATAGTTAATACTTAACTCTGTGCTGGATATGCCTGTAATTGCTCAACATACTTAATCCTTGGATTGCCTTGGGGTCAGTGAATCAAGTCTTCCTAAAGAGGTCAGTGTCCTTATCCCCAGAGCCTCGAAAATGTTATTTCATATGGCGAAAGATACTTTGCAGATGTGATTGACTTAAGGATCTCTAGTCAGAGAGGTCAGACAGAAAAGAAGAATCTATGCTGCTGGCTTGAAAGATGGAGAAGAGCCTTGAGTCAAGAAGATAGTGTTTAGAAGTTGGGAAAGACAAAAAAACTGATTCTCCCCAGAACCTCTAGAAGAAAACAATTCTCTGGGCTCATGTTCCACCTCTGACCTTGAACTGCAAAAAAATAAGTGTGTATTGTTAAAACCACCAAATCAGCAGCAGCTGTAGGAAACTAAACCCCCATCATGTAGATAGGACCAAGCCGAAGCACAGAGAGGGTAAGTAACTTCTCCAAAGGCACACAGCTTACTGTTACGGGGGGAAAGTCTGGATCTGAACCTGTATATCCCACTCTGAAGTCGACCCTATAACCACCCTCCCCACATTAAACACATACTCTCTGTTGGAAGTTTGCTTTGATTTAGTTTATACATTTTTTTATGCAGATGAACATAGAAGATAGCTGGGGGTGGGATGGAAATTTCCAGGTTACAATCTTCCGGCTTCTTGAAAGGCGTTTTGGTGTCACACAAAAGTCTTTCTATATGACAGTTATGCCTTGGGTACAAATGCATGGAGACCCGACTTGAGGGCATGCACTCGGTGACTGCATTCACCTCCTCCTGGGGTGCCGACTCCCTGGGGGTGCTGGTATGGCCGGCGCTGGGGGTCTCGTGCTGCATTCCTTCCGATGCAGAGGCAGATAAACTTACACTTATTCTGCTTTTCCATAGCCAGTCTGTGTCTTTATTTAAACAAACCTCGATATTTTTTGCCTCTGCCACCAGAAAAATGACACCCCAGGGGTGACACACTTCAGCATTTATGAGAAAGGGAGTCACACCCTGTGCAATTCCGATCTTCTCAGCCATGGTTGTTTCTTTGGTGTCAAGAGGGTATTTTTAAGCAAGAAAAGGAAAAGTCAAGCAGAAAATCCAAGAGACCAACCCCAAAGCCTGAAATCCTGTTAAACTTCAAACAAAACCGAGCCCAACAGAGCTGTACGGAATAAGCTCACACATGGGGGAGCCCGAGGTCTTGGCGGTGAGTCCACAGGTCCTTTGAGTCTGGTTCCTTGTATCTAGTCAGCATGGGGGTGGGGGGCTCTCCCCATTTCCCAGGTATTCTGGTGAGGCTGCTCAGAGCCGGGGTCACCACCCTTTGGCCACTGGACTTTGTTCTATTTGTTCCTTACATAATGAAACGCATTATTTTTAATAACCTTGGTCCTTTCGCCAAGAAAGGGAGAGATGGTGATAGCGCTGGAAATAGAGTTGGGAATATTCTATTTGCTGTTGCTTGAAGTGAGCAGGGTGACAAATCAGAGCTCGCCTGTTAGAGCTGAGGCCTGAATGTGAGGGAAGGCAGAGAGGCCGCAAGTCAAAGACTGGGAGGTGGGGGCAGCCTCCTGGGCCAGCGAGCTGTGGAACCAGGGGGCAGAACATGGAGGAGGGAGAGGTGTGCAGGGCCCCAACAGGCCTTCAGGTCCCGGGGAGCCAGGGGAGCCCGGCCTTTCCCCCCTGGGAGTGCCGTGGGCTGAGCCCCTTTCCAGCTCTCGGTCCACTGCTGGGAGCGCCCACTCTTCCTCTTACTGGGACCCCCGACATGAAGAAAGCACACTCTGTATTTAATGAATTTGGACCCGGGAGGCCGCGGCCTGTGCACTCCAGGCCCCGGGGCCTTCTGTCTGTCCTGCCCGCGGGCTCCTGCTTCTACCTTCTCCCACGCCCTGACAACTTGACCTCGCCGCGGCCCCGAGCCACCCAGTGTCCTGTGCGTTCTTAGAGGGTCACAGCAAAGGGCCGGGCAGCTGCCGTTCTGGTTGTTGGTCTGGATGGGAAAGGAACAGGCGGGGGAAGACGAAAAGGGGGTCCCGTGAGGCACCGGGAGGGCGGCCGAGTCCCGGGGGTGTGTGACAGTCCCTGGGCGCAGGCAGCAGGGTCGTGTGAAACACCCGCTCCAAGGAGCTCGGGCCTGGTCTGAGGGTGGCGGGAGTCCGCGGATGCCCGGGGCGACACTGAGGTCAAGCAGCATTTCTGGAGCACACGCTGGGTGCCAGGCGGGGCTCGGGCTCTCGGGGTGTCCTTATTTAATGCTCACCGCAGGCAGCTCTGGCTTATAATCACTTTCAAGTGGGATAGCAGTATCCTGACGACCACCACTTCAGTGCTGATCATCTGCTTTATGCTGCCAGCCTCAAACAAGAGGAGCCCCCCACTCAATGGGGTCAGGGTTCGAGGAGAGGACTCTATTCTTTCCCAGCTGAGGTCCAGGGCAGGGAGGCTTGAGCTGGCTGGAATGTCCTTGGCCTGCCTGCCTCTTCCTGGGCAGGGGGGATCCTGGCCAGGAAAGAGGAACTTGCCTGGGACCTCAGTGGGTTCCAGCCTTTGGGATGTATGTGGTCGTCATGCTGGTGACCCTGGGGTGTTGCCCTGGGGAGATGCCTTCAGTGGCACAGTGATGGGCTGTCTGCAGCTGGGGGCCAGTGAGTGGGAACTGGGGATACCTGATGAGCTCAAAGCATGGGCAGCCCTCTCCCTTCTGGGCTGTCTCCCCTCTGGGAGACCTTTTCTGACCCTGGCCATTCAGGTCAAGTAAATCCTATTTATTCATTATTTTTTAAAAGATTTATTTATTTGTGCTTACAGTACTGGGATACAGTCCAGAGGCTCAGGGAGCAGGGAGAGGATTCACCAGAGATAGAGTGGGGAGCAGAACAGGCAGATCAATGAAGTACACTGCTGAGGGGAGCAGTGGACAGGTCAGGAAAGGTCTGCTGCGCCATGTGGGTCACCTCCGGGCTGGGGATCGAACTCACTCTGAAGTGGCTGCAGCTTCTTCGTGCTGTGCTTTAACCTGATGCACCACCAGGGAGGGCCTTAAGTAAATCCTGTTTATAATGGACTGGACCCCAAACAGAAAATCCATTTTCCATGGAAGCTCTTGCGATGCTTTTGCAATGTTTAATAACCTCAGCACAGGCAGTAGTGCGTCAGTCTCCCCCAGAGGTGCAGGTAGACTTTTCTCAGTGGGCTCAGAGTTGGCTTCTTGCCCCCTTGCTATGAGAACTGGGGCTCAGTCAAGATGAAGTGAGCCCAGGAGTTCAATACCATCCCTTAAAGGAAGCAGGTTGTTTGGGTTTTGAGCAGCAAGGGCCTTGAGGGCTGGAAGCTTCTGTCCTTGCCCGAGCCCTTAGCTCTTGCCAAGATCATGTCCTAGTCTTCTGTCTTCATTTTAATCAAAAACGCCGTTGCTGCTCCCCTTTTTATGACGTAGAGGAATGTAGTTTGGCGGAAGCGCACGCAGTTGTAAGCTTATGGGCAATCATGTCCTCTGCATCACAAAGCCTCATCTGTCCTCGGAGTGGAGATGAGGTCACCCTCTTCTTGCCTGACCTGTGGAGTCTTCCCTCCCCTTTTCCCCACACCTCAGGTCCCAAAGCACAGAAGATCCACAGTCCGTTCCATATTCTTCAGAATTATAACCACAGGGGTTCTGGTGTGTGTGTTGTTCAATCGATTACCTTCCTCTGCTGACTCCTCTGATGCTGTTTGGAAGACTTGCCCTGCCCGAGGAGATCTCAGAAGAGTGAGAAAGTGTCCCAGAGACACGTGTATCTGTTTTGTTCAGAGTTGCTGATGGTGCTGCCTGCTGTGAACTATCACTTCACTGGCGCCAGCATGTCTTATGGCATTTAAGATGCCAACTTAACACCCACCTGCCTTTACAGCCTGCTCAGTTCTAGTGTGGTCATGCCAGGGCATTTGCATGTCAAATTATGCCTTCTTTTATTGCGAATGACCCAACACACCTTACTTTTCCTTCCTTATATTTCTTGTTGTTGAAAATAGTTAGGGCATTAAATTGAATTTTGTTAAAAAAAATGATGCATGGGTAGGTTCTATTATATATAATTTCATTTTAAGATACTAAAGTGGAGATGATAAAATATTTGTTTAAAAAATGGTGGCTTTGAATCTGAGACTTGAGAACCATACTTCTAAAAACCAGCAACATCTTTCTTCTTTTACACTTCTTGCACCCTCATTTAGAGACACTTTTGAGCTTTCTGTTAAGTTGAGTTGGATATTTTAACCACAAAGGAGGATCTTTTCTCTCCTCCTGATCTATCCAGGCCTCCCTTGCCAAGATCTCCCTGAGAGTCTGCTGAGACCAGCATGATCCTGATGGCGTCCCTTGTCCCGCAGCCTGTCGACTCCCCAGCCAGGCTCTCCGAGAAGGGGGGGGGGGGTCTCTGACTCTTTTCCTCTCTGCACAACTGAGGCTTCTGTCCAATTTAGGCCACTGCCATGTGGGCAAACAATTTGTCCCTCTACAGGAGACAAATCAATAATCTACAAACACTTGGGGAATAAAAGCAGAAAGCTCAGTCATGCAAATCAGGGCGGAGGCTGGGGTGGAGAAAGGAGACTCATTCACATTCTGCAGCATCAGCGGGGCCTGCCCCCCCCCCCCATTTCTATGAAAACAGCCGCCTGGACCAGCCAACAGCCTGGCCCCGATGCTCATTAGTAAAGGTTTGTGCCAACCCGAGTCAACACACCCGTTCCCAGGACTCCGAGGGGCAGAGAACTCAGCAGAGGTGAACTGGGTCGTTAGCTGTGGCACAATGCGGGTCGCTGGAGCTGTAACTGAGTCCCCCCAGGGGCTGGCTCCCAGAGAGTCACAGGCCCCAGGGCGGGAACAGCGGCTCAGCAGAAGGCTGAGGTCTCTTGGATACCAGGCTGGGCCAGCTCTTGATTCAGGGCGCCTCTGACATCACTGGGGCTTTGTGATGCAAAGTGACAGTGGTCTGGGGCACCAGAGGGACCAGTGACTGAGCTGTGGGGTGCTCCAAGGGACACACAGAGGCGCAGGGGCTCAGGACTGGATGTGGCTCTGTAGGCAGTGTGTTCTCCAACTGCCTGAGTGCTTGGGAGGCTGCGATGGTGGCAAACCAATGCCAGTGTGGCGACACGCCTGTGCATTTATCCTGCCGTCACTGAGTATTTGGGAAGTGTAAAGCCAGAGGAAAGGCGGCCCAAAGTACCAGGTTGCAGGTGGGCAGGACCAGAACGGGGAGAAGAGAGGCCTCTCGTGGCACAGGTGAAAGCTTGCTCCTCTGTATGCCTGTTTGGCTGGTGCCTGAATCTTACTACAGGGAAGCCCATCACGGGGCTCAAAGTCACCCACTTCCCACGTCTCCATCCTCTTTGAGGGCACAGACCTGCTCTCTGCAGCGGCCGAGTTAGTGCTCCTCCGTGGCCAGTGCCGATCACCCCCCCCCCTGGCTGTCCTCCGTGGGCAGAGCCCGGCTGTCCTCCATCTGAGACGAGTCGCCGAGGTAGTCAAAACCTCCTCGCTGGCCAGGAGCTGGGATTGTCCTCCCGCAGCTCCGGCCTGGATGCGATCCCAGAGATAAATCACCTCTCCTTAAAAAGCCACAGTGGTCCATTATTTCTGCTTGAAGACACCCCCGGATCCTGGCTGGGGAGCCGGTGACAGGCCCCGGCTGTCATGCTCAGCTCCGCCTAGCATCACAGTGGGCCGGCTTGTGGACTGAGCGAGCCGGTGGCGTCAGACAGGGTGAGTCACGTGGCTCCGCGGCATCCAGGGTCTGGCCGGAGGTGCCAGGGTCCCGCCGCAGAAGCGGCAGGAGCAGCTCGAGCCGCCGTGGGGGGCCCCACTTATGCTGTGGGACCTGGGGAGGACCCAGGGTGACAGAGTGGCCGTCGTGTTTTGTAATAACGTGTAGAGCAAACTGAAATGTCTACAACAGAATAGGTATCTTTATTCCATGTGTTACCCCCAGATATTTTCTTACCCATTTCACACTATCTTGTTTAAGTGATGGTTCCCACTCATCAAATTAGCTATATGATCCACTTTTATGTCATAAAGAAGAGATAAGCGTCAGGTCAATTCCCATCCGAAGTTGGGGTATCCTTGTGAACACCCCATGACCTCTGCGGCTTCTCTGTGTCCTCCCTCCTTGTTTTCTACGTGCCCCGAGTTGTGCCATAACCACAGGTAAGATGACATCATCGCCGTCGGCGTGAAAACAAGCCTCTCTTTCATAAAAATCTGAATCTTGGAGAAGCTGAGAGATTGACCTAAGTGGTGACACATGCCCTATTTTAGAAAGAAAATTCACCACCAGAAAGGCTGTTTCATGACTCATGATAAAATCGCACCCCCGCTTGCTGGACGGCTGAATGGCTTCCATAAACTTGCTCACGCGTAGCTCACGCACGGCTGCAGTTAACCACAGGCCCTGAACTTCGCAGCCTGGATAGCCGCAGCAAACAGGCCGGCAGCCCGAGGATTCCAAGGAAAGACACCACCTTCCTGCAGCGCTGTGACATAGCTCCCGAGGGCCACAGAGCACGCTCAGGACATTCCTCTGTAGCACAGGTCCCCCACTGGTCCCCCCAGGCCCCCTCGACTCCTCCCGGACGCCCCCTCCTCAGCCAGCAGCCCAGCTGTGCCCGCGAGGCTCCCTGGCTTGGACCTCTCTCCCTCACGCATCCTGACCACTGGCTCAGGCCACCGTCCCCTCCACCTGGTCTCCGCCTGGCCCCTGACCCCGCCTGTTCTCCTGCTAAAATATCACCAGAGCACATACTGGTGGCCTCAGTGCACAGCGGGAGGTGGGCGGTCACCTCCCGCCACCCCCTGTCACCGCTCAGTCCTAAGGCCCCCCCACGCCCCCTTTGTCCCCTTGGCTCTGCCCCTCTGGTCTCCTGGTCACTCCTCACACTCGTCCCCACTGTCCCACTCAGGCCCTCGCCCCGTCGTTCCTTCTGTAGCCACACCCTGCTCCAGCCCAGGCGACTCTGCCCCTCCCGGCAGCCTCAGCTGGTGGCAGCTCATGGAGAGTCTCCCCTGCCCCCCTCCCCTGCCCCCCCATTATTGTGCGTCATGGTCTCCATAGCACCTTCTGTAGGGGATGAGGCCTGTTCACCCTTTGGTCTCTCCCTGTCCTGTCCTGTCCTGTCCTGTCCCGCCAGGGTCAGCTCAGGAGGATGTGGGCAGCTCTGCGCTGGCCGAATCGCCAGAGCCTGGGGTCCGCACTGGGGGTGGTAGACTTGCTGCAGGCTTCAGTGGCCGAATGACCTCAACGTGCCTCCAGCAGGGCGGCGCTGCTCCTGGGAGAGGGGGGTTGAGGAGGCCGGGCGTGGGGGAGGGGGAGGGTGTGGGGAGGGGAAGGGTGGGGGCAGGTTCCTCTGTGTGAAAGCCCAGATGCAGGACAGCAAGGCAGCCATTGTTGGCTGTGTCTGTGGCATTAAGACGCCAGGAAGGGCAATGGGAACAGTCTCCAGCGGCCCCTCAGGAGTGGTGATGAGACGTGGCCTGAGCAGCGCTGGCCGGGAAGGATGACCGCGAGGGAGCCTGAGGCTGGGAGGATGAGGTGGTCATCAGGGCTGTGCAGTGCCCAGGGCCACACTTACGAAGGAGGCGATTCACATTCTCCTGGAGCCTCTCACTGTCCCATCTGTCACTTGTCAGAGCCCGGGCCCTTCCCGGGTCCATGGCCTGGAACTGGGCAGCTGATCCTCCCACGCCTGGGCCTCTGGTCTCCGCGGGGCAGCGCGCTCAGCTTCAGCCGCTGCGGTCAGGGACTCTGTGTCACCTGGGGCTGGCAGCTGGTGGCCACGTGTTTCCTGGAGCTCAGAGTTCTTTCTAAGACTAGGGGAGTCGGGGACATCGCAAGGGGCTGGTGGGGGGGCCCACCTCCAGGCTTGTGCCCACACTCAGGGGGTGACCTGGCCCCAGCTGGCAGGACTCCCCCAATGGGGGCTCCCAGAGGGGCCTTTAACCCCCTCCCTTCAGGGAAAGGCAGAGCGGCTGGCTGTGCTCCAGGAGGGGCGACAGTGAGCCCCTTCTCCCTGCCCGCAGCTCACCCAGCTTGCCCATGGTCCAGGACAGCTGACCAACAGGAGAGAATGTCCTCTTGAGCCAAAATGAAGGTTGAAGGTCGACATCAATGCCTCTGGGGGAACCTCCCTAACTCCCCAGAAGGTGCTAGACACACACC
>NW_004567123.1:30157998-30158990 GCF_000260355.1 Condylura cristata | reverse complement strand
TGGGCAGGACAGGGGACAAGGAAAGTCCTGCCCTCTCAGGGCCAGGGCCAGCGACCAACCCCTGCACACTCTGGAGGGCGTGGAAGTTGCTCTGGAGCTGCTGAGCTGTGCAGAGGTGCGTGAGCAGGCTGAGCAGAGGGAAGGGCAGGTGGCAAGGCCTGAGGCAGGAAGCCCCTGGTGAGCCTAAGAGGAGAATGGAGCAGATGAAGTAGAAGTGCCAGGGTTGAGGCCAGGCAGGGCCCACCATGTCCACCCCTGTTGAAGGACAGTGTGGGGTGAGGCTCCTGTGTGAGGCCAGGGGAGTTGAGTGTGACTTACGGACCCCATGGAAACTTATGAGCCCTGAAGCTGCTCCTAGGGTCACTTCTTGATGAGCATCATAACCTCCCTGGGACCCTGTTGAAAACGCCCATTCTTAAGCCCTGGCCCTGACCAGCTGCAAGGGGCCTGTGGTTGGGCCCTCTGTTGGGCTCATCAAGCCTTCCAGGTGAGTCGAGTGTCAAGGGGCCCTACTCAGCAGGCCTGAAACGCAGGGGACCTAGGGTCACTCATCAGGAGGTGCTTCCCAAGAAAGTGGTCACAGGGGGATGGGCACTTGCTCTCCTGGAACTTTGCTTTAGGGGTTTCTTGGCTGGGAAGGGGTTCTCAGGGTGGACGGCTGGGAAAGGGTGGGGGAGGATTTGCGGGTTAGACATGGCCTGGTGAGACCGTCTTATGGGTAGAAAAGTGACAAGTCACAGAGTGAGTTTGCGGCTACACCTGCATGCAAACAGAGCCCGGGGCCCGAGCCTCCTGCGACCTGCTGCAGGACAGCCGCCACCGGCCCTCTGTGCTCCAGCCGGCCGCTCTCCTCACAGCCGCTGCAGCATTTGCAATGAATCAGGGACAAGCGCCGGGGGCCAGGCCGGGAGACCGAGGCACAGAGCACGTCAGTGCCCTGCGCAGTCGGCGGAATAGGGTGGCTGTGTCCCGAGGGGGGCCGGGGCGGTGCC
>NW_004567123.1:30114373-30157413 GCF_000260355.1 Condylura cristata | reverse complement strand
CCTCCGTCCTCCGGGCCAGCGCCGACTCACCTCCCATTAGCACGGGGCCTTCACGTCTCGCCCGTTAGTGGGTGCGCAGCTCTCCTGTTACCCCTCGACGACCGGGCCTGTTCTGCTCCCCGCCGCGCTCTGAATCTAGCAGAATCCTTGGTGCGAGGCAGGAACGCGACATTCTTGGCCGGTTTATGGAATTGTGCTGTGTGTCTTGCGCGCTTTGTCACACTGAAAGGGTTTTGCTACAGCGGCTGCCACCTGCTTGTATGAGTAACAAATTACTTTTGACTGAGCATTTACCTTTGTTCTTGCAAATAAAATAAAATGCCATGAAAAGTTTTTTTTTTTATTTCTGGGTATCAATTATCCCAATTAAATGCCCCTCTAAATTTCAAAGAGAAAAAGGACTTGGTTCTTTGGATTTTAAGTTCTGGCCTTTTCAGGGGCATACGTAGGCTTGGAAACCTGTGTTGCTTGTTAAGTGGCTGATGGGAAACTACACGCTTCTATTATTACTTTTTCTAATTCTTAAGGAGATTTGTATGCTTTAGAAATGATGGCCTGCTCAGCAGCAGGGCTTGGCAGAGTCCGTTTGAGGGAATTTGTTTCGGGGAGATAACTGGAGAGCTGCGCTCAAGGGACCAGCTTGGCCGCGACACCCCGACAGAGCAGACTCGCGGTGATGGATGGAGCCGAGCCCGGCCAGTGCCGAGCTCCCATCCCGCAGGGCTGCCCGCTTTCCCACAAGTGGCGAGTCTGTCTGTTAGCTAAGAATGGTTTGGGACGAGGAGGAGAATTGTCTTCAGCCCTCAGAGAATGCGGCCGCTGTCCTTCCGTGTTTTGCGGCTTCTACTAACCTTCCAGGGTTTATCCCTGGGGAGAGACTTGGTTCCCTAGTCACGGGCCTCTGTGAGCAGAAATGAGGACTCTCTGAAAAACAGAGCTGGAAGGTAGGAGAAGGGGGTCAGTCTCCCCCTGAGCACACTCTCCAAATGCGATGTCTTTTTCAGCATGTCCCAAGGTGATAGGTTGGTGTGTGGGGAGCTGAGCATGGGAGTTGAGCCCGGGAGCTGCGGCCTCACGCACAGCCCGTGACACCCACCTGCCCCATCTCGCTCAAGTCCAGGGGCAGCTTTCTGTGAGCCGCCCACCAGCCTCCCTCGGGGCAGGCTCTGCCTCTCTCTATCCCAGCCCACCCAGCCAGGGCTGGAACCAGCCTGTGCCATGAATCCGATACCAACTGGAGGGAGAAACTAGAGAACTTGCAGACGAGGCGGGTTTACATTCGGGTCACTCTCAGCTTTGACATGAAACACACGTCGCGCGTTGCTCCCGGGAGGCTTCCCCGGGAGCAATGTCAACTTCTGAGAAAATATGACCTCAGCACAGGCAACACTACAATTCCTTACAAATGAAGACTTTTCCTCCTTTTAACATGTCCCAGCCCGCATCGAAATCTGTCTTCGCAGGCTTTCTGGAGTCATTAATTAAGCCTTCGGCCAGAACTGACGGAAGGCTGCTTCTCGACTTCCGGAGGACGGATGCTATTAAGGCCCTCACGAACCAGACTGTGGGTTCAGAGCACCTACACGTTAGCCAGGGAAGCGGGAATTCGGTCACCCCCAGATTCAGTGACCGTGGTCTGACTACAACATGGACAATGAGATATTCTGAGAGCAAGAGAAAGAGGGAGAGACCACCACATCCACTTGGCTTTTATTTCCAAACATTGTTGTAAGTGTTCTGTTTTATCAGTTATTGTCATTAATCTCCCAGTTGAGAAATTAAGCTTTATCATGGTTATGTGCAGCTAGGAAAAGATATACACATATACTTAAGATTCAGAACAACTATCCATGGTTTCAGGCATCCACTGTGGGTCTTAGAACATAGTCCCTGCAGATGGAGGTGGGGGGCATAGTACTTAATGGAGCCCCACAATGTACGTACTTCTCTGTAGCTGGGGCTCAGGAAGCTGAACTCCTAACATGTTCCTTTGACATGGTAACAAAACACACATCCTTCTCGCGCGTTTTGAAATCTGTCTTTGTGTATATCTTGAGGGTTCCCTGGAGAGAGCAATTTGTCCTTGTGTTGTCTTTCCTCTCCCCTAAAAATTCCCAGGTCACTTATTTATATTCCTGGCTTGCTGAGTTTCTGACAGGTGACTCCAAGCCTCCCCTTACCTGTGAGCAGCGACAGCAGAAGGAGCCTCGTTTCTGGAGAGACTGCCGACACAGTGCTGAAAATGAGGCCATTGCTGCCCCAGTGACTCAGCACGAACAGAGCCATCAATCTCAGATTTAAAATTAACTGCAAAATGCAAAAGAGACAAATCAGCAGGGGAAGATACGCGGTAAGCACATTTTGCGTATATATATAAATTTCTGGAACGGAAGTCTGGAAACTGGAAGTAAGCTTCCAAACAGGGGTAGAGCATGTTAGGAAGCTGAAACCCTTTAGGAATATTTATCAAAAGATCCCTTCCTATGATGTTATTTTGGGGATCTCTTTTATAACCAGCTGACACTCTTCATTTAACGTTTCACGGACATGAAAATCACAGCAATCTAATTACAGTCTCTAACAACAAGAAAAAAAAGAAGCAAGCTAGGAGCTTGCTAATCGATACCGTCCGTTCTCGGCTCATCCCTGTCTTGTCTCAGACGCAGGGTGAAAATGTTTATCAGTTATTTATTTTAGGAGCAAAGAGTAGGGAGAGGGGTGGGCAGTGGAGGGGTGGGAAGAGAGGTGGGCATTGAGGACTTCCTCTTTCTTTTTCATTGCCTCTGTCCTCCTGGGTCATCCAGAATAGGGACAGGTCACTGGATACTGCCTGGCTCAAGGGAGAAGGCTGCGAACTTGGCTGACTTGTAGGGAGTGGGAACACTGAGAGCTGTGGTCAAGAGCAGAGGCCAGTGTGCCCACCACCTGGTGCTTCTGTCCACTTGTGCCACCAGGGAGTTCTCTGGCACAGTCTCCCCGAGAGGCAGAGCAAGCGGGAGAAGCCCATATCTCAATTAGGAAGGTCACTGTTCAGTTCTAACCACTGCAGTGACATGCAATGTACTAGCTCAAAGTGCAAAGCTTACAAGGTCATTCATCCTCACGCTCATGTTCACACCACTCTGAAGTATCAACTGTGGTTTAGATGAACTACACTGACCTTCTCTGGTCACTTGTGGGTCGACCTGCAGACCAGCTTCTTACAGATGATAGGATGTACTTAGCTCAGCCTCACATGCCAGCTGCTCGGGAAGAGGGGCTGCGTGGGGGAATTGTGGGTGCAGAACCTCTGGCCAGTTGTGGTCTACTCCATGTCTGCTCACATGGGCCAAAGGAAGTGACATGGCCAAGGCAAAAGTAAATAAGGCGGGCGTGTCCACTCTGCCCAGGTGGGAGGGCACTGTGGTGGTACAGTGTATATATCATGCTATTACAGGGGACCAATTATTGGATATGTCCCAGTTCTGTATGCATAAATAAATAAATATTTTTTTATGCATAGAGAATTGGGGTACAGGCCAGTGCTGCAGGGGCGGCGAGAAGTTTCACTAGAGACAGAGTAGAAAACAGAACGGGCAGTTCAATGGAGTACACTGCTGAGGGGAGCAGCAGGCGGGTCGGGGAGGTCTGCGGCACCATGTGGGTCAGCTCCGGGTGTGGGGATCGAACTCGCACTGAAGCTGCTGCGGCCAGCTTGCAGTGCTGTGTCCTAACTCGCTGTGCCACCAGGGAGGGCCCCCAGACAACATTTCTTAATGGGCATCACATATCCATTGATATGGGTGATGACTATAGGTATTATTTGGGCAGTTTTGTGAAGCTATATATTTAACCTTGTCATTTCTTTCCATTTATAGCAAGAGATAAAGTTTTCTACTTTAGAGTCATCACCAAGTTTTGAATACGTCACCCCTGGTTCCAGCCCCGGAGTGGGCATTCCAGGTTCCGTGAGGCGATACTACCTGCCAGCTAGCTACATGGGTGCTGTGGTCCTCAATTTTTTCAGCTTATGCTTGAAGTAGATGATAATGGTACCTTCCTCTGGAAGGGACTAGAAGGTTCTGGAAGGACTAGAAGGATTACGACCTGAAAGGCACTTGGCAGAGTTTCTGAGCAAACTGAGCACTAGACAACACTCAACCCGCTCTTACTGATGAACCCCAGAAAACACAGGTTCAACCCACAGTGACATTTGGTGGCTGCAGGAGACGCTCTATCTTGCACCTCAACCTGTTCACCTGGTAAGCTGCGGGGGTGTTTGTGTTCTGGGGGTACCGTCACACTGTCAACTTACCAAAACCTATTTTAAAAAGAGCTGCTCTTAAGTGAGATAAAGCAGCTTGACCAGACGGAGTCTTTCAATGACTTCTGGATCTGAGCATCGCAGTGAGCTAACAGCCCCGTTGTGCTGTCCTGCCATGCTGCACTTTTAGGAAAGGAGGGGGGCGGGGGCCCTTGGAACCTGAGACCAGCCCCGCGCAAACGGCGGATTCTTTGACACAAACCAGTGTTGTGTTTGACCTCCGGTTCTGAACTTCCCGTGTCCGAGGTAGAGGGAGTAAAGCGAATCAACGGCAGGCAGAGCCAAGCCAAACTCCCAGTGGATTTCTTCTTTATGGGGCCGCTCAGACGTGGTGCAGCTTGAGACAAACCAGATCCTGTCACCCTGGAACGAAAGGCTTACAGAGTCAAGCGAAAAAGAAGGAGCAGTCTCTGACCTCCCTTTTATACATGCTGAAGCATCAGAAAATTGAGAACAGAATGAAAAGGTAATTTAAAAAGTTCTTCCAGTAATGCCAGGTTCAGAGACTGCGGGCAGCCAGGGAAGGGGGAGCTCTAAAAAGTGGGAGATGAAGCAGCTTTGTGAAAGAAAAGGGATGTGTCTTTGTGGAAATTTCCTCCTGGCCAGTTTCCTTTTTGCCCTGACACACATCTTCTAACTGAAGCAGGTTGACTGTAGAACCAACCCAGCTCCCCCTAAATGGGACTTTGCAAGCTTAGCCTGGAGGTCTCCAAGTTGCTGCAGGTTGAAGGACAATATCTGTGCTTGGATCCCCTCCTGGAGCACACAAAGGCTTGTAGGGAGGTGGGTTATTTCAGGGAGTGACTGGGAAGCAAGCCGTGGGACGAGCTGAGACGCCAATCTTAGGATGTGTTTTGAGCTGATCACCTATGTGCTGGTCTTATGAAACGGTTCCAGGTTTTTAGACACCCATCTCAAGAGACATATGGCTATTGATCTCTCCTTGGAGCTGAGTAAACTTGTTTCCTAAGCTAAACCCATGTTTGGGCGCCAGAGGCCAAGGTCCTTCCTTCCTGTAGACAGCTCTTCTAAACCACAAAGTCCTGCTTCAGAAACTGGTATCTGGATTCTTTCTCTGCAATAGCAGTGAGCTTGAGGCCTCCTTGGAGATTGATTCTGGTACTTTTGTGTTGAAATCGTAGGACAGAAGATTCATTTTTCTACCATAATATGAACAGGTGCCAGGACAGAAGAGTCTGATGATCATGGGATCCAGAGGGCAAAGCAAACCCAAAAGGTGGAAGGGGCTCACGTCTAGGTAATGTCATTGGAGTTCCTGGGCACAGCCATGCCAGAAGCTGTATTTTGCACTTTTTTTTTTAATTTATTTATGCTTACAGAACTGGGGTACAGGCCAGAGTTGCAGGGGTGAGAGGATTCACCAGAGACAGAGTGGGGAGTAGAACAGGCAGATTGATGAAGTACACTGCTGAGGGGAGCCATGGGGAGACAGGAGAGGTCTGCTGCGCCCTGTGGGTCACTCCCTGGTCGGGGTTCAGATTTGCGCTGCAGTGGCTGTGGGCAGCTTCATACTCTTGCGCTTTAACCCGTTGCGCCGCCAGGGAGGGCCCTGCATTTTGTACTTTTTGATGTCATGAATTTATGGCCTCTATTCACTCTCTTTTTAAAAAAAAAATTTTTTTTTTTTTAATTTGGAATCTGTCAGCTGCAATCAGGGAAGTCTGACTAGTACGAAGACCAATTTAGAAAAAAAAAAAAAAAAACCTGAGATGTTCTGATAGAGACTAACCCACTGGTTGGCGAATTCAATTATGAGATGCCACAGAGAACATCCTTTCTGGTCAGAGTAAAATGTTGCTCCTTAATCGGAATGGAGGGAGGCTTCCCCCTTAACATTCTTCTTGCTTCTGCAGAACTCAGTGTGGGTCACGGAGGGATGGATGGGCCTCAATACTATAGAAATCTCCGAGGTTTCCTGTGAGCATAGAGAATGTAAGACTGAACCCAGCCTGAAATTCATTGCCTCTTTCTCAGTTTTTTCTTATAAGACAAAGAAAATGAAACATGATATACATACTTATTCATGTTCAGCAGAAAGGACACTTAGGAAACACAAAACCTTATGCTAATCTTTTTTGAAACTTCAAATTGAGTGTTGCTCTGTCTGGATCTCCTTCCCATAGTCCAAATGTTTTCAACTCTTCCATTATGTGATCAAAAATTAATTCTAGTTTAGCTTTTTATTCCTTTTTATTTTCCAAATACTGGCTTTAACTCCCTGCTGGTCCCATATCTACTAAAGACACTTGAATACGATGCTTTCAAAGTTTAGAACAATGCTTCAAATATTTTCTTAAAACTATTTTAGTTTTTGGCAAGATTCAGACTCTATAAACACACTCAGTCATACATACCCTTACTGTTTACATATTTCCGTAAAAGCAGCAATTTTCCTTCTGTTTCGCTGCTCTGTCTCTGCCCTGCTTTATTCACTCTATCATTTGCTGCCACAAGCAAAAATCTGTTTAAAAAGAAAAAACAAAATAAGTCCTATGTCCTTCCTCAATAACCTCTCATAAATCTGCTGTTACATTATGAAATCTTTTTTTTTTTTTTCTAAAATGAAGCTTGAAAATATGGATTGTTCCACGTGCATCAGAGGGGAAGCTGGCTGGGCTTGGAGGATTCTTGTCATTGCACTGGGGCACTTCGGAAGCAAGTTGTAAGAACCAGACTGCAATCTTCCCATGGGAAGAAGAAGCCACAGGCAGGGCCGTAGAAAAGAGCAGATAACAGCTTCGTCCTGCGTGGATGTGAAGACACTGGCTTTACGGAACCGGGGACTTGTCTTCCTGCCAGGCACTGGGGCAAAGTGTGGGTTTTTGTTTGTTTGTTTCAATTATTATGGGGGAAACTAAAGCTTTCACAGACAGGAGACCTGACACTCCTGTGCACAGGCTGACGCTGGCTCCTAAATACTGCCGGGTGCATCCCAAGGGCTCCGGCCGCTTGGCCACGCTAAAGGGGCCCCTGCCCCTCTCCCCTGCAGGATGCACCCACTGTCTCTCTGACTGGGCAGCGGCTGGCGGCCGCTGCGGGTTCCGAAGTGGCACCAGATGGTCAGCACACGGGGGGGGGGTCTCACCTGCGCGCAAGGTGGGGTGTCCTGTGCCAGGTTCCCTCTCGGGCTCCCCCAGAACCTGGACTCATCCAGGAAAGCCAGTCCTGCCCTCCTGGACAGCCAGCTCAGCTCCTCTGAGGCCAAGGTCAACTCTGAACAAGTCATCTAGACCCCAAATATGAAGCAGCCCACGTGGGGTGCCTCCCTGGAGGAAGGGGACCCGGGGGGCAGGGGCACCGGGTTCCCACCCCCTCTCCCCGGGCCACTCCCTGACCCAGGGGGGGTCTGCACTGGCCCTGCCTCCTCTCCCAGCTGGGAAGGCCCCACTGGCTGACGTGGGCGGAACGTTCACATGGGCACCGGGTCGGGCTGCTCAGTCCTGTCACTGTTCAGCTGCTGATGGTCCGTGGGGTGACTCAGTGTGATGCGGGAAGATCCCGATGTCCCAGAGGGGGTGTCCACAAAGGCTGGGCCCTAGGATGCGTCTGTTAGCACCACCCAGCACCCAGCAGCTCTAAGGTCCCAGAGATGAAACAACAGGGCCCGCTGAGTGTTGGGGCCACACCCAGGCATCTGCCAGGCCCCAGGCGCCCTCACTGCTGCCCTGGAGGCCGGGGGCCCTGCTCATGTCCCCCCACTTCTCAGTCTCCCTCCCTGCCTCCCCTGCCTCTTCTTCCCTTTTCTCCCTGTCCAGCTCTGCTCTGTCTCTTCTCCTGTCACCCCAGGCCCCCCCTCCTTCCTTCCTTCTGCTCTTCTACCTTTGTTCCTTTTAGCTCCATTTTAGTGTCTCCTTTGCTTACTTTCCTTCCCTCTCTACCCCTCCACCCCTCCTCCCCGCTCCCCTCCTCCTCCCTTCTCCCCCCTTACTGTCTCTCTCTCTTTCAAATTGCCCTTACAAGTGCCCTAAGAAGGCCCCAGTAGGGTCCTCCCTGGTGGCGCAGCGGGTTAAAGCACAGCACTAAGAAGCTTAAGCCACTTCCGCATGAGTTTGATCCCTGCCTGCCCCAAGGAGATCCACATGACGTGGCAGACTTCTTCTGACCCGCCCACTGCTCCCCTCAGCAGTGTACTTCATCGATCTGTTCGTTTCGCCTGTTCTGCTCCCCACTCTGTCTCTGGTGAATCCTCTCTGCTCTCCACTCTGTCTCTGGTGAATCCTCTCTGCTCCCCACTCTGTCTCTGGTGAATCCTCTCACCCTCCGCATTTCTGGCCTGTACCCGGGTTCTGTATAAATAAAAAAAAAAAAAGAAGGCCCCAAGTCTTGGAACAGTTGAACTAGTGAAAAGCGTGTCCTCGATTAAGCCAACTTTCTGAAATCTTAGCATTTTTCTGCCATGAAATTTAGTTCCCAATTTCTAGGGCTCCAGGGCCGAGAGGCAGCAGCGACCTCCCAGGGCTCCTCCTGCGCTTGGCTCTGCCCAGGTGGCCACAGCCTGGGCCTCCTGGACTGAGTGGGGTCAGTCCTGGGGGGCTGGTGCCTGGGCCCTGCCTGGGGCCGGGAGGGCTGAGGTGAACCGCTGGGAAACTGACTCGTGAGCTGAAATGCTCACTCGATCCTGTATCAACGAGAAGGCCTTTCATGTAAGCCAGAGCCCGTGACCCTGCTTGGGACCTTCTAGACCCCTGAAAGGCCGCCTTGCTGAGCACGACGGAGCCATGGCCGGACCCGCGCAGAGCAGTGACCTGCAGCGCGTAGTTAAATGGACCCTGGACGGTGTCCAGAGACAGACATGGGGCCGAGGGCAGAGAGCCAGGGCCGTGAGGACCCAGGGGGCAGGGAGGGGCGGTCCAGCGTGGCATCGGCAGTGCCAGCTTGGGCATCCAGATGTGAGGGGGCTGACGGGCTGGCCGGTGGATGGAGCAGAGGCGGTGGGTGGACAGCACCTGGCATCAAGGGCCCCAAGCCCTGAGCTGAGTGGGGGGAGCGCGCGGGGTCTGAGCTGTGGAGGTCGCAGGAGTGCAGAGGGCAGGCAGGGAGGGCGGACCCGGGCCAGGGTGGGCTGGGACCACAGAGGGGCTCCTGCCGGCCTGGGGCCTCCGCTGACTGGTCCAGGCTCGGGATCTGCTCCTGTAGCGGCAGAATGGCCACCCGCGTTGGCACGGGGCTGGCGGGCCGGCCAGGCGCTGCAACGTGTCCCCCTCTGAGGGACAAAGGTCGGTGTCACAGCTGTCTGTGCTGATGCTGCCTTCCAGCCAAGGCCCTTAATATTCAATGAGAAATCTGCATTGATGAAATTTTCATTAAAGACACATTATCCCTTTTACTCCCCTTGTTCTTCTGTGGCCTTGAGAATCTGGCTAATTGGGGTTTGATTACCCCATGATCTGAAGATGGCGCATTATTAAAAATTTAGATGAGCCATGGCGTGCCTGGGCCTCCTCTCCTGTCTCCGCAGGGGCACAAGGGGCCCCGCTAACGAACACAACGAATTCGGGGCGACGTGGCAATTAGACAATTATCGATAGTTGGAGGGTGCTTCCACCCCTCCTCCTTCAGCAAACCTTCGCTGCTTGGCTTCGGGGCTCACAGATTTAATGGACAAAATGCATCAAGAGGAAATTCCAGCTCTAGACCCTGTTTCAGGACAAAGGAGCCGCCTGTGTGCCCGAGCGGGTCCCCCGCCGGCTGTGCGCCAGTGTGGCCGTCTGGGGAGTAAGGAGCCGGGACCCAGCCCGTGGGCTGACATCCGCCTAAAGAGGGAAGCCGTCCTGCAGATGGTTTTGTTTGTTTGTATAAGAGCACCTTCCTAGACTGATGATCTCTGGCCTACATGTTTCACATATTAACTTATCTGATTCTCTTGGTCTCTGTGAGTGTCTCTTCCCAGGCTCCTGCTGGGCAGGATCAAGGCAGGATCTGAAAAGAGGGCACGTGACTTCCAAATCTACACATTAGTGGATTTCCTCCAGTATTTTCAAAGTAACTTGTTACCAGATTTAAAACGTTTGTATTTTTCTGTAAAAATAGAACTTATGTAGTAAATACTGGGTTGCTCTGATATTTGCTTTCTAATAGCATCTGTTTTGGAAAGAACATCATTATTTTGAACTTCTACGAGGCATTAATTCCTGACATGGTTTATTTATCCTTTGTGAGGAGAGATGGAATCTTAAAAAGAGCATTTTTCTTCCTTTTTTAATGAAAAGGCTTTTAAAATTTATTTTCTTACATGGTTGTTCATTTTGGGAATATTACTCGGCCATCAAAAAGGACAAGCTCATGCCATTTGCAGCAACATGGATGGAGCTGGAAGGGATCAAGCTAGCCGAAATAAGTGAAAAAGATAAAGATGCATATTGGATTATATGGATTATAGAGAATCCCAACAAAAGGTCAAGAAGAAGACAAAGCAGCAAACTGACCATAGATCTGAGGCCGACTGCAAGGGAAGAAAGAGCAAGGGTCAAAACAGGGAAGAGGAGCTCATTTTCAAACAGTAATAGAAAAAACTAGGGATGAGCTGGGGGAAGCTGTTCAAAAGTCTGAGAGCAAAGGGGAGCAGCCAGACCTGGAGGTGCCACGTCACATCCAGGAGCCAGGACCCCTGTGAGGTCTCCTTTTCCCTCTCTTTCCCCTTTGAGGAATTTTTCCAGTTTGTAAGTGGAGCAGGACTACAGGAAGTGAGCAGTTTTGAGGGAGATTCAGAACCGGGCAGTAAACCTTGAATTTCATGTGGTGGTGGAAGCCAGGGTGAAGGGTTCAAGGTCTCGGAGAATGCCCCCCCCTGGAGGGGCATATTGTTTCCTACAGCTCTGTCCCATTGCAGCTTTTCCTCGCCCTGAACTGCCGTCAAGAGGCTCAGTGCACATGGGGAAGCGGGGATTGAGGGGCTCAAGAACTAAGCTAAGTGCCCACCAGCACCATGGTGCCATCGGCAGAACATGGAGGTTCTTGAAGGGCTTGTTCTATGAAATGAGGACAAACCCAGGCACCAGGTCTCCTAAAAGTGGTGACTCCGTCCTGAATCGTTATAGTCCTGGGAATCTGGCCTCACATAGTGGCTGCCAGAGAGACAAGTAACTCAGAAAAAAATCTCTCAGAAAATGTAATCCCAACCACAGAAGCTACAATATTGTGAATCAAATGCCATGCTGCTGATCTTCAAAATCTTACCAGATGTATCAGGACGAGGACCCAACACCCTAAAACCGAGGGGGAAAAAATGACAGACTATTCAATAAAAATGATGGAGACTCGGGCCCTCCCTGGTGGTGCAGCGGGTTAAAGCACAGCACTGAGAAACTAAAGCCACTTCCGCATGAGTTCGATTCCCACCCTGGAGGCGATCCACATGGCGCAGCAGACCTCTCCTGTCTCCCCATTGCTCCCCTCAGCAGTGCGCTTCATCGATCTGCCTATTCTGCTCCCGCTTTGTCTCTGGTGAAGACTCTCGCCGCTCCTGAGCCTCTGGCCTATATCCCAGTTCTGTATGCACAAGTAAATAAATCTTAAAAAAAAAAAAGAAAAAAGATGGAGAGTCTTGTTACTGAAATGAGATGACTGAAACAGAATCACAGAATAGTTGTCTTTAAATTTTTTAAAGATTTATTTATTCATTCATACAGAACTGGGGTACAGGCCAGAGGTGCAGGGGCAGTGAGAGGCTTCACCAGAGACAGAGCAGGGAGCAGAACAGGCAGATCGATGAAGTACACTGCTGAGGGGAGCAGCGGGCGGGTCAGGAGAGGTCTGCCGCGCCATGTGGGTCAGCTCCAGGGCAGGCGGGAATTGAACCCGTACTGAAGCTGCTGCAGCCAGCTTGCAGTGCTGTGTCCTAACCTGCTGCGCCACCAGGGAGCGCCTGTCTTTAATTTTTAAATTTTTTTCTGTACAGAATAAGTGGGTTATAAGCCAGAGGTCCAGGGGTGGGGTGGGGGGTGAGAGGACTCATTGGAGACAGTGTCGGGAGCAGAACAGACAGATCTACTGAAACACACTACTCAGAGGAACAGCTGGTGAGACAGGAGAGGTCTGTTGCACCAATAGAGTCACTGCCTCGCCAAAGCCATGACAGCACCCAGGCCACCAGGAAGCCCCCCTCCCCCAAACTTCTAGAGTAGTTGTTAACTAGCAAATGCAATACGTGAAATGTAAAATGTAGTAGATGCAAGTGCAGTGGATGTTGGAACATCCATTTTGAAGCAAGCAGGTCGAGCAGGACTATAACCCACAAAAGGGCCTTTGACCAGACTGAACAGGCAGGGAGGTGCAATTCAGCTTAAATCCTAAAAGAGAGGAAGGAGGCACTCAGATGCGGTGGGTGAAGTGATAGACATAAGGATCCTTCAAGTTGCTAAGAGACACTAAGTCACAGACTCAAGAACCCCCAGTTTGCTAAACAGAAAGCAATGCAAGCCTGAAAGAAAATTGCTGCCTTGTAGGGTTCTACCCTCTTCTGGTTGGCTCCAGCCCCATTCCAGGAATTCCTCTTCCTCATCCTTCCATTATCCTTACAGCCGCTTCTGATTTCCTCCCACTATGGCTTGCCTGGTAGATACGATTTCGCCTTCAGTTCTTCCATCACCTGTAAAACTGATTCTTGGTATTTGTTTTTCCGATTAGCATGGCTTCTCTTTTCCTGCCTAGAACCTGGTTTACACAAAAAGTGTGAGCATTCTTATTTTAATTTGATGGCTACTGCCAATTTACCCACCAGAATGCCTGCTTCTATTTCCTTAGACCAATAGGAGTTTCTGTTTACCCAAAGCCTTCTATGCTTTGCCTTGCTAAGCTGATACGTTAAAAAAAAAAAGGGGGGGGTATCTAATTGTCATTTTCATCTGCGTAATTAAGCTTAAATTCTCATCTTTTCATGTTTATTGGCCATTTATGTATTTCTCTTCTGTATTTCATACCTTTTATCAATTTTTCTATTGAATTATTTATATTTCTCTTATTGCTTTTGCAGGAGCACATTAGAGTAGTCCTTTGTTATGTATAAGTCAGATATCTCTTTCTTGTCTTTGTTTATTCACTCCTTTGTCATGCAAAAGTTATAAATTTTGATGTATTCAATGGGGATCAAAGCCTAACCCTAAGAACGTAGCAGAAAAAAAGAAGTGTATTGGCACATACAATTGAATAGCTCAGAGATAAGGCTTCAGGTACAGGTGGATCCAGGGGCTTTAGCGTTATCAGCACGGCACTGTTCCAGCTCTGTTCTTCCCTATGATGAGTCATTTCAGGAATTAATAAACAGCCACCTGACTCCCAGTAGCTCCATCCATGGGACTGAATATAAGAATCAAAATCGTGGTCTAACAGTGCGTTATGATAAAGCTCCCATCCCCTGCAGTGCCTGAATGCAGTTCACTCCGAGAGCGATGCCTTAACACAGAGAATAAAGGCCGAGTGATTTTCTCTATCTTTATGATGGAAAAGGGCTACCATGGCCCTCAGCTTTTGTGCATGGTTACACCATCCAACGGGGGCGACCAGAGGAACCTCTCGTCAAGTACATCTCCTTTTGATCAGATCGACCAAGTCTTTCCTAGGAACCACGTCCCCCCTGCCCATGCCCCTAAAGCTGCAGCCTCAGCTTCCCCTGGTGAAGATGGGACCCTGTGCCTCCTGCCACGGAGCACGGAGAGCAGGCACAGCACTCAGCCAGACTGGGTGGGCTCCGCTGGCAGGAACGGGGCGGACACCCTCAGTCTCCACCCGCGGGGGCCTCGCTCCTGTGGCTCCTGCTCCGGAGATGGGATTCACTCTGCTGCGTGGACCAGCTCTCGTCGCGTGGGCCTGAGCCTCTTGTGGGCCAGGGGGATTTGCCAGCTGGTTGGCAGGATGGGCCAGACGCTCCTCCGGAGTCCCAGGCTCGGTGGGAGAGTGTTTGTTCATCGGGAGGGAGCATGTGTGCTGGGGACTCAGAATAGGAAACTTCTATTAAGAATAACCACGTAGGCACATAATAATCACTACAGAAACATTTATTTCTGTCAGTAGAAGTCTTGGCTTACTGTCAGGAAAACGCTAGTTCCTTCTCCTCCCTCTGGCCAGCACTGGGAAAGGGACATGTTAGTTTCCTACTTTGCTTTTTCCTGGGGTTGCACATGCCTTCCTGTCTTGCAGTCCTGCCCGTAATCACCCCTTGGGAAATAGTCACCTTTTCAATGAGCACTTGGGGGCCCCTAACCCTGAGCAGGTCACACGGGCCCTGTTTTGAGCCCAGAGAAAACAGATGTCTTTAAAGAGCACGTTTCCAGCTTCTGGAGCACCGGTGTTGTGGGAAGGTTGATGATGATTTTTATCAGTTCAAACGTCCACTTCTGCCTCCCCAGCGGAAGCTGCCCAGCCCCGTGGCTCCCCGTGTCCCTATTACCAGCTTCTGCAGAATCCACGCTACACAAAGGCTTGGAATTGCTATGTTCACTGGTAGACTCAGCTCAGGATCAATTTGAATGCTCACAGTTTTCAAATGACTTGGCAGTCTGTCTAGAACACGTCCCGTGGCCTGAAAGGGGATGAAAACACACCCGCCTGTGTTAGTGATTAATTGATCTGCTGATGGAGTTCAGTTAACCTTTGTGATCAAATTGAGTGAATGGCACAGACCTGTGCCATCAAAGCAGCCATTAACAATCCTGCCTGTCCCAGGCTGCTCCACAGCAGGGCTCCTGGGGAGAAAAATGCAAAGGGGGAGGGTTCAGCCATAAGAGCGGGTGCGGGCAGCGGGCTGCACAAAGGTGGTGGGTTAAGAACTCCATGCACTGGGGTTTGGGACCTTCCCCACCCCCTCGAGGGCTAAATACAGGGAGCAAAGTGCACAGTGGCTTTGGGCGCTGACCCCAGGTGCCCGCAGGTGACCTGCTGTGTCCGTGGCTGCAGCTGGAAACATGGCAGAGGAGAAGGTTCCTGGCCAGGAGGAGGAGGGCTCGCACCCCCTCTCCTGAGTGGGAGGGTCCCACATGTGAGCTGCTCAGGCCAGGTATGAGAACTCCCAGTCCCAAGCCCCCCACTAACTGAAACTCTTGAACTCAACAGAGGAAGGGCCCCAGGAGAACGGAGCATCCCAAGCTAAACTGGGAGGGAGGGGCTCGTGTGTTTAACACAGGCATTTCCGAAGCTGTAAGTGAGATATTCTTTTTTTTTTTAAGATTTATTTATTTATGCATACAGAACTGGGGTGCAGGACAGGTGAGAAGATTCACCGGGGACAGAGTGGGGAGCAGAACAGGCAGATTAGTGAAGGAGGGGAGCAGTGGGGAGACAGGAGAGGTCTGTCGTGCCATGTGGGTCACCTCTGGGGCCGCGGATCCAACTTGCATTGAAGCGGCTGCAGCCAGCTGGCAGTGCTGTGCCCTAACCCATTGTGCCACTAGGGAGGGCCCATAAGTGAGGTATTCTTTGGCAGAATGTTTGTTTTTATCCTTAAAAGGGAAAGCACTTTTTAAGGATTCATTCTTCTGAAAAATCTCCATCTGAGAAACACCCACAGGTAATTGCAAGACAGGGAAGGATGTCCAGTACTGGGCTGTTTGTTGTATAACAACAGGCATCTACCTTTCTATGAATGCTGTGATGAATCACCACCAGCCCAGTGTCGTAAGCCACACTGGACAGCTGTGGGGGTCAGAGATCTAAAATGGGGTGGCGGGAAGAGGGAGTCTTGGAGAGAATCCATTCCCTGGCCTGTTTTTCCTTCTGGAAACTCCCAGCCTCCCTTGGCTCAGGGCCCACCCTCAAACCCAGAAATACAGCATCTTCTGGACTTGCTCCTTCTTTTTAAAAAAGATTTATTTATTAGGGGATTGCAACTGAAGTGGAAAAATGCACAAAAATATGTAAAAATAAACTATTATAAAATTATTAAAAATATTTATTTATGCGCACAAGAACTGGGTACAGGCTAGAGGTGTGGGTGTGAGAAGATTCACCAGAGACAGAGTGGGGAGCAGAACAGGCAGACTGACTGAAACACACTGGTGAGGGGAGCAGTGGAGAGACAGGAGAGGTCTGCTGCGCCCTGTGGGTCAGCTCTCTGGCCAGGGATTGAACTCGCGCTGCAGTGGCTGCGGATAGCGTCATAGAGCTGTGCTTTAACCCCTTGCACTACGAGGGAGGGCCCCAGTCTCTCTTCTGCTACCCATACATCACCTTTTATGATTATGATGCCCCTCCCCACCACCAATAAGGACCTTGAGATGACATCAGGCTCCTCTGCATGATCCAAGCTGGTCTTCCTTGCTCAAAATCCTTAATCACATCTCGAAGGAGGTTCTGGGGATGAGGATGTGGATGAGTTCGGGGCCATCATTATATCCAACACAGAAGAATCTGCCTATCTGGGGAGAGAGGTGCACTGCAGATGAAAGGAATAGCAAGTGCCAATGTCTCGTGGCAAGGGCGGCTTTGAGCAGTGGAGTGACCAGTGTGGCCGCAGCCAAGTGAAGGAGGGAAGTGAGTGTAAAAGGTCAGAGAGGTAAGGAAACCAGACCATGCTGGGCCACACAGTCATTGGGAGGGTTTGGGTTTTTTTCTGAGTGGGGGGAGGCTTTGGGGATTTCTGCGCAGAGGAGTGACGTCACCTGGCCTGTAACGGAGAGGACCACTCTGACCATTTATTACGGATACACAAGAAGAAGGGGCAGGGTGAGGGCAGGTGCGGATCCCAGCGGGCCAGAGAGAAGAGGGTCTTCACAGCAGCTGGATCAAGGTGGTAACAGTGGGGGAGGAAAAACTGGTTGGTGCCAGATATATTGGACAAAAGCCAACACTAAAAACCAAAACAGTTAAGCCCCAGGATTTCACCGACATTTTTGGTCTGAGCAACGTGACTTGTGAGCTGTGAGAGTCTGCTCTGAGTTTATCCAAAAAAAAATGTACAGATTTGCCAAGATTTAGCTTTCTGTTTAAGGAAATAAAGGTAGAAACCTTCTCTTGTTTTGTGGTTTCTTTATTAAAAAAAAAAAATTCACAGTACCTTATTTATGCCAGATGGATGCTTGTTTTCCCACAGGGGTTCCAAATTGTCCTTTTTCATTGAAAACAACATGAGCAAGAGTAGGATATCTTCCACATCATCAGAGAGTTTTGTCAGTTATCAGTTTCTGAAAACAAACAAACAAAAAACTGGAGTGCAGGAGAATGAGCAACAATAATTTACTTGCAAGAGAAACACACATAGGCCAGGCATCGGCTTGCCTAATGGACTTCAACTTGCATTATGTGTGAGACTGATGAGTCAAACCAGGCCTGTTATGCTGCACAAAGCATTGCAGCGTCAGATGGAGCCATAAAGGTGCAGAAATTGAGCAGAAACATATGTTCTGCAGACACGAGCTGTTAGGGACGCGCCTTACTCTTGTTGATGTTCTCAGTAGGAAATCCAATATATCCTGGGGAAAGGAAAGGCAGCCCTCACGCCGGATGGCGAGGAACATTACGGCCCTCAGTGCCCCCGGTCACCCGACACAGCTTGCCCCGCTCTGGAAGACCAAAGCAAGTGTCCTTGCTCCCTCAAGAGGAAAGTTCTGGAAGAGAAGGCAACGTCACACTCAGGGATGCCCTGGTCCTACACACAGTCTGTACCTTCCCCAAAGCCACAACAGTGAAAACGTAAGCATGACCATACCCCAACAGCCGGAGCAGCCCAGCGCCCCCCTCACCCCCCCACCCCCATAACTGGAAGTGAGCCTCAACAAAGACTGGGTCACCTGGGCGGCCACGGCTGCCTTGGGGACCTCTGTGTGGCTCCCCAGCAAGGAAGGCACCAGGCCGGGTGTGGCAGTGACGCACCATGGGGCAATCTGACTTGTGAACCCCTGGATGTCTTTTGTAGACAGATGGTTTTGATCATAACACATTAGGTGGCGATGCCATATATATCACTTGTCTTGTGGGCTCCGATCCAAAAGTTTGACAGTGCTCCAAGTTGCTGAAACTGCGGGAAACCGGCTTCCCAGGCAGGGCGAGTGGAGCGCAGCAACGTGGCCCGCGGAGGGCGTGATGAACCCGACAGACGCAGCTGCTTGTGAGCCAGCCCATGCCACTCGGGGGGAGGGGAGGCTTGTGTTGCAGGTCTTTGCGTAGAAATGCTTACCATGAGGTGAAATATCACGCTATTGCTTGTCGGAGGCAGATGGGCAACGAGCCAGCCACCCCTGTTGGAGGACGGACTAAGAACGCGCGCGAGGCAGCGAACAAAAAAAAATGGGACCGCCGCGCTGAACATCAGGGATGGTTCAGGTAAAGCAAAGCGATCTCGTATGAACAGTGCCGCTGGCAAGCCCTCGCCTGTGACAAAGATGCACACCGGGAGGCGCAGACGGGTCTTTGCATCTGCAAGGGCAGGGTTTGAGGTAGGTCCGTTTACAGGGCTGGTTTTGCCTGAAGCAGCCAACTGAGAGACACCTTGGGCACCAGGAAAGGAGGGGCTGGGGTGTACGAGTAGGGTGAACCCCTACATGCAAATCCTTTTCTGTCATTTTGGTGTTTAAAGCATGTGATGGATTGCTTCGTGGCCACGTAGGTGGGAGGTTTATAAATGGATCCTTTATTTTGTCATCATCCAGAGTTAATCCAAAAATGTACAGGAGGTCAGAGGGTGAGCCAGGGAAGCCCTCCTGTGTGTGGAAACCAGGAAGCAAAGGAGACAGGGATCCCGACCCGCCCAGGGGCGCCCGAGGCTGACTCGCTGGCCGGCCTGAGCCTGTCCCCGCAGCCCTAGGTCCTGGGAAGGCCGCGAGTAGGCCCCAGACGTGACTCTGTTCATGTAGTAGTTTCCATTGCATTTCACTGACAGCTGTGAGGAGGCATGAGCTGCTGATGTTTCAGTTTCATCAAGGAGGTGGCCCAACATGGGCAGAACTTCCTCCCTGCATTGAGAGTAGAGTTTTCCCCATCTGGAACAGGGGTGAAGGCAAGAGGGGAGGAGAGACTGAAACTATCTTTACCTTCTTGACCCTAAAATGAGGTTTTCCAGGCCTCAGGCTCCAGGGCTGCCACCCTACCAGGAGAGGGACAGAAACAAGCTGAAACATTAGACCACATCATGATAATCTGCCATTTTTACTTGAAGTGCTAGAATTTTCCAGTCAACGTGGGAGGGAGGGAAGGAGGGAGAAGGTCCCGTCTGTTGTGCTTGACACTTTGCCATCTCTAGGTCTTCCAGAACGAAGGCAAACTCCCAGAAGGGCAGCTGGGCAGGTGGCCTTCGCCTGTGTCCTCCCTCAGCATCTTGGGCTTTGACTGAGGTGTTAGGTATCCATCTCTCCCTGGACAGCCAGCTCCTGGAGGAAGGGCCCTGAGCCCTACTACCTTGTTCACTGGCCCCTCTGCGCTGCCACATAGCGGGCACTCAGAACACTGCCCCTGTGCTCTGGGCTGAATGGGCACTCCCAAGCTTGGGCCTGCTGGCTTCCTTATTTATGAAAGGCAGCCTCTCTCACTCTCCAAAGTGACCTAGTCTTTATTATTTACCCATCTACCATCTACCACTTAAACATAAAGCACTATAGTGAGGATATGGGTGGTTTGATCAAGAAGGGGCTTTCTGCCTCATGTGACTAAGAAGGCTGCCAAGAGTTTGCCCAGGGAAGCCCTCCTTGATGCAATTGTTACTAATTGCAACAGCTATTACCAGTGTTCTCTTTACATTCCCACACTGCCTGAGGTTGGGCAGTAAGTTCTATGTCATCTTATTCCAGTGTCAGGTACGGCTTGATCAAGTGTCCAGCAAAGTCATTGAGACATCTTGGTATCTTTGCATCCTCAGCTGCGGGGAGGGAAGCCCTATACCTGCATCGATCCAAATGTCTACTGAGATTCTCAAATAAGAGGCAAAGCTTCTTCTCCACTTTCTTCTACAAAAGACCTGGGATTAATTCTGACTGGAGCATCTTTAGTTAGCCATATGATAGAATCAAACTCAATAGTGTGGAGGAATGGAATTTCAGAAATCAAGAAGGTTTCTGCAGGAGCAGGATGCTCACTCCCCAGGGTCTATTCTGAAACATCTATAGATTTTTCTAGCACTGAACAAGACTCCAGTGTGCCTGACACTCGACAACTTCTATAATAAACTTGTGTCCTATTATATAAGCAAATCCCAACTCTAATTATTCTGAGAGCTCCTTCCTGCTCTTGATTTCATGAGTCTATGATGCAGCTTAACAAATGGGTACCATTGAATAGCTGATGGCTGACTTGTATCAATCTTAGGAAAATAACAGTGAAATCTCCAGGGTTTAGCACTGATGCCAACAGGCATCTCATCAGGGGTAGCAAATTAAAATATCTATCTATCCAAAAATTTGATGATCACAAAATTACTTCTTGGATGAGTTCTCTAGTTACTGACTTCATGAAAGGATTTGTCAGGATGGTGAAATGAAAATGATACATTATAATTTGACGCTTTCCATGCAAATGAAAAAGCAACAGAAAGATCTGTCATTTCAGTTTAAAAAAGTGCCCACCTGGAAAGAAGAAAACTGCACACGGTCACATCAGGAGGTTCAAAGCAGAGATTAAGTTTCTTGACGTTTGCTCTGGATGCCAGTTACAGCGACTCACCTCTCCTAAGTCCAGTAAAGTCCAGTAACTTGGGGGCTAACTTTCCTCATGCTAAACGAACCTCCAGGCAGACAGCTCAGGGAGGTCTCAGGGCTCCGTGACTCCTTGAAGAGGGATGGTTCAGGCCATGAAAGATGGCAACTCTGCGAGGGAATGGATGCATGATGGGAAGTTGGGTGGATGACGAATATGTAGATGGAGGAATGGAAGGACAGATGGACAGGCGGACCGATGGACAAGGGCAGGCAGACAGGTAAGTGCATCTTCTCTGTTCTTGTTCTGGGCTTCGTCTATGGGCAGGGCTCCATAAATGCTTTGGAATAAATGATGACTATAGCTTATCTTTCCTAAGAGAGCTGAAGAGTGGGGCGTGGGTGGAGGGAGATTCGGATTCTGGAATTAGAGGGGTCTGCATTTCAATCCTGGACTTGCTGAAATTTGCCGCATAATCACTCAGGTCACTGGGTGCCCCTGGGCCTCCTCGTTCTCCTCCGCGCTGGGCACAGTCACTGAGGAGCGCATTGTCACCACTGCCACCTTCATCCTCGTCAAGATTTGAGAGTGACTGTGAGTGTGCATGTCAATTGCTTAGCAGAGTTTTTGGTATATACTTAAGTTCCTTCAGTGAAGGTGAGTGAATAAACTAATAGGAATGTTAGTTGAACCCCTGTGAAACCGTTACCATGATAATAGCATGGTAAGTTTAATTGCAACACACACTGTGAGGTCAGCAGGTGCTGGGACCCTTAGGACTATGATGAACCCACTTAATCTTCATCCTGACCTTGTCAAGTGGGTGTGGTCACCCCCATTTTACAAAGGAGGGAGCGTGAATGGCAAGTGAGGTCATTTGCCAAAGTCATATGATGAGAAGTACAGGGCTGTGACTCCTAGCCCAGGACGCTGGTCCCAGGTCTGTGCCCATGGCAGCGCCGTGTGACATGGGCTGATGGGCCCGTGCAGAGTCGAGGAGGTGAAACCCACCGGTCCAGGATCCCACCCATAGCCTGGAAGAGGAGGGCAGGCTCTGGCGGGCTGGCTCAGGCAGGTGCTCCCCCACCCACGAGAGGCTGAAGGCCTGGCCCTCCAGGATCTTGGCTGACCGTGGTCACTTGGATGGACTTCAATTAAGTTTAAGATGTCTTAAGGGATGGGAAGAGAAGGTCATTAGCAGGAGCCCCTCCTATGTGTAGCCATGACTCAGCTGTCTGATTTACATCCATACATTCATTAATAACGTCAACGAGAGGACAGAGAACTTGTGTTTCACCGACCACAGATGTCTGGAAGGAATAAAAGCTCATTTCATTTTGTAAGACTTTGACTCAGTCACTCCTTTAATTCCGGGTGGCCTGGGTCCCCAGCTGACTTCCCTGATGCCCGTGCTCACAGCTGGAAGCCAGCATCCCAACTCCAAGGCATCGTCTGCTGTCACCTATCATTGATCTCTCATCGACATTCCACTAAGAGAGTCTCTGAGGTTCTCCTGGAAGAAAAATGAACAAGTGAGCAAGTGTGGCCAGGAGCTTGAGGCCCAGAGAGCACCGCGGTCTGCATGCTCTGTGTTACAGCTGACAGGAAAGCCCAGCCCAGCAGGCAGGGACTGGGCGCTCATGCTGCCCCTGGTCCAAGCAGGAGCTGGGTCACCACCCCAGCTCCCTCCCTCTACCAGGTGGCTTCTGGGTACTTCCCTGCACAGTAAGCAGAGTAAGGCCCCAAGGACATAACAAGAGGCTCTGTAAACACTTGTGTGGGACACTTAAATGCTGCCTCTGGTGTGTGCAGGTGAAGGGCATGTCCCCAGCCTCCTGAGGGTGGGGGTGGGGGTGGGTGGTAAGGGGAGAGCCAGGAAGCTGACTCTGACCCCAGG
Organism: Condylura cristata; assembly: GCF_000260355.1. NCBI lineage: Eukaryota > Metazoa > Chordata > Mammalia > Eulipotyphla > Talpidae > Condylura > Condylura cristata. The sequence continues at coordinate 30,134,641 of NW_004567123.1, read as the reverse complement.
GCTGAAGCACACCAATTGTCCTGCAGAGGCAGGAGTGAGCAAAATATAAAAAGTTAACTTTTTATAACCCACCACGATTTCAGGACTATTTGTTCTAGAACTCCATTGGACTCTTTCTCTTTCTGAACTACCTAGCAAAGCCAACCACTAGAATGAACTAGTTTTCTGAATGAAGCCTATAACAACTCATTCCTAGAGCTGACTGGAACTGAATTCATGTTTTTCTGTGTGTGAGGAGGGCATTGGACCCCAGAAGAGGGAACAGAATTTCAATAAAAGTCACATGAACAGGCCCTCCCTGGTGGCGCAGCGGGTTAAACCACAGCACTGAGAATCTAAACCGCTGCCACATGAGTTCGATTCCCGCCTGCCTCGGAGGTGACCACATGGCGCAGCAGACCTCTCCTGAGCCGCCCGCTGCTCCCCTCAGCAGTGGACTTCATAGATCTGCCTGTTCTGCTTCCCACTCTGTGTCTGGTGAAGCCTCTCACTGCCCCTGAGCCTCTGGCCTGTACCTCAGTTCTGCACAAATAAATAAATCTTTTTTAAAAAAGTCACATGAACAAATGCTAGGGGTGGGGTTCAAAATCAACATTTACCTACTATGTTAAATTTTTGCCCTTAGTTTGAATGCTTTATACAAATAATTGTGTAACCTTCCCAAATCTCTTCACAGACCTTAATATGGGAACAAAAGCAAGATATTCTGCTATGATTTATGAGGTTGTGGTTAATGATCAATTGCCCAGTCTCTTGTGTAGAATATATCCTTCCTATTTCTAAAAAGATGGAAATAAAAAATAAATATATTGCAATGTGTATGTCAGCCATTATTAAGCTCAAATAATTCCCCAATGGCCCCAAGCACCTAAGTCCCACAGTTTCACTTCTCCGTCATCTCGTTTGATATATAGACCTTGAAAGGTGTTTTCAATTTTAGATCTCCACTGACAGACCATTAAAGTATCTGTCTCCAGTGTCAGAGCTTTTAAATGCTCTTTCCCTTGCATTATGTGACGTGAAGTCAGCTGCTGTCTTATCTGGAACAATGCTGTGTTTTAGTATGGAGGAACTTGAGAGCCAGTCTTGGTCTGAGGTAAGTTTAAGAAAAGGCATAGCGTTTAACGTATCCACAAACAAAATAGTGGGACTCAAGTGGAGGGCTTCCCAGTCAGGATAGGCAAGGGTGTGCTGAAATAACGAACAGCACCACACATTTCCTCACAAGAAAATTCATTCTATACATCTCCATAGGCTTGTCAGAGACTCACAAGCAGTCACTACACTTCCCATGATGACGGCTATGTCAGGACAGAGACCCACCTCTAGCTCTTGAATGACTGCTTTCCTCTCAGACTTCATTGACCCAGCAGGATCATATGTTTGCAAGCATCTTCAGTGGATAGGTAAGAGGCACTGGGAGAGGAGGGGGGCCAGAATGTTGGTGGACATTGATGATGTCTCCCTCAGCAGAGAATCTGTTGTGGAAAGGGAAGAATTGACTTAAAAACAACTTCGCTAATCTGATGGTTTTCTCTTTGACTCTGGGTCTCTGCCAATTACTGTGTTTCTGAGTGTATGGGTTAAAGAAAAGTATCATTTGAGGTTGACTTTTTTTGCCCTCAATCTCTTATAATCTTATTTTTGTCTGCATGAAGGCATTAGCACACATTTTCTGGGCTCTTGGCCAGGATGAGTCATTTACTTTGCCTGTTTCCTTGTCTCCATGGCGCCCTGGTCTTTGCCAGAACCAAACAGCGGTTCATTTGGGAACCGCGCCAGGGATCCTAAATCCCTCCAGCCTGGTGCCCGCTCACCCCTCCCGCTTTCTAGAAGGAGCCCACCCTGAGGGCGCGGCGCCAGGGACAATGCCACTTGGAATCTGATAAGTAACACTTGGGACTGTGCCCAGATCAACTGCTCATCACCCTAGAAATGAGCCGGGCTTGGGACACTTCAGTCTCCCTGAAACCCTCCGGCGCAGCTTTGTTATTACAGGGTGGGATTATGGTTCACGGTGTGGGAAGGACCCACCCCCACCTCAGGCTGCGTGTGGAGATTAGAGAGGGTGAAAAAGCAAAATGGAAATGTCACATTTCTAGTGGGGATTAGGAGGCACTCAGCATTAGCCAAGTTTTTTTTTCCCCCAAAAGAAGAGAAAGAAAGCCCAGTCCCATCTTCCTCAACATTCCAAAAAAGCTCTTGAGATGGGGGTGAGACACAATTTAGCTAACAAGTGGGAAACACTTTGCCTGAAATATCACATTTTTCTATGAGTTTAAGGCCAGTCAAGCAAAAGAGTGTCTGTTCACAACCATGGTGTGAACAAAGGCTATTTCTAGGAGAGCGAAGCTTCCTAAAATTGGGAAACAAGAAAACGAAGTCTGTCAATTCCTCACAATTGAGTCTAACGACTCTCCAAATTTAGTCAGAAGCCCTGGGTGGGCAGCTTCTGGAGTGGCTCCTGATGACCCCCGCTGGTGTTGCGTATAATCAAGATGGTTTAGTAAGGTGGTCAAGTAACCCTGCGGTGGGTTGGGTCAGGTGATTTGCTTTTCACACAACACATTTCACTTCTGAAATGGAGGGAGAGGTCAAAAGACTGTGACCTCCACCTTGCTCAACCTCTCTCTGCCTCTCGCCTGCTCTTTCTGAGGAAGGCAGCTGCCATACTGGGAAGTCCCCCTGAGGAGACCCATAGAGGGAGTCATCAAGAGAGGTGGTGACCAGCAGCCAGCAATGGCCCAAGGACCTTCAATCAAGCCTGTGAGGAACTGAGTGTGGCAACAACTGCTTGAGTCAGCTTACCGGCAGGAGCTCCAGCCCCGGTCCAGCCATCAGTGGAGAAGGCAGCGGCAGCGGACAGCCCAGAGGGAAACCAAGTAAGAGAACCCAACTCTGCTGTGGTCAGATTCCTGACCAGACCACAGAGAATAAGTATGAGTGAATTAAAAAAAAAAAAAGATTTATTTATGTATATAAGAACTGGGGTAAAGGCCAGAGGTGCAGGAAGCAAGAGGATTCACCAGAGCCAGACTGGGGAGCAGAACAGACAGATTGAGTGAAATACACTGCTGAGGGGAGCTGTGGGCGAGACAGGAGAGTTCTGCTGTGCCTTGTGGGTCCCTCCCTGGCCGGGGATTGAACTCTGCTGCAGTGGCCGCGGACAGTCTCATAGTGCTATTCTTAACCCCTTGTGCCACCAGGGAGGCCCAGTATGAATGAATTTTATCTGCTAAGTTCTGGGGTAACTGGCTGTGGAGCCACAGATAACTGATGTCTGGCATTAAATGGAGTAGGTGTGACTAGAATAATCATACTTGACTGAAATTCCCTCCTGAAAATGACAGTTAATAAAATGATCCCAGCTTAGACCGAAGCAGCCATTCTCAAAATTTTTAGATGTGGGCACTTTCTTCAAAGACCTTATAGAAAGCCATAATTTGTTCAACAGACCAAATGCAGAGCTGCTCTGGCTGAACTGGGGGTTCGGTGAATACCCTCTCCCACTTATGCCGCCTGAGGACCCTGCTACCAGCCTGAAAGTCTCCATAGTAACCACTGTGGAGTGCTTGGGGAAGCCTCTCCTCAAGAATACTGAGCCAGAGGAAGCTACACTAACCTCGATGCTGAAAGGCAGCAGCCCCTCTGCCCCTCTGGCTCCCCCTGCATCGAGGCCTATAAACCCCAGGCTGAGTGGAGGGCCAGGGAGCTTGTCAGACTCCAGTGCTGGGCTCCCTCCTTCCACCCAGTTCCCCACTCTGCCTCCTGCTGCACCTGCCATGCACCCCATCACCATCCAGAAAGGGCCGCCCTAAGAAGGGAATGGGGGGGGGAGCCGGAAAGAAAGGGAGTCTGAAGCTGCAGGTGCATCAGAGCCCCCCTGTCTTTCTGCATAGATCTGGGGGCCCCTGAAGCCCCCAAACCAGTGGTTCTGACAACTGATCACAGCTGGGCAAGTCCAGGTCCCCCTGAGAGAGGCCAGTGCCCACTGCTCCTTCCTGAGTCTGACTGAAGATCAATAGACAAGTTACAATGTGAGAGGCGCTGGGGTGTGGGGCAGCGTCCTGCCGGACAGCACAGCAAACAGCAAAGGGATCCCAATGGTGGAGCCGGGGTGAGGGGCGCCCGGAAGGAGCCAGAGCTCGCGTTCCCCAGGTTTTAAGGAAGAGGCAAAGACTCCAGACAGAAACTGTTTCAGGGCAGAATGGGCTGGGGAGCTGGGCTTGATTTTTTTCTTTAAGGTGCATTGTAGTGTTAGGTGACCCCACAAAGCACTGCCCCAAGACGTCACCCTGCAGCAGCCCAGAGGAAGCTTCCAGCAGCCCTCCACTGCAGGTACCCCTCCCTCTGGGAGCCACCCACTTGGTATTTGTTGTGCTAATGCTTATCTTTTCTGCTTTGATGGCATCTGCACGCCCGCCCACATTTCCAGTTTATCACCATCTCCATGCAGTGTGCCAGGCCGTGGCCTCCCGCCAGTGGACTCCAGGTTGGCGCCACGTTTTCACGATCAGACGAAGGTGCGCTGCACGGTAAGTAGCTGGAGCCGGCGCCCGCCAGCCCTCAGTTCCACCTGTAGGAGCGAGGGGCTTTTCTTCAGGCTAGGCCAGCACGAACCAAGAAAAGAGGAGCCGGGGGTGGGGGTCTGAAGCAAACGTGGTCAGTGGCTAGTTGTGGTTTGGGTCTAGAATTTTCCTTTGTGCAGGCAGGCCCTGGATCCTCCCCTCCCCCCACGAGGCTTAATATCAGCATCTGGGCTTTGCTCTGGGAATGAATTCTTACACCCATGGGTGCAGCCTTGGGGTGTCTGGATCAAGACGGCTCCCCCCTCATGCCCTGGCATCATTCATTGGGCGCTGTGGGAAAATCAGGTCACCTGAGGATTTGGACCTGTGCAGAAGAAATGCAAATGCTGGTGTGGGCTGAAGCCTATTTGGGGTCCTGAGAAGAGAGCCCCTCACTTCTCTCTGAGCTCCCTCACCTGCTCGCACCCTTCTCCAGAACATCTCCTCAGATGTTCCTTCCTGTGTACGAAACTCCATAAATTTATTTTATTTAGATTAACCAGGGCTGACTTCTGTTACTTAAAACCAAAGATCCCGACTTTATTGTCATGGGAGGAAGATGCTTGGAGGAGGCAGGTAGAGGGGAGCTGGCGTATCTTCAAGGGTGAAGCAGGGTTTGTGCCCCCCTCTTTCTGCCTTCCCACGTGCTTCTCCTCATTTCTGGAACACCATTTGGCCACAGTATTCTTTGGAAAGTCCATCTGCTAGTCCCACCCCTGGTCACTAGTCCACCTCAGGCCCTTTCTAGCCTTCCCACAGCCTCCTTCTGTGTCCCAACAAGAAGAGATTTCTCTTCCCAGGACCTCAGGGAAGTCTCAGTCAGCCCAGGGCAACCAGTTCATGGGATGCACCTTCAGGCAGGATAGTGAAACTTTGTTTATATCACTTCAGAGTATATACCTCTTTAATAAATGACGTTTATATTATTATTTTTCTTAAAGATTTATTTATTTGTGCATACAGAACTGGGGTGCAGGCCAGAGGTGCAGGGGTGGTGAGAGGATTCACCAGAGACAGAGCAAGGAGCAGAACAGGCAAATTGACGAGTACACCGCTGAGGGGAGCAGCAGGCGGGTTAGGAGAAGTCTGCTGTGCCATGTGGTCACCTCCGGGGCAGGGATCGAACTCTTTCTGAAGTGGCTTTAGCTTCTAGTGTTGTGCTTTAACCCGCTGCACCACCAGGGAGGGCCCTATATTACTATTATTTTTTGACTACCCAGAATCCATTGCACCACCTGTTGGTGGTCTCCCTGGGAAACCATCTCCTGCTCTTACCCAATAGCACTAAGCCCACCAGAGAAACTGATTGGTCCAGAGAAGGACATGTGGCACAAGTGGACCAATGAGATGCTACTGAGCTGTTGTCACAGCTGGGAGTGCACAGAGATACTTCTCCTGGGCCTGGTCTGCTGCACAGCGGCAGCAGCAGGAGAACTCAGGCTCCAGGGAAGGGCCTGAGAAGGAAAGCAGGAGTGAGGGGCCAGGAGACCTGGTCAGGACCTGCAGGCTTCATCTGAGCCTCTGGGTCTTGCTGCACCTGAGGCTAATGATGACTCCCAGCACCTTAGTTTTCTGCTGTTACCAATTACTTTAATTTAAAGCTATGTAACTCTGGTTTTCTGGAATCTAGAATCCTGGCTGATAAGAACGTTCAGCTTCATGATATTAGCATGTTGAAACGGGGTGTTCAGTGCCTCCGGGCAGGAGTAGGAAGAAAGGATCGCAGACACCTGGCAGGTGAGGTTGGGGACACCAGGTGGAGGGTCCTGACACTGTTCCGGGGAGTTGGTTAGCACTTGGTGTCTAGCGTCGGCTGGTCCTCTCAGTTCCTTTTCATCCTTCTTCCTGAAGGTGTCCCTCTGTACCTTTAAGACAGAGCCCTCAAGTAGCTCTGTGTGGTTTCAATTAGGCCACGGTTAAGAAACTGAGATGAAAAATTACCGCCAGAAGCATTGGAATGTGATGATGTGTACTCTTAAGAATTTTCCAGGAGAAGCTGACTTCATCCAGGACTTAGATGCGGGCTGGGAGCTCTGGTACCACAAAGGTTTAGGAATGCTGCGTCCTTGATCTGTTAAGGCCTCAGACAAATGGAGAAGCCATTATATGCATGGAGAGAAAAATACCTTTCTGATAATACAGAGATTTTTTAATTGTTCTGCAACTGATTTTGAATTTTTGTCGGGGTTGATTTAAAGGTGCCTTCAGACAGGATGGCTCACTCGTGCCCAGGTGACCTAACACCTGCTGGAGGACAGCTAAGTCTGTCACTACTTAGTTGGATCACAGTCCATGCCCTTTGCGTTGCTCATCAGTTTTCCTGAGTTTTCAGGTCTAATAAATCTCTTTCTCTGGCCTACATTAGCTGCACATGGTGTTTCTCTTACAAAGACCTCCTGTTTAAGTTCTGATTTAAATCAATGTTTGATGGACACCAGGCATGCTTATTGACCAGTTGCTCTGACCTTGGGTCAAAGTAGAAAATGGAATTGCGAAGAAATGTTCCAGTGGTCACAGCCTCCAGGATTAGCACTGGAAGCACAGACCCCATCCTCAGCAGGCTCTGGCGCCTGGCAGAAAGCATCTTGGTGGAAAACTCCTTTCTGAAGTCATAGACCAAGACAAGAATAGGTCTGGCATTCCTAAGACTTTGTTCCAAAAGATAGAAGTAAAATACAGGTCTGTATCAGGGCTGAGCTTCTGGAGGTGAAAAAACCACAGTGAACTGCATATAGTGGAACTTGCCACTCATAGATTGAACACGTTGTAAATGAGCCTATAATAGTAGCATATACTGTGTATTCATCAGAGTGAGCTGCGATAACAAGGGATCCTCAAGTCCCAGTGGTCTGAAATCAGAAACAGCTAATTGTCAGGTGCTGTCTGTTCTGTTTCAGCAGAGAGCGCTGCACATTGAATTCAGTTGGATCCAGGCAGAAGCCAATGCAGCTTAAGAGTCACTGACACGAAAATGACACACACCACTTCTAGTCACACTTCAGAGGCTAAGCCAGTAACATGACTGTCCAAACTTCAAAGTGGCCAGAAAGAGCAACACTGTTAAGAAGCAAAAGGAAGGGTCCTCCCTGGTGGCGCAGCGGCTTAAAGCACAGCTAGCACAAAGGTAGCTGTGGCCGTTTCACCATGAGTTCGATTCCCAACCAAGAAGGTGCCTCACAAGGCACAGCAGGCCTCTCCTGACCCGCCCACTGCTCTCCTCAGCGGTGTGCTTCGTAGATCTGCCTGTTCTGCTGCCCACTCTGTCTCTGGTGAATCCTCTCACCCCCCTGCACCTCTGGCCTGCACCCCAGTTCTGTGTGCATAAGGAAATAAATCTTTTTAAAAAGAAGAAGGAAAAGACTTATATATTTAACAAATATCACTGAGGACCATCACACCCTGTCGCGTGCAGCATGGAAGCCACTGAAAGCACCCCAGATGCCCACAGCCGAGCTGGTGGGGAGACAAGCCTTCTCAGCTGGCGTACCACAGCAGATTGAGAAGCTGAAGGGGCTGATTTGTCTCCTGTCCCTAAAGTGTTCAAATAAATAGACGTGGATTCAAACTCAGGTTGATCATCTCCAAACAGAAACCCAACTCTGGTCTGTTGTGACTTTGCTGGATGAGCCACAGTTCAGCAAAAGACCACAAGAAAAAGCAAAATTGAAGTTTATGGCCCATAGATCCTGGAGGAGGTCTGCACCCCGAGAGTGCTCACAAGGGGAAGTCAAGGCAGGGTGCAAGCAGAGAGAGCACAGCAGACTGGAGTATATACCTTTATCGGGGTTCACATGGGGTTCTAGTCTAAAGTTGGATTGGTCCATTTAAGCCAAAGAGTGGGATTTGAGTAAGTTTTGCTCGGAGTCTTATCTAAGGGATAAGAGTAACTGGCCAGCTCTGGTAGGTGGGAGGTTGCTTACCCTAAGGCCCGTTGTGGGGCTCATGTCAGGAACTTGTGTTTGCTTGTGACTCTGCTCCTGGGAAGGGTCGGTCCATTCAAGATCCCTGCAGCCACTCACCCCCACACAATGGGCTTCAAGGCAACATTATTATACAGCAATCTTTTGCCTGTATTGTCTGTGTTCACCAGAAAGTTTTCCGTGTTCAGATTAATTTTGCTGGGGTGCTCTTTGCTTTTCCATAATGACAACGATCTGGGTGTTGTTTGGGAGATGAACTGCTGTATAGCTGTGCTGGAGAGATGAAAAATGTGCTAGATGTTTAGTAGATCTAATTAGTAGAATAGCCTGATTCTAAATGAAATAAATAATCCCAGGTACCTGAACTTCAATATGAAAACTATAAAAGGGCTTCTGTAATCATGTGTATAGTAATGTCATCTTTCAGGGAATTTTTGGTTTTATGGAGTAGTTTAGCTAAACTCTCAACACAGTCTTTGAAGTGGAGAAGTCTAAAAGATTAATGGGCTTAGCTAGGAAATGGCTGTTTGGGAAAAAAAATGAAACAGTGAAATGCAAATGCAACCAAGATTAATGAAAAGGATGAGACCACATTATGTGTATATGGAAACTTAAAATACAATTCATGAAACGGGTTCTGTGGGAAGACAGCTAGTGAGCGGCTGCATTTATGGAGGAATCTAATCTAGGCCACAGAACTGTGTGCAAAGGTGGGCGTTCCCATAGGCCCCTGGGAATGAGCCTCCCCTTGTCCAGAAGAGTCTGCAGTCGGGTGCAGGCACAGGACAGAGCAGTGAAGCAGAGCTGGTGGGTGACCTTCTCTGTGTCTTTGAGTACATGTCAAATGTGTGCACATGTAATTTTAAAATTGACTATGAGTGTAAGTCTCTAAGGGTTTCAGACTGTGTTTTGGACTGAGTTAAGATAACAGTGTATTCGCCACAGAAAAGGGACATCCAGGTCCTCTGGCCACTGAGCCTTTGCAGCAAGGGGAAACTAAAAAGGGCTTGGACAGAAGACTTGGAGGAGGCGCGTGGAGCAGAAAGACAAGTGAAAAAGCTGTGTTAGCTTCTTGGACTTGCATGAGACTTGGGGACACGTGGAGACCAGACACGCAGAGGCGCTTGAGAGCCCGGAGGAGGCTGGAGATGGCGCCTTTATCTTCATCTGCACTTTGACTTCACTCCTTTCTTCCCTATTTCCTGGCCCCTTCTGCCCTTTTCCTGTGGTTCCCCATCAGAAGGCGTCTTAGACACATCGCAAGCTTTTGGGGCTCAGTGGCCCCACTTTGGAACAGCCCCACTTGGCTGTACATTTACTCACCAGGGGCTGGATGCCTTTATATGTTTCACTAGGAAATTATATCCTCTCGCTCTTCTTTCTGTTCCCCCTGATTCTTTTCTATTGATGGTCAAATGAACTAAGAGTATGTTTGTCTATGTAGCGGATGGAGCGCGCAAGCATGCCAAGGTGCCCGCCTATCTGCCCGCTAAAATTATCGTTGGAATTACCAGTAGCGCTCTATGGTCACAGCCACATCAAGAGTAAAATGTGATGACTTTGGACATTAGAGGAATATTTATGGGCATGCACCTCTCATGGGGGAGCCCACCCCAGCGACCACCTGCTGAGCAGTGCCTGTGTTGGGTGCCCAGGTGGTGCATACACCTCAAGGATGCAGAAGGTTTGCACAGAGTGGGAGGAGAATTGAGAAAGGGGGTAGGAGAAGAGAACAGCCATGCTTACGGCCAGCAGGAGGCTTCTCACAGGTCTGTGGAGAAACAAGAAGAGTTGGAAGCGTCTCAACCGTCTGTGTCTACAAATGTCTGGAAAGCATGGTGCGTCCTCCCATGTGCCCAGGTCACCAGGGTGCCCAGCTCCTGGTCGTCAGGGTGCCCTGCTCTGGGTCATCTCAGCAATCCTCACAAAATTATCATTCCAACTTCTGTCGTTAAACAGCGAGAGTCAAACCCAGCACCATGTGAGCTGTGTTTGACCCTGTCAGAATTCCCCTGTCTCCTCAGGGCGGTGCTGGAGGGACACGGGGCAGGACATGACCTCTCTCTCCCCAGAGCTTCATGTCCCAGAGAAGTTGCTGAAGATGCTCTGACTCTCCCTCCTAACTGTCTCCCGCCTCTCCTTGACCCCCTCTCACCTTACCTCTCTCTCCCTTCCCTTCCATCTCTCTATTTAGCTCAGTCTTGGACTATCTTCTCTCATCCTCTTTCTCCCTAAACATTTCCACAGAATTAAGCCTTGAAAGCTATTTGCATAAAACCATTACAGAGGGGATGCAAGTGACATTTCTTTATAGTCCTGGGTCAATAGCTTTGACAAATGAGGCTGATATCAGGGAAAACAAATTGTTAGTGTTATATTGAAATTTCTCTGTGGGTATTAAATATTTGCATGAGGGACCCAAACACTCCAGGGTTTAGGCAGATGAATTCCATTCCAAAACCACTAAAATGAAAAGCCAACTGCAAATTAGGTTTGAAATGGACCTGCCTGTCCTCAGAGATTTCGCAGTGACTAATGGATTAGTCCCCAAGTGGAGCACAAACCTACTTTGCTTTCATAGAAGCAAAGAAGACCAATAAAGGCCGCATCTCTCTGCAGCCCTGAATCCACCTGGCTCTGCCACTTCGTGTTTAATGGCCTGATGCTGCTCAACTGAGTTTTTTAATTAAGTCACAATAAGACTTGGCCCTTAAGAAATCCCCAAACACCTGCATTCTTGGCTTAATATTCTTCACCAGGGGTTGTGCCAGAGCGGATTGGAAAGAGGTTAGACACCCTCTGCATCTCCATTAGTGCCCACCATGAAAACAGACATGTAAAGGAAGAATAAAGGAACCATTAGAAAACGGATTCAATTTTAGTTATCTGAGACACACATGCCGATAGAAACTGAATGCTCCACCCACGCAGCTTCGAGGTAAGGGTCCTGCAGTTGCCACCCTGGCTCCCATCAGTCTCACAGGGCGGGGCACAGACTAGGGAGATGGTCACCCCGAATCCGAGGGGTGGGCACACCAAAGATGTGTGGGTGGAATCGCCTACATGCTTATTTATGTTAGTTTTTTTCTCATGTGAGGTCCCAAGTGGCAGTGGAGGCAGTGACCTCAGGGGACCCAATGACCCCAGGGAACCTGGCCACGCAGGGGGCTTCAGTCCTGTGGTATCAGCCTCATGGAACAGCTCCCACCACCATCACCATCATCACTGTCACCATCATCTTCAGTCCCCCTACCGTGACAGGTGACCATTTATTTAGTTATCTTTTAAAGATGTATTTATTTATGCACACAGAACTGGGGTATAGACCAGAGGTGTGGGGGTGAGAGGATTCACCAGAGACAGAATGGGAGACAGAACAGGCAGATGAATTGGAATATACAGCAGAGGGGAGCAGCGGGGAGACAGGAGAGGTCTGCTGCGCCCTGTGGGTCCCTCCCTGGCCAGGGATCGAACTCTTGCTGCAGTGGCTGCAGACAGCTTCATAGTGCTGCGCTTTTACTCCTTGCACTACCAGGGAGCCCCAGATCAGTTTTCTAAGGGGAGGGACAAGCCACACATTGTCCCAAACTAGGTACGACATCCTGGGTGGGACACAGCACAGTGTGTCATCTGGCCACGTGCTGAGCTGAGTAAAATGCTGCTATTTGAGGTCCAACTCTGCCACCTCTTAGCCGGTCACATTGCCTTCATGCAGCTTTTTCTCTGGCAATTGGTGATATAACCACGCCTGAGTCAATGATCAAAGACCTTCAGATGAAATATGTAAATGAAAGGGCTTTAGTGTAATTCATTCATTTACTCTTTCGCCCTCCAAATTACTGCCAGGCTATTCTAGAGAAGCATCAATTGAGATCCCAGGGTGTAGAAAAGCAGAAATATAATAATGGAAGGTGGGAACTCTGGACCACATCATCCAGACCAGATCCTGGCTTCCTCATCTCACTAATTAGGGGGTAGTTAATTAATAATACCTGCCTCCAGGGGTTATTGCCAAGTTTGACTAAGTTAATATTCACAAGGCATTTACAACATGCCCTGCACAGAGTTGCTATAAAAGTCTTTGTGATAATAAGAGATAATTCTCTTTGACATGAACAACTAAGAAGTTGAATTATGCTTTAGGAAGACATAGCTGAATATCTTATCCTAAAATAGACCAGAAGAATTTAGAGCGCTGAATCTGGGTATAGCCAAATTTGTTCCCTATAAAATGAAGATTTAATTACTAATCATTAAGCATTGAGAACAGAGAGCTCTCTAGAATGCCTTCGTTTATTGGGGTTATGGGGTCAGGATGTATTCTACTGCCTTTCTATCACCTTAGGATTTTTTTTTTATTAAGTGCCAATTAAATTACAGAAGTGATACTTGAATACCTTCCCTTTATTAAAAAGAATGAAAACGTTTAGATGAGGTGAATGTTCCCTTTGACATCTGATGGGTTAAACTTTGACATCTGACGTCACGCTGCAGTCACATGTCAGGAAACGCCCCCAGATCTCAGAGGTGAGGAGCTGCAGTACTGATTAACTACTGAAGTCCATGGCCACCCCTGGGCAATAGACATCTGTACTCATCTCCCTTGCTTATGTACCTGTGGTGGCTGGCCCTCAGCCATCTAGAATGTGTCACTAAAACAAGAAAGCAAAACACATCCTAGAATGTAGCAGCGGCCTCCCCAGAGTGACACATCCCTTCCTGTCACACTCTGCTGGCCAGGCCAGGCACCTAGCACCTGGCTACCCCATCTGCCCCTGGGGGAGAAGGTCAATCCTATCAGCTAGGGGACCAGGGAGTGTCACTTAATTTCTCTGTGCTTCAATTTCCTCTGAAACTGAAAACTGAAATACAGTACTTATTTCAGAGAACTGATAGGTCAATGAGATAGTGTCAGTGCTTAGAAGGTGCGCAGGAGTTGCTGGCGAGGATGACGACGAGACTCTGAAGGCGACTGTGACATCCATCTGTAAACACTGTGTGTTTAAGAGTGAGCTCACAGTGCGCTGTTGTTCTGTAACTTACCTGGGGCTGAATATTCAACACGGAGCTGAATAATACAAAAAAATAATCTTCCCCTGCTTCCCATAATTGTAGTGTGCGCATAGATACATCTATATGTAACATAATATGATAAAATATATATGCAAACCATCTGTTACCTTCTGTTTCCATGAAAACTTTGGTGGAGACACAGTTTTATTGCTTCTGGCCTGTGGCTACGGCACAGAGTGAATAGTAGAGGTGTGCCTGCCTTTCCTCCTTCCGCAGGAGAAGGGCTGTTCTCAGCAGGTGGTTCTCACCCACGGGCTCACTGTCTGCACTCGGCAGTCTGATGTCAGCAATGACATGTGGATCGGGATCGTGGGTGCTCAAAGGAGACAGAGCAGGAACCCCAGCGTCGGAGCTGGCCCAGAAAGGAGAGTGATTTGGGGCCACAACTGGCCATGTGGGAGCCATGTTCCAGCAGCAGAGGCCCAGGGAGGAGGCTGGCAGTGGCCCTGGGAAATGAGGCCACGAGGTGCGAGGGAGCACAAGGGTCCTGGGGACTCTGGAGTACAATCTGTCCAGCTGGATGTGACAGATACAGTGCCTGAGTCCTCTCCCTTCCTCGTCCCCCACATTTCCAGGGCAGGACTTTGCTGGGGGATCCATGTCTTTGTTAGTCTAAGGCAAGTTCCGGGGTGGTCATGTAAGCCCAGCCTGGCCAGTGGGAACAAATCCAGGTGATTGCTGCTGCAGAGGGCAGGTGAGACCGACACAGCAGAGGCCTTTGGGGGACAGCACATGCCTCTGTGGCATCACCCCAAGCAGACAGCAAGCGTGAGTCTGGATTCTGATAACAAAGTTTGAACAGCCAGCAGTGGACATGCCCAAGGTCTCTTCTACCCCTCCCCTCCCCTCGGCACGAGTCATTGCCTTCTTTCTAAGCCCAAACCAGGTGAACTTAGTTCTTCTGTCACAATCAAGTGCATCCTGACTGAATGCGCCTCTCTGAAGATCAATGTCCATTTTCTTAGTGGGAACAGGACTGGTCACTCTGTACCAAGTTCTGATGGGACTTTCTTGGTTCATCTCAGATTGCTGATGTTTTCTTAAAAATTTCAGTTGACTTTTGCCTGTTGCCAGTCTTAATTCACTCTCAAAAGTCACGTGTCTTTGCAAATGCCTCCCCAGCCACCACTACCAATTTTGCTTTTGATGATATGACTCTGTATTATTCAAGTCAGAAGCAGCTTCACAGCCAAGCCAGAACTGCCCCATGGCAGTCAGTGATCATTTCATCAATTCGATTTTTTTGAAAATAAGAATCCCTAATTGAACCCCTAAAATGTATTTGCTCCGAATGCATTAAGATTGTACGTATCAAATCAGAACTGTATTATCCCCTTAAATTACCTTGAAAACAAAATCAATAGTTTATTTAACCACAGTCAAGAAAAGAAAAAGGAGAAAGAAATGCCCTAAGGAATCTGTGTAATAAGTTTTACTTGGAGAGAACAATGTGGATGAACGTGGGGAAAGAATTTCAGTGGAAAGCCGGGCCTCTGAGTAGCTGGGAGGAATAACAGCACCTAATTTAATATTGTTCATCTCTGTGCACCTTCTCACAAATAGCTCCTAGAGTTTGCCAAGTATAGGTTGCTTTCTCAGCAAGCCGTAGGAATAAACAACCTCATGACATATTTAATAGTGACAGCAGTTGAATTTAATGCGGGTGTTTATACCATTGCTTTAACCAAATATTTGAGATCATAAAAAAAAAACAAACAAAACTAAACACCTGGGCTGTTTATCCGGGCATCCAAATTGGACTCCAGGGGCAACTTTTGATCTAATTCAGCTCTCTCCACCTGAGCTCCCTGTATGTGTTTTAAATTCAGCTTCTCAGGGTTTTCTGCCCCAGGTCACAGCTCCCCTGTAAGCAGCAGAAATGACAGTTCCCCATGGAGTGACAGACACATTCCAATATCCTCGAAGACGTGAGACTTCCCATCAGCTAACTTCCTGCTGGCACCGTGAAAATATCTGATGGCAAGCAGGAGCACATTCTTCCAGAAGGGCTGATGAAGGTTTCCTGGGGGGGTGGATGGTTGGAATGAGTTGAAATACAAGAGAAATCAGAAGCTGGTTATTTTGCTGGCTTCCAGAGCTCTCTTAGTTCCTTCTGTTTCAGGTCTCCACTGACTGGTCCTAGAATTCCAGCGTTAGAGGATTAGAAACGCTGCAACCCCACTTCCTCATTTACTGCCTCGTGTGCTCTTCCTCTCAATTTTCAACAGACATTTTCTGAGGGCTGCCGGGCCCTGCCCTGGCTCTGGACTGACAGCAGGGGCAGAGAAGCTGCCCATCTCTGTCCAGTCTGGTTGAGCACACAGAAAAGAAAAAGGAGCCAGCAAAGTGCAGACAAGATCCTTTCAGGTGGTGAAAAGTGCACGGAAGCCAGCGTGCGTGAGCATCATTGAGTCCCTGATAACCAGTCCTGAAACTTCCCTGGCTCTCTTCATTCCTAAAACCCGATTCCCCAGATCTGCTTCTCTGAGTGGCCTTCCCTCATTTTTCCAATAAAGCAGCCTCCCCTTGAATTTTTTTTTGTTTGTTTGTTTCCTTTTTTGAACCAGTTTCTAGAATCCAATAGCCGCAGTAATGGAGTGAGTCTGAGAAATAATCAAGATGTTCCCCTAGTGAGACTGTCCTCAGAAGAGCTAGAAATAAACCTGAGATTAGAACATTGGGTGAGAAAAACGTGAGTATCCTATTTTCAGGAAACACTTGGAGTGGCTTTGGCCGACACATATCTAAACCCACTTCTGATGCCAGCAGGACACCTATTTCATCAACCAGCCATGACCGCTGTGGAAGCTAGATGCTAGTTCTCCCAGCTTCCCTTGCGGGTGGAGGGCAGTCATGTGACCCGGAAGTGGCCAATCAACGTGCATGTGGAGACTTCTATGGCGCCCCGGGCAGGACTGTGTTGCCGAGTGGTGGGATCACTTGCCCTGTGTCCAGAGGCAGCCGTGACTGAAGTGCTGAGTTCAGAGTCCACACTAGAGAGTCCCACGGGGTAAGTCAGACATTATCCCTGGCTGCATACCCCCTCCCCCCAGTAGTCTATTTGCTGGCTCCCCCAGAGTGCCGAAGAGCTCCCCGATCCTGGAAACTCAATCCCTGTCTTAGCTAGACTGTGTGGGCGCGAGCTCCCTGACCACTGGGCCCTTGAAATGCCACCTTTGCAGCTCGCCCTTCCACCTCTGAGCAGCTGGTGGGCCCTGTGCGGCCACCACCCAAGTGTCTGACGTAAAGAGCCTTTCTTTGTCATCTTCCTGCAGCAGCTGACAGACTATCGGAGCAGAAAACATTTATTTTTGCTTCAAAATAGGAGAGTTGGACTGTAAATCGCCGAGCCCATCTGTGAGCGTGTTCTCATTCTAAATGTTACAAGTTGGAGAACAAGAAGTCCCTGGAGATTCTCAGCATTGGTATTAGTAATGCTAAGATAGGCTTTTCCTGGGGTGGGGTCCCCCGGGAAAGGTTCCCAAGCCCCCAGAGAAGTAGAACCAGAGGGTTAGGGACTGGGGGGACAGGAAAGAGAAGAGATAAGGCAAAGTGAAAAGAAAGTGTTGGGCTTTCTGGTCGACTGGACTGGCTCTCCCCCCCCCCCATATCCACTGTCTCTTTCTTCTATAACCAGAGTCCCACATCTTTATGTGGCCACTGGGAACATCCTGGAGCCAGCTCACCGGCTTCTCATTAGTGGACATAAGACTGAGTGTTGTGCTCAAACCCTGAGCAGTAGCGTAAAGAGGGGGTGCTTTCCTTCTAGTCTCCACTCCTTCCTGCTTCCCACTCGCTGCAGCGCACACTGGGGTGTCTGACCCAGAGCTGGCTCCTGTGAGAAGCCACATGTGAGTGTGCAGTGGCACCACACGGGGAGTCTGGTCTTGGGACTTAGGGACCCCAGGCCAGTCCTGGCCTGCACAGCGATACGAGACACAAGACAAATGCATTTTATTTGTTTAAGGGACAGTCATTTTGGGGGTTAGAAAGTCTTTGCAGGATGCTCTTTCAACTAACACAGATCCATGATGCTCAGCACTATCTCAGCTAGAAACTTTGAGCAGGAGGAAGGGACATGAGAAATCCAGTGTGGAATTCCAGTGACATGTGTCTAGCTAGAAAGACAGTGCAAACTCTGTGGGCCGGGGCTGGGTGGTGAGGCTCGGCAGGAGCAGGGGCAGATGCTCTGGGACGCGCCCGGGCAGGCGAGACTGGGAGTTGGGCACACCCAGAGTGGGTCCTCACAGTTTGGAGAGGACGTGCCACAATTGAGAAGTACTGATAAGCGAACCTCGCATGAGGCCAACACACAGACGTGCTCTGTAATCATTTAATGAAAGAAACTTCGAATGACTGAGTGATCAAACAAACAAAAGAGGTTACCCAGGCTGGGCCTTCGGTGTTCCAAGTCCATCGTTACCACCAGGTGGTTGATGACGGGTTGGGGCCAGGTACTGACCAAGTCCCTTGTCAGTAAACTGGCTGTGTTGATGTTAGGGTCTCTCCTCCCAGGCTTTAGGCTGAGTGAGGTTTGTGCAGACATAGGAGTAGATGTGTGTGGTTTAGCCCAGGCGGTACAGAGAAGCAGCCTGGCCGCCTCGTTAGTGTAGAATTGTAACTTGAACTTGACTGTTGTTGATCTCAAAGGAGAGGCTCTCAGGGCCCTTAAGCCAGTTTCTTCTTTCTCTAATGTCCCTCCCAGCAAGCAAGGCCATTTTGGGGAAGGTGCTCAGAGAGCTGAGTCACACGTAGGCAAGTCTCTGTCAGCTTTTCTGACCCCTGCCATCTCCTTCCCGACACCACATGGCTCCCTGTCACGGACAGCTTCTGGGTCCTATCTTATCCCAGCCCTGCCCTGACTTCCTAGCCACGTGAAGGGGCCACATAAATCTCGGACCCCAGCTCAATCCCCAGCCTCACCACTTTCATTTCCTCCCACCTTTAAACACCCACATGCCTCTCCCACAGACTCAACACCTCTTTTTTTAAAGCATGAGCTAAAATCGCCGCATCACTACTACTTAATATTGCTATTCTGAAAACAACTCGTAAGTCACTTGTAAAAGTGTCAATACTGTGGCGATTTGACATTTTAAGAAATACAGGAGAAGCTCAGCTGTCACAGTCAAGAATTTGGCCTTTTTCCTTGAACTTGACTCCCTGGCCGGGGTAGATCATGCTCGTATGTTTGGAAGTCTTTTCTTGGCTATCACTGCAACAGAAAAGATGTATGCATTAAAAATGAAATGTCCGTAACCAGAACACTGTAAGCGTTCCGTACCTAAATCTGAAGTCAGTCGTCTTACAGTTGTGAGTGATCCGCAGCTGATCCAGACGGTTTCACTGCTGCTTGTGGTTATTCAATTTATTCACAGGTGCACGAATAGCTATTGATGATTGTTTCCAAGAGAAAAGCTTCCACATCAGCGCTTCCCATTCCTTTATTTTTATTTATTTATTTATTTTTTGTTTGGTTGATATGAGCAGAGTGACCCTGCTCGCATAAATAAACAGATGGAACTAAAGAACTTCTGTTCTGTGTGACTCAGCCCTCCTGAGCACCTTCCACAAAATGGCCTTGCTTTCTGGTTTTGATTGTTTTGCCAAAGGATGAGGAGAGCCAGCAGGTGGTGGAAGGGAGGGAGCCCCTGATGTCACTGTGCTGTGGCCCAAGCTACCTGCCTGCTTTCCAGGGCATAGCACCCCTGCCAGCAGCCCACTCCCCACAGCCCTTCTGTCTCCAGATTCCAGACATTCTCTCCTCCCCCAAACGCCCCCCAGCTCTGAACCATCTATGCCATTGCCTTTCATTCTGCCACAAGTTTTAAGTGCAACTTTCATGCTACCCCCGAATTAGCCAATACTAGTGTGCCATCTGCTTCCTGCTGGAATCCCTACTGATTAATCGTTCCTTATAAAGTGGGAGAAGGGCATTTGCAAGAAAGAATGTGCAAAAGGAGAACTGACAAAGGACTCATGCCTGTCAAGGATCTGGAAATGGATTCTCTTAAAGCTGCTGGGTCTGTGAAGCCTTAGAACTTCCCTGAGCACCCTGGGGTCTCTACTGGGACTCTGCTGATCTAATTAATACCTGATCGCCTGCCCCCTCCCTGTCCCTTAATTGCAAGAACAATGCTGGAAACCAAAAAAGTCATTAAGGAAAGCTGGTGGGGTTTGGCATGAAGGCTGAAGGAATCTGAGGCTCCCCGTAGGCACTGTGTCCCCCCACTGCCTTCCTGGCAGGGGAGCAGCCCCGTCCTTGAGCTAATGTTTGGGAGAAGCTGTTCTCAGGAGGCCAGGACCCAGGGCCGCCTGCTCGAGTCTAGTATTTATCACTCTGGAAGGGCAGCCTGTCTTGTTTCTTTATCCGCCAGGTTCTCTGCAGCGCTGATTTTGAAATTCCAGACAACCCATTGAGAGTTCTTTATTGCAGCAGCGGGCAACTGATCTACAATAACATGTGAAAAGATAGGGGTCCCCAGGCAACAGCAGCAGCTGCAGTTTAAGCTGAAATTGGAGTTAAAATGTGTGTGGATCCACCTGCTCTCAGAGGGGGTGAGGCAGGGAGGGAGATGCAGTAGCGAGCTCTTCCCATCCCCGAAATCTGGCTAGAAACCCCAGGGTCAAGCCCAGTGTCCTTGTCCCATTGACACTGGGGGCCCCTGATGATGACCTTGGTCGAGCCTCCCTCCCTCCCTCCCCCC
>NW_004567123.1:30088414-30114113 GCF_000260355.1 Condylura cristata | reverse complement strand
CCTTTCCTCCTTCTCACCCCCCCTCCCTCTCTGCCTCCTGTCCTACCGCCTTCCTTTCTTCTTTCCTCTTCCCTTTCCTCCCTCCCTGTCCTAACTCTGCTGTCCACTTTCCCACAGAAGGTTTGGGATTGATTTCCACACAAGGCGAGAGAATTATGTATCAGCTTTTCTCTTTGTAGTGTCTTGGTCTTTGTGCAGGAAACGAAGGTATGGCTGTGTTTACTCTTAGAACACTTTTAGGAAGGCAGGAGTGATCGGCCACCTCTGCTCTGCTTGGCTACTGACCCTCTGGAATCCTACTCCTGCCCAGACAGGCAGATCCCCCTGCCTCCCCCACCCCACCACCACATTCAGTCAGCGGCTGGGGGAGGGGAGGGGGGTGGGGTACTCACATACCCTCTGTGGGCGCAGGGGTTTTGGTGTCTCCCCTGAGCTCACTGACTCTGACTCTGTGGCTGGTCTTATTTCTGCTTTCAGAAAAAGAAACTGAGGTTCAGAGAGGGACAGGAACTTACCAGGGTCACATAGCTGACCCAGGGCAGGGGCAGGATTGGAAAGCAGGAACCCTCGTCCATTGTTTTGAGTTTCTTTTAAGGGACAGTCACTGGAGAAATGGCAGTGAGCACAATAAAAAGCCATATGCCGTGGGCTGTGCACCGTGGGTTGACAAGGAACGGTTTGCCATCTGGTGGTGACGTGGCAGTGGGGAAAGCAGGGAAGAGTAAACAGTGTCCTTGCGGGTGGAGTCCTTTCCTGAAGGCGGTCAGGGAGTAACAGCCAAGTACTGATGGGCAGGAACGAAGGCAGCAGCTACTCCTCTACGTGAGAGCAAGACCGCCAGGCAGAGGCCGGTGCCAGTGCAAAGGCCCTGGGGCAGGACATCTTGCAGGTTGGAGGGCGAGGAGTTTGCATTTCCTGGCTTGCACACTGACTGGCTGAGTAAGCAGGGGGTGGGGGGGCATCAGTGAGGGGTGCGTTATCCACAGAAAGTTGAAAAGACTAGGAGTCTTCCTAGTCCCTGATGTGAGCCCCCTCCCAGCCCCGCTTTGGAGCGCTGCTGCCCGTGCTCCTCCTGAAAGCCTTGGGGGGCGGGTCTGTGTGCCGGGTCCTTGTCGCAGCTCCAGCACTTGGCATCTGGGTCTAGAATCCAGCTCTTGGTGTGAGAAATAAACAGGAGACACCAGGTGTCATGGAGGAGTGTGGGATTGGGCGCGAATGAAGAGCTTGGTGGGAAGGAAGCGGAGCACAGAGCGCTGGCTCGCCCACAAGCTGGAAGGGCTAGCGGCTGAGGACCTGCAGGGACAGACAGGACGCACCCGCGGGAGCTGGGCCCCAGGTCGCCAGCCGCGCGTGCCACCCGGTAGGCTTTACAAAGCAAGGAGATGCCTGTGCCCCGTGCTCTGTGCTCAAGTCCCGGAGGCTCTGAGCATGGACACAGCTCTGGAAAGCGATGACCCTGGGATCCACTGCCCTCCAGATGCTGCTGCCCTATGTCCAGGTTCGAGGCCTGGGCTGCACGGGTTTGGCCAGGCTGTTCCACCTTCCGGGCGAAGCTGGGACCTGAGGCTCTAGGATGAGTTCACAGTTCAGATGGTTTCCCCTCAAGGCCTGTGTTATTGCAGGCGCTGGTGGAAATTCAAGACAGTGAGAGCCGTAGGTGCAGCAAACTCTGAGACTGTTTATTAAACACTGCCGCCCTCCCTGCACCTGAGGAGCGTAGGAGGAGGCAGCAAAAGCAGGGACCCTTGTGTGTGCTTAGAGAGCCAGCTCTCACCTAAGCTCGTGGGCGTGAAGGGTCAGTCCTGCTGCCCCGCGCATTTCACAGGCGGGATAACTGGGACACACAGCCCAAATGTCTTCACGAACTCAGGAGCAGATTGCTATGGCTCCTGGTCTTCTAGGTCTTCCCAGCCCCAAACCCCAACCCCCAGCCTCAGGGCTGGTCCCTCACTTTCTGCCAGACCCCAGACCCCGGGGAGCTGCCACTGGGAAGGCTAATTTTTCTAAACAAGCTGTCCAGAATGCATTATGCATCCAATCAATTGTGGTCCCCACCGATTGGTCTCCAGGAGGAATCTTACTTATTTGAACAATGGAGTCGTTGCCAAGGCGACCGTGGCCTCCCCAGATGCTCAGAGCTGGGTGAGAGCCCCAGGGAGGTGGGAGACCTGTGCTGTATTCTGGGCGCATCTCACCAGCGCCTCCCGGGGTAGCCTCAGCTGGAGCCCCTTTCCTCCTCACTCTTCTGGAACAGAATCCCCTGCAGACACTTATAAACACCTCCTCGCCTTCCAGGGCCCTCTGGTGGGTGAACAATCTGCACAACTGTGCGGAGTCCCACGGTCCCAAGGCGCTCCCTTGGCGTAACGCTCTGCCATCACTGACCTCAAATTTGCAGACAGAGGACTTCACATGTTCACTTTGCTTTGGGTCTCAAACATGTAGCTGGAGCTGCTGTCCAAGGAATATGGTCCTGCCTGTTGTCAGATACCGAGAAGCACAGGCTGCCGATTAAAGGCAACTTTCTTCCCAAGAGGAATCTCCAAGTGTCTGATCAGTAGTACATCAGCAGAGGATCCCATACACAGAAAGACTCAGGCTCGCCAAAAATTATGAGCACCAGTGAGTCTGCTAAACGGCACGCGTCTTTTACCGCTGTTCAGCTCACACCGTGAAAAGCCTAGACTCAGTTTACTATTTGGGCCTGGCTGGAGACAGAACATCACTGGTGTGAGGCCAGGAGGCGCCTCTCTCATTTCTTGATTCTGACCTGCTTCAGGGTGGGTTTGACCAGGGTGCTGATGAACTTTGGCTGTTCTGCTAATAAGTTTAGAACTGAGACTCTGTTTTGTGTCTTACATTGTCTGTAATTGGGTGAAATAACGGCTGCTTCAGGGAGCCTCTACGAATGTCCCTGACATCACCAGCCCCTCTGAAAGGGTTGCGAGAAGCCTTTGAGCAACTGAAGTGAAAAGGTGGAAGATGGTTCTAGGCAGCATCCCAGCGGGGAGTGCAGGGGGTGCAGATTGAAAACGTGGGACCCTTTGCTCAAACGTAATTTGGAATTTTCGCACAGCGGAGCCTCGAACCAAGCAAGGGGCCTTCTGAACCAGAGCAGCTGCCCAGGTCCATGTCCACGAAGGCAGTGCTGTGGCCAGGGGCCTGTAGCTTGTCATGGGGTGAAGCCAGGGCCCTGTGTCTTTGAAAATAATTACCAGTGGAAATAACGTTCCATTCATCTTTCTCGCCTGAGTCCCAGGCAGTCAGGCCATGCATAGCTAATCAAAGCCAGAGCCCAAGGCTGCCTGGTTTGATCTCAGGATGGGTGGAAGGAGGATGCAGGGACTCACCCCCGAATTTCTGAAGGCCGGTGTGCCCTGTCTGGGACGACAGTGAAGGAAAGACCTTGCCCCGAAACCCTGCAGCCTGTAACTTCAGAGCAACCTTTCCCACCCAGAAGATGCCCCTCTGTTATTATTGTTTCAAATTGCAGCGAAGTGGTCCTCTGATTCTAAGTGTTCTCTGTAGCTTTTTTTTCTGTCTTTAGACTATGGATTGATCGAGTTGTTGAGCCATCCGTGGCTGTCTGTGTCTCGGTTGGGTGCAAGACGAGAGGACTGGTCTGGAGGGAGGGTCTCCGCGAACACACGGAACTTGCTTTGTCTTTATGTTTGTTCCAAGTGGTTGGGTCGAAGGGGTCAGCGGAGCCCCGCAGAAGGAATGGAAGTCCTCCTTCACCTCCTCTTCGGTTGTTTCCTAGAAGAGCATTGAGAAATCTCTTTTTTCATCAGGAAATTTTATTTTTTTTAATCCTTTAAGGGTGTCAGCCTCTCTTGACCTCCAGCCCACCATCCTAGCCCACCGACACCCATGCCGGCGGTCTCCCAACTGGCCCTTGCTCCTTGCCTTTTGCTCTGTGGAAGCCAGACTCAGCTTTAAAAGCACATGCATGCGTTAGATCTTTTACAACTTAGGTTGAGATGTTTCACTGAGCTTCAGACACTCTTGGAACAAAACTCCAGTATGTCCCTATGGTCTCCAAGGGCGTCCATGATCCAGAACTCTTTGTCCCCTCAGTGACACCTGGTCCGCGATGACCTGCCCCAGCCACATTGGTCCCTTTTGGAGCAGAATCTGCAGGCCAGGTAGACACAGGCAGGCTGGGAGGGGAGTCCTCCGAGGGTCTCAATCAGAGACGGGTCAAGATTGCGCTTGTCACATGCCCATAAGTAGATGACTGGATTAGGAAGATGTGGTCCATATATACAATGGAATATTACTCAGCAACCAAACAAGAGAATCACATGTCTTTTGCAGCAACTTGGATGGAGCTGGAAAAGCTCATGCTTAGTGAGATAAGCCAGAAAGAGAAAGAAAAATACCGGATGGTTTCGCTCATAGCAGGAGTATAATGGACCAGGCGAGAAAATAACAAGAATAATGAACAGCCATATACCAGAGACATTTTGTGGGGGTGGAGTGGGGAATGGGATCAAAAACGTTGGGTTGGGGGGGGGAGTGCACGGGATTATGGTGATGGCACAAGGGTGACCTGGTGATGGGAAAAAAAAATGGTCAAAATGATGTAAAAATAAACTGTCATAAAAAAAAACAACAACAACACTATTTCAAACAAAAGGTAAAAAAAAAAAAGATTGGGCTTGTACTGTAGCCGAGCCCCGGGGCCCCTGTGTGGAAGCGGACCGCAGGGAGCAGGGGCAGGTTCTGGGGGAGCGCAGGGGCCTGTTGCCAGTTGTCCAGCCAAGAGACCATGTCGGTTGGTCTCGGGTGCTCTGCCTGACGCCCTTGACACTTGGGGCTCGACCTGTGTTTGTTGGTGGCCGCCCTGAGCGTCTCAGGATGCCTCGCAGCTCCATGACCAGCCACCAGGCGTCAGCAGCTCTCCCAGCCAGCAGTGACCGCTGCCGCAGTCCCTGCCAAGGGCCTCCTGGGAGTAAGATGGCCCCGGCTGAGAATTAATCACCTTGGCAGAACTTCTCCCTGGCCCTGACTGAACTCACCCAGCTAAGCCTCTCCACCTCTCCCTGCAGGTGCCTCTTCTTCAGTTTGGGACTGGTGCCTGCCTCCACGACCTCAGCATGCTTAGTGCTTGAGAAAGCAGTGACCTTGCTGCTTCTCTGGTTTCGTTCTTTGCATGGTCGCGAGCTACATTCTGTCCGCCTCCCTGTAACGACGCAGAAGCTGGAAGGGGATCTTCTGTCTTGTTTTAATAGAGAGAAATAGATTTTTCCAGAAGCTCCCAGCTGGTGGGCCCTGGGGGACAGCTTGTCCAGAGTGGTCAAATGCCCTCTGGCGGGCATGTCTGGCTGGTAGGATTGCTCTGCCCCCAAGAGCTCGCACGCCACCACCCGTGAGACCCAGTTTCTCATGGTGAAGAGGGAGGGCACTGCAGCCACAGCCCAAATTCCCTTGTGCCTACTCCTCGTGTTTCTCCTAGACTGAAAGTTGCCCCACCGCCCACAAAGCAAGCGCGATCTTATTTATAACCCTGCCTTTGCGCTGTCCTGGAGATTTCCATAGTAGTGGCTGTCAAAGGAACAGGACCCGAGCAAGAGGCTCATCAGAGCTGCCCAAGGCTGGCTGGTGTCCTGCCAACCCTAAATCAAAGTGCCCAGTAAGACTCACACGGGGCTTCCCCTAGGTGTCCTGCCAGGGGAGGGCCACCTTCCTGCTCCAAAATGACAACCGGCCTGTGCTGGGCATTCTGCCGCCTTGACCCCTCTTAATCCAGCAATGCTGTTGACGTGATCCCCACTGTGGAGATGAGGAGACTGAGGTGGGGGCAGCCAGCCAGTGGGGGCAAACCAGGTGAGTTAGAACCTTCCTGGGGCTGCCCTGCTCTGCTGTTATTGAATCAGGACCCCATTAATCATCTCCCAAGTAGATTTTCTAGAAGGTGACTGTAAAACACAACATGCCATTGTGAGTAGAGACCAAATTGAGGCTCCCTTATTGTCCAGCGGCCCCTGCTCCCCCCGTAGGACACTGTTATCCATGGAGACCTGCCAGCCCTACCTGCCCACTGAGATGTGCAGGGAGCTGCCCCGGGGCCGCGTTACTCATTTTAATACTCAATTACATGGGCACTAATGCTGCTCGAGTGTCTATTTCCTCGCACAGTGAGATCCACGTTTAATCTTCCTTGTCCACTTAGCCCGGAGAGAACTATTGGTGGATAATAAAGCAAACAGACAAATGGCCACCTTTATCTATGTTCTAGGGCAGCGTCTTCCCTGGCCGCGTCCTCTGCCCTTCGTCGTGAAACAGCTTGCGGGCGACTGCAATTAAACTGGTTTGTAATTCTCCCGTCTCCCAAACGAACCCTCCCCTCGCGAGGATGCGCTGTTAGGCATCGGGCATTAATACAAATGAGACCGTGCAGCTATGTGTAATTAAAGGGGGAATGGGTACCTCGCGCCGAAAATGAGTCCTATTTTGCTGAAGTCGATCCATCTCTGTGTCAGCGCCAGCCCAGCCAGGCAGCCTGAAAGACAATTATCTTTCTTCTGACTTAATGGGGGCTTATGCTGCTATTTTTCATGATCATAATTTCTCAAGACACATAAACAGATTTTTCTTCTAATGCAATTACAGTTCTACATACAAGACAGCTGATGTCTAAATGAAAACTCAGGCAGAATTAACCACAAGAGGGTATTGTTTCTACCATGCTGGGATTTGTTTTAAAATACACGCCAGGCTGTCACTTCTCGGCCCCCGCCTTTTGAGGTGACTGCACATCTTTTGCTCTCGAAAAGCCTTTATGGGGGGCAGCTGGATGTCCATGGGAGTCCCTGCTGCGTGCCCTTCTTTCCAGGTGTGGCAACGCATCCCAGAACACGTCATTTTTCTTACTTTGAACATTTCTCCTTCACTCACCGATTTGTTGGGCTTGCTGAAACCTTGACTTTTATAGCCTCATAAAATCCACTCCGCTCCCAACCCAAACTCAGCCAGACAGTGCTCGGACAAAACCCGCTCCCGTTGTATTTCAGTTCTTGATGGAGATAAAGAAGCACAAAGCAGAAATAATGTTTTTTTTTTTTTAAATCGTTGCACAGGAAATAGAGCAAAATTGTGGTGTTCCACAGCCGAACGGGACGGCAGGCATTCTGTGTGAAAGGGCTATTGGGGACCTACATGAGGAACCGAGGTGTGCAGGTGTCCCGTCGGGATAACCCCATGACAGTGGCCATGAGGGTGAGGAGGGACTCAGCGGAAAGGTTGTCCCGGACCATGTGGGTGGACAAGGTAAGGGGGGCTGGAGAATCAGGGAGCCCCCAGGGGTCTAGAGAATGCTGAGGCTTCAGGCGGCCCAGCTGTGTCATGGCTGAGGACTGCTCAGATTGGGCCCTTGGAACCCTTCGAGTCTCTCAGGCAGACATCACACCCCCACATGAAAAACTCAGGCTGAGCCCTCAAACTGAGAAGGGTGGGGAGTTGGCTGGAAATTATGGGAAGAAAGACACTTTACAGACCCTCAGGCCCTGTGGGAGTCTGACCTGGTGATACGTCCTGACCCGGAACCCGAAGAGGAGCCCACACCCACACACTTGCTCTCACACACACAGGCGCGAGCAGACAGATGCGCACGCAGACCTGCGCAGGTGCGCACAGGCCCACACAGACATCACGCAAACCCTGTGTGCACATTGCTGCTGATCGCATAGGTCACTCGTCCTTCCAAAGCACTGATGAAACACCCCTTGGGCCAGGCACCCTCAGGCCAGGGGCCCCTTATGCTCAAGGGAAAGGCAGTGAACAGAATCTGGTTCCTGCCCCTTCCCCACAACACCCAACCCCCGGCCCCCCAGCTCTGTCCACTTGACCAGCAGGGCAGCCTGGTGAAGAGATGTGGGTGAGACTGGTCATTAAGGACAGGCCCGCAAAGCCCACTTCTGCACAGTGACCCCTTCTGCGGGTCCCTACCTGCCTGGACACTGAAGGCCACACTCCCTGCGCGCAGTAGGGCGAGCCAGGCTTTTAAATGAACAGTCCACACCCCCTCTTGCCCCGTCCTGCAAGTTCTGATTCATTCCCTGCCCCCTCTCCTTTCTGGACGGTCTTTCCTGCAGCTTGTTTTAATCACTTTTTGAGTTAAAAGTCAATATTTAATTAACCAAGTAATTACATTCAGCTTACGTTTGAATCTGGGTATTTGCACATCTGTGCGTGTCCCTCGCGCCCCTCCATCTGTCCCCCGCCTCTTTCCCACAGTGCCGCCGCCTGCCCTCCCTGGGGCCAGGGACCCGAGCCTGCTCTCCAGCAGGTTCTCTGAGCACAGCGAGGAGGCAGGAGCCCGGCTTCCCCTGGAGGGCTCCCGACTGCCCCCTGGGGCAGCCGCTCTCTACCTCCTCCTTAGTGGTGAGGGGGGTGACTGCAGCTCTGCCCCACCAGGGAACCACTGGGGGTTCCGTTCAATTAGAGTCATCATCCCCTGTGGAGAGGGGGAGGGGGCAGGCAGAAGACCAGTCACCTCCTAAGGGAGCTTCCCCAGCGGGCCTGTCCTGCAGCCTGGAGGAGAGGGAGCTCGTGGGAACAGCGGGCTGGGGTGGAATTTCGCGTCTAATAAGCAGCTTGAGTAAGGGCCACCGCGGCTGGAGGACGCAGGCTGGAGTGAGCAGGGGAGGGCTTGCGGCCCTCGGGCCAAGTTTATGTACAGAAATGCACGGGGTCGCCCAACTGCCAAGGCTGGGGGGGGGCGTGGGTAAGGGTCACACACACACACACAGATATTTTATTTGAACTGAAGATCTTTTCCTGAAACCCTATTTCTACATTTCTAAATGTATCGCCCAGTCCATGAGCCGGCTGTAGAAGACAGTGCGACCAGGTGTGACCCTGCGCGCCTGTGTGTGTCCACTGCCTGGAATGGCCACACCGTCGACCATCATCCTGAGGGCCTGGGCCCTGGTCACTGCAAAGGAAAGCCCAGAGCCTCTCCCCAGACCTGACTCCCCCTGCTGATCTGATTTCTGCTTGTAAAACAACTTAGAAAATGATCTCACTAATATTTCATTATTTTGGACCCGTCCTGGTAGTGCAAAAGGTTAAAGCGCGGCACTATGAAGTGATCTGAAGCCGCTGCAGCACAAGTTCGGTCGCTGGCCAGGGGGTGACCCTCATGGCGCAGCAGACCTCTCCTGACCCACCCGCTGCTCCCCTCAGCAGTGTGCTTCATTGATCTGCCTGTTTGTTCTGCTCCCCACTCTGTCTCTGGTGAATCTTCTCACCCACCACACCTCTGGCCTTTACCCCAGTTCTGTAAGCATAAATAAATAAATCTTAAAAAAATTTTTTTTTAAATAATATTTCATTACTAAATAGCCTTATGCCTAGAGCCCCAGAGCAGCCCTGTTGGGGTTTAATTTTTTCTTGCTGGACCCATGATTAAGTGCCACATGTCTTAGAATGTTCCCAAAGTGTGGAATGGGATTGCTGATGAACAAAATGATTAAAGCATTATCTCTAACAGTGTGGTTCTGAGGCCTCATTAATACCACTGAGCCAGGCAGCCAGAAAGCTATTCCTGTCTTCCACCTGCCGGTGCTCCCAGAACTAAAGGATCCCTGTGCTACCCCATTCATGGAAATCCCCCCACCTCCTGGCACTCCCTAACTGATACCAAATTTCCATCTGTCTGGGTTTTTTATTCAAGAATATTATATAAATGGAATTATACAACGTGTCCCATTTTTCAGATCAACTTTATCTTCACTCAGCATAATTCCCTTGGTAAATTGTTCTGTTATCAATAGCTTCTTTTTGCTGTTGGTTTATCACATTATGGATGTTCAACAGTTTGTTTAACCATTCACCTCTAGGAGACCATTTGGATAGCTCTACTTTGGAATTGTTATAAATAAAGCTGCTGTGAAATTTCATGTACAAGTTTCAGTGTAAACATGAGTCTATTTCTCTGGGATAAGTGCCCAGAAGAACAATTGCTGGGTGTCTGTCAAATCCATTTTGACTTTTGAAAGAAGTCATCCTGTGCTTGTGGGACTAGATGGTGTCGAGTCACTTTTCCCTCTAAATTCAATTAATTACTCTGGAGCTGGTTTCCAGGGATCATAAAGGTCTCAGAGAGATGGGAAGATGAGCTGCCTAGGAGCTGCAGGGCTTGAATAATCACATGGGGGTGAGTTCCCAGAGATTCTCTTTATCTCTGTATATCCTGCACTGGACCCCTAGAGACCTGTCACCACAAACTTCCAACTGGCACTGATGAAACAAGAAGAGCGAGATCAGAATGGGGATACATCTAAGCTCCACTTCTGGGCTTACCCTACTCCCCACCCACCCCCTCCCGTGGCATGGAGGCCCTCTTGGCTACCCTGGTAAACCTCCTGACCTTCTGACCTTCCACTCAGTGGCAGAGGCAACTCTCTAGGAGACCCTAGCCCTCCCTCGGGCAACTTGGATGCTGCTTTTGCACTAACTGAAATGATTTGACTCTTTTGGTCTTGAGATATAGTGGGTTACATTGATTGTCTTTTGAGTATTGATCTAATCTTGCATACCTGAAACAAATCCCGTTTGATCTCATTGTTATACAATTCTTTTTATTTGTTGTTGGATTCAGTTTGCTGATCTATCATCGTGTGTGGCTTCACAACAGAGAAATGCGGCTGAGAAAGACAGTGAAGTCACTGTATGAATGTTACTGAATATAACTACCTGAACCGAGGTGCTATAGCCGACCTCACCCCCAGGCTGTGTCTGGACGACCCAGTGCTGCATAGCAGACCACTGTTGACTGACATGTTGGTAAAGCAACATATGACTGTATTTTCATATTCTTGTGTCTAAAAGTTTGTGAGAGATATTGGCCTGTTTTTTTCTATTTTTGTATTGTTTGTGTCTGGTTGTGATGTTAGCATAATACTGGCCTCATAAAACAAGCTGGGAAATGTTTCCTCCTCTATTTTCTGGAAGAGATTGTGTAAAGCTGGCATTAATTCTTCTAAAATGCTAGATAAAATTCTCCAGTGAAAACATATGAAACTGGAGATTTCTTTTTTCGGTAGCTTTTTAATTACAAATGCAATAGCTTAAATAGCTGTAGGATTCACCAGCTTATCTCTTCCATCTTGATTTAGCTAAGTAGTTTATAGTTTTTGAGGAATTGGTTAATTTCTTCTAAGGTATGACATTTATGGATGTAAACTTGTTCATAACACTTATCCCTTTAATGGTTGTATAATCTGTAGCTATCACTTCTGTTTTATTCCTGGCAATAGTAATTTTTTTTCTCTTTTTATCTTCACCCATCTTACTAGAAGTTTATCAATATGTGGATCTTATCAAATAACCTATTCTTTTTCTCTATTGTTTTTCTGTCTCTAGTGTCACTGACTCCTATCTTTATTATTTCTTTGCTTCTGTTTACTTTGGATTTACTTTACTCAGTTTTACCTAGTTTCTTAAGGTAGGAACTTAGATGAATGACTTGAAATCTTTCTTTTTTCCTAATGCAACCATTTAGTACTCGAAATTGCTCACTCAGCATAACTTTAGTTGCATCTCACACGTTTTGATATGTTGTATTTTCATTGAATTCTCTGTAGGTTTAAATTTTCCTTTGAGATGTCTCTTCAACTTACAGTTTACATAGATGTGTACTGTCTAACATTCAGCATCTGAACATTTTCCCATTTTCTTTATGTTACTCATTCCTAGTTTGATTCCATTACAGTGAAAGAACATACTCGTTGTGATTTGAATTCTCTTACATTTGTTAAGGTGTGCTTTATGAGCCATGATATGATCTGTCTTGGAGAATGCTCCATATGAGTTTATAATGAATGTGTATTCTTTTGTTGGGTATAGGAGTCTATAAATGTCAATTAGATCCAGTTGATTTATGATGTTGTTCAGTTTAACTATATCCTTACTGATTTTCTGTCTGCTAGATCTGTCTGCTACATATGTCAATTACTGACAGAAATTGTCAAATATTGATAGTAGCTTAGTGTTGAAGTCTCCAACCATAATTTTGGATTTATGTGTTTATCTTTTCAGCTTTCTCAGTTTTTGCTTCCTTTAACATAAAGCTCTGTGTTTGGTGCACACAATTTAGGACCACTATATCTTCTTAGTGAATTGGTCCTTTTATATAATGCCCCTTTCTGCCCCTGTAATTTCTTTTGCTCTGAAGTCTACTCAACCTGATATTAATATAGCCACTCCTGTTTTTATTATGTTAATTTTTCATGACATGACTTTATCCATTATCTTATTAATTCTTTCAGTCACCCTATGCTGTTATGTTTAATAAGAGTTTCTTGCACACAGCAAATAATTGTTTGTAGTTTTAAATCCGCTCTGAAAATCTCTTTTAGTTGGTATATTTAAGTCATTTGGTATTTAAAGTAATTACTGATATGTTAAGGTCAAAGGCTGTGATTTTGTTGTCTTCTACTTATTTCTTCTGTTCCTCATTCTTCTGATTCCCTTTTCTTGCCTTACAGTGATATTTTTAAATGTTTTCAGAATCCTAGTTGGATTTACTCATAATGTTTTAAGATACCTTATTTTGTATATTTTTCAGTGGTTGCTAGGTATTCTATGCATATACACAGCTTACCACAGCCAGATGTTGTCTGTGTTTTTAACATTTCTAGTGAAATGCTGAAGCCTTTCTGAGATTTGAGTTTCTTATCCTCACAACATTACCTGTTGTGATTGTTTTTACTTCTCTTGTCATCTATGACTTAAGAAATGCTTAGAGTAAAAAACAGTCTATTATATTTACTCCTATTTTTACCCTTCTCAATATCTCTTTTTCTTTCCAAAGTTCCAAGAGCCCTTCTGCTTCTGGTTTATTTTGCCTGTATGTGTTATATTTGAAGTGAATGTCTTATATGCATAATTAGGACACACTTTTAAATTAGTTCTGCCAATCTCTTGTGTTTTCATTAATAAATATAGACCATCTACATTTGGTATAATTATTGATTTATGAGGGCTCAAGTCCTCCATTCTATTTTTTGTTTTCCTGTTCTTTCTCCTTTTCATCTGTTGGCTACTTGAACACTATTGAGTGTTACATAGTAATTTATCAATGGTAGATTTTTTAAAGATTTATTTATTTATGCATACAGAACTGGGGTACAGGCCAGAAGTGCAGGGGCGGTGAGAGGATTCATCAGAGACAGAGCGGGGAGCAGAACAGGCCGACTGATGAGGTACACTGCTGAGGGGAGCAGCGGGTGGGTCAGGAGAGGTCTGCCGCTCCATGTGGTCACCTCTGGGGAGAGGATCAAGCTCATGCTGAAGTGGCTTTAGCTTCTCAGTGTTGCGCTTCAACCCACTGCGCCACCAGGGAGGGCCCTATCTATGGTATTTTAAAGTGCGTCTCCTTGTACAGATTTCTTGGTGGTCATCCTAGGCGTTTGCATAACTTATCACTGGTGTTATCAGGCTACCAATTTAAGTAAAGTATGGCATCCTGATTCTATCACCGTGGATTGTCCTGTGTCTGGTTAATCCGCAGGCTGGGGCTTCCCAACTCTGTGATGACTGATATTGGGCCAGATCATCTCTGGTTCTAGCTGCTCTGAGGAGACTGGAGCAGGATGTGGGAGAGGCGCCCTCCTCTTACCGGGTTGACACAGTCCCCAGGAGAGATGATGCAGGCAGCACAGGGCACCCTGCAGCTCCTGGGCCCTGAAGAATTCCCTGAGTCCTGACCTTGGGGTTGGAGGTGGGGCTCCCCGCTGCAACAAGGACAAACAGACTCTTGGAATCAGAAGAACTCCAAGGCACATGGTTTCTTCCAACACTTCCGCCTTGTCGTAAATATCTGGACAGACTTGAAGGCTCATTTCCCCAGGAAATAGAAAATGACCACAGAGAGCAAAGAGCAGTGGGGACAGAAACACGAGGCTGAGCCCCAAGCCCTGAGTCCCCCCACACCTTACCCCCACCCAACCCCCCGACCCCCGCCTCGGCTGACGCACGCCCCTTGCCTCGGAGGCCCTCAGTTTCCTCTTCTGTCATTTGTTTTAATTCTGCAACTAAAACCTACTTGAAGACGGGCACAGCTACGGGACCCCTGACTAGAGGCCTTCACGGGCCCCCCGCTGGGCAGAGGGGCCCTCGCGGGCTCGGGTCCCCATTTTATCCACGAGGACACTGAGCGTCCTCCCTGGCTTGTCGCCGAGGAAGCGGGGCTGCTGAGTGAGGGGCTGCTGGGCGGACCCCAGGGCGAGCGGCCCACCCGAGGCGGACATCACTGCCCCCCACGTCAGACCCCCACATCCCCGCCCGCCGAGCCCCAGTTGACTGAGATCTGGACTCACCCACCCACCTCTGCATCCCCCATGGTGCAGACAGGAGAGACAGGCAACACCCCACACCAGGCCTCCTGTCCTCTCTGGTCCAGGCTGGCTGGTCACTTGGTTTGGGTGTTGTGCTGCCACCGACACAGTCAGGTGGCCCTGGGAGAGTAGGGCTGCTCTCCAGGCTTTCCTGTCAGTTAACTGAGCAAATGCAAATATTTTTCCTTCAACTTGAGTAGAGTTTTTGCTCTGCAATAGCTTCTACTGTTGAGAGAGGCTGCCATTGTTCGGTCTAGGAACATTACCCAAATCAGTATTGAGTCCTGGCATTGGGCCTGCCTTTGTGTAAATATCCCCATGTTTTTTCCCCTTAGCTCTGTGTCTTTAAAAGCCAGGTGGGAAAAATAAGACGACAAAATACAACTCTTGCACCCTGAAGGAAACAACAGGCCATGGCCCTTCCAGCTTCCTGCTTTGTTTGCCCTCTGCAAAGGATTTCTTCCTGCTGGATGGAAGTCAGCCTCCTCTCTGAAAGGCAGGGCTCAGAGGGCTGGCTGCATGTGCAAAGGTCCTGAGGCAGAACCAAAAGCAGGTGTGAGCGGAGCACAGGGAGTTTGAGACAGGGAGGTAGATGGGACCTCAGACCGGAGGGAGGCAGGACACAGTGCCAGGAGTCTCTGGAAGGAATGCAAAGGTGACCACAGCCGGGGACACTGGGCCTTCTGCCTCTGTCCTCTCTCAGAGAATGGAGTTTGGAGTATTGTGGCTGGCAGAGAATATGATTTTCTAAGCAAGACTTTGCAATCAACTGAAATTGTGGAAGTGCTATAGTTGCAAATCTGTAGCTGTTTTGAACCCATTTTTTTAAAATATGAGTCTGCTGCCAAGACACTATGATTAGTACAAAACCAAGGTGTTCCTCATTTAACAATGTGTATTAATGATCATACATGTCAATATTTTTTAGGCAGCTTTCAACACGAATTTGCAGCCAGGAATCAATCAGAGCCCTCGGGCTGCCTGGACAATCTGGCACATAAGAACATGGTCTCTTTTAGGATGTGCTGCATAGGGCTGAGAGAGCCGTTTCCAGACTGAAGATACTCTGAAGTTTTGTTTCCAGGCAAAAGTTTGCAAAGAGGACCTGAGGTTAGAGCATCTAAAAGTAGACAAGTCTGTGAGTTTTCGTCTAAAGGAAAGAGACACAGGGAGTTGTAAGCAGAGGAGGAAACGTGGCCTGCTAGATTCTGACAAATTCCCTCTGTCTTCACACGAAAGAAGGACTGTCAGAGGCAAGGGCAGAAGCAGGAAGGTGGAGCAGAAGTCAATCCGGTGAGAAATGCCAGGGCTTGGCCAGAGACTGGTAGTGGGTGGTGTGAAAGGATGGACCTCAGCGTATTTGGAGATGCAGAGCCCAGAGAAGGAGCAAAGATATCACTTAGAATTCTAACCAGAGCTTCCAGGTTGGTGACTGCACAGCAGCACTTCTCTCTTGGGATTAATAAATGCATGGTTGTACTTCTGCATTGATGACTCTTAATGGAAAGCAACCAACTATGGAAGTCCATGAAAGGAAGCTGTGGTGATGGTAACACAGACAGAGCAGGGCAAAGAAAGTTATGGAGAGTTCAAAATACATCCATGAACGAGTGCTGAAAAGGATGTGGAGGAAGAACACCAGTGCTTGGTTAGTGGGAAAGCACTCCGCGGCGGCCATCTTGGAAAGCGATCTGGATTCACCTTTAAAACTAAATTGGAGGGCCCCTCCCTGGGGGCGCAGCCGGTTAAAGGGCAGCACTGTGAGGCTGTCCACAGCCATTTGGCATGAGTTGGATCCCCGGCCAGGGAGGTGACCCACATGGCACAGGAGAGCTCTCCTGTCTCCCCCACTGCTCCCGTAGCAGTGTATTTCACTCTACCTGCCTGTTCTGCCCCCACTCTGTTTCTGGTGAATACGCTCACCCCCCCCACACACACACCTCTAGTTTGTACACTAGTTCTTGTATGAATAATAAATCTTTTTTTTAAACCCTAAATATGGAAATATCCTATGGCCCAGCCAGCCCACTCTTGGGCATCTCAAAAAGTTAACGCGCCACAATCATTTGTTGCAGCTAAAGATTTACAATAGCTGGGACGTGGAAGCCACCTGGTAGCCCACACTATTCGGCTGAAAGACAAAACGTTGCCATTCACAGAAAAATGGAAGGCGCTTGAGGGGCTTAGGTGTTATAAAGCAAGTCACAAAGATAAAGTCAATATTGGCTGATAACATGTATGAGTAAACTACGGAATCAAAATAACTGATAAAGTAAAATAATTATAGTGACTGGTAACAGAAGTGAGGTTTCTGAGGTTAAGCAGAAGGTCGAAGGGAGAAGGGGAAAGGGTTAGGTAGCCAAAAAACCAATAAAATACAAGTATGAGCATGTACACATTTCTGCATGGTAGGGGGGTCGGTAGGTGACATATATGTGTGTTGTCTTTTCATGTTGGAAGTGGCAGGGCCAAGATTCGAACCCACGTTCTCCAGCCCCTGCACTGTTGGGCCAGTTATCTGGCAGAGGATAGTGACTGGTTCTGATTTGAAAGGTTATTTTTTTCATGTACATTGC
The DNA here is from genome assembly GCF_000260355.1 of Condylura cristata. NCBI lineage: Eukaryota > Metazoa > Chordata > Mammalia > Eulipotyphla > Talpidae > Condylura > Condylura cristata. The sequence goes on along the minus strand of NW_004567123.1, from coordinate 30,097,192 downwards.
ATGCCTTGTCTACAGGTATCTTAGCACCTGGGTGAGCATTCCTGAGGATGATTTCTGGAATGGAGGTGTCTGAGCACCTCACAGCAGTCCTACCCCTAGATCAGGACCCCAAAACCTGTCCTTTCCAGAGAGTCAGAACTTGCTCCCCAGTGCTGACCTGGCCAAACTCCTTCGGGAGGTGGGGTGGGGAGTGAGAAGGGCGGGTGGAGCGCCTGAACCTCCAAACAGCCCCAGGTCAGTGACGCTCATAGCTAAAACCCTGAGCACATTTTCACACAGCCGGGACAGCTGGCATGCAGAGATGGGGTTCTGGGAAAACTGATCATCTGCTATTTTCTGCTCATCCTTGTGGCAGTTCTGACAGTTCTTTGAGTCGGAGACAAAGATCAATCAGTTCAGGCTTCCTTCCAGTTTCAGGGCAGGTAAGCAGCCAGCCCCTGGCTTGGGGGTGTTTGAAGGGCTTGCATGGGACACAGGAGGGCCCCACCCTGTGTCCTAACTGAGGGGAGCCTGGGTGGGGTCCTGAACACAGCCGGCCTTTCTGAGCAGAGGGAGGAAAGGAGACCCAGCGGCAGCTGCTTTGTGACCTTTGGCAGGGACATTGTGCCGGGGTGGTTTTTCCTGGGGCTCTGTGGACAGGTGTTACGTGGCTCAGTTCAATCCAGAGAGATCTTTGGGGTCAGGGCTTGGCCAGATGCTGGGACAGTCCCAAATAATTGGTGGGTCGTGCCTTGAGAAGCACCCAAATGTAGCTCGTGTGCCCACCGTCAGCCTTGCCTGGAGAATCATCTGGTTTTGCAATAACTCAGTGCCTTCATTACTATTAAGATTTGTCTATACTGGACTTGACTTTGTATCTTTACACTTCAATCATTGTGTTTTAAAATGAACTTCCCAGGCCTCCCCAATGGCTTGGGGTTAAATCTCCACATTATCTCTGTGACTTGAGTTCGGTCCCCAGGTAGGGAGCTACCCACGTGGCACAGCAGACCTCTCCTGTCTCGCCTGCTGCGCCACTCAGTGGCGTGTATTTCAGCAAATGCACCTGTTTTGCTCCCAACTCTTTTCTGACAAATCCCCTCACCAGCCCCCCCCGAACCTCTGGCCTATACCCCAATTTTACACAAAAATAAAATAAAATAAAAATAAATGAACTCCCCATTCTGTGAATAGAAATAACCCAAGTACAGTTCTTGTCTTCAGCAGTTCTGCTCCCCACGATGAAGTGTGTCCTTATTTATGAGAGTGGAAGGGGCGTTACAGAAGAGGTGTTTCCTAGCACCCTGCCCCCAAGGCATCCCCCCCTCCCCTCCCGCCAAACTATCAGCAAGACAGAGACCAGGAAAAGAGAGGACTTTCTCAGGCGTGAAAGCCTCCGAGGTTGGAGCCACATCACATGGGAGCCACCGCTCTGCTGTCGGGGTTGAGGGCACAGCCAGCCCCCAGCTTCTAGAGGACTGGGCGTGGCTTCTCCATCACGCTTTTCCTTAATGTCTATTCAGGTAGAAATAGATGCCGCTTAGAGATGCCCTCAGGTTGCTGATCTCAGGTGCTAGGCTTGATTCTAAGAACAATGATGGAAAGCTGCCGGCATGTTCTGAGCTGTGAGTAGCACCTGCCGCATGATTTCAGGGGTGCGCTCTGGGTGCGGCCAGGGCTGCAGTGGACAGAGACTGTCGAGGGGTTACAAGTGGGAGGGGGGAGTCAAAGAGGACTCGAGGTTTTTGCCGGAGCAGTCAGGAGCTGGGGAAGGAGCAGATGGAGCGGAAGCCCACTGACATGGCCCCCATGGCTTTCCTGCCTAAACCCAGAAGCAGCTCTTACAGTCTGTGTTTCATTGAGCAGAACTCCTGAGGCCCAGGACAGGAGTGAGCGGCCCCCACCCCCACCCCAAGTCAGGAAAGGTCCTTTTCTGCTTGGTGCTCCTCAGGGAGGGGCAGACATGACCTGTGATGGCTGAGGGCCTTGGCTCGCACCCTGGTGCTGCCCTTCCTGGGGTATTTTCTGTCCACTGAGACGAATTCTCTCCCAGAAGCTTCTGCAACCAGGGCCAGAAGAAGGCAGAGGGGGAAAACATGCAGAAGTTTTCTGACTTTTCAGCCCTGTGCTCATTACTGAAATGGCAGTGCTGTCCCTTGGCGTCTGCCTAATCGTTTCTGGGTCCAGGAACCAGTTTTGTTGTAGCTAAAACCAGCAATCACGGTTGACTTTCTCTTGTGACATCCAAGGGTCAAGACGTCCCCCTTTGCCACCATCGGGAGGAAAGCTGAGGAGTAGGTCCTGGTGTCCAGGGTGACTGTTCTGGGTTGAGCTGCAGGCACAGAGGATGTTGGAACTGACAGCTGTGGACACGGTCCAGCAGGAGCGGGAAGTGAGTCTCTGCCCAGATGTGGCCTCTAGCAGCTGCTGCTTGTCCTCCGGCACTTCTGTCTCGTTTCGCCTCTGCTGGGGACTGAGCTGTTCTGAGGCATTTGGTCTGGGGAAGGTGATGCTGTGGGTGGACCTCGCCATCTGAGCTGGTGGCATGAGTGGCGTTCCTGGGGCACTCAAGACCCAAGCGGGCCACTGGAGAGCTACCACCTGAATGCCAGCGGGTCTCCAGGAACAGCCTCTGGACTGGAAAAGCCAGCCATTGTCTTCGGATCCTTAAGGTTCCAGAGCCCTCTAAGTCCCAGTCAGCACTGGAACATGAAGTCAGTCCAGCACCTCCCAAAGGCATTGCTGGTCACCGCCGGGGGACAGGGCACGCCAGGCAGCGTCACCGACGTCACAGTCTTTAAAACCTTCAAGAAAAGCACATATTACCAGCACATGGAATCCTTGATTCACAGGCATCCTGGCTTGGTCGGAGGCTAAAACTGGAGGGGGAGGCCTTGGGGAGAAGGATATTCCCGGGAGCGTAAGGGGAGCTGGCCCCGGCCCCGAGGATGGTGTGCAAGGTGGCCCGGCGGAAGGCGGCCTTTCGGGCAGGCAGAGTGGTTTGGATGCTGGAGTGGGAACCCCACCATCGGGGAGGGAGCAGGCCCCCCCGAGCCCTGAGAGTCACACAGAGAGGTGTTGGGGGTGACCTCACCCCTGCCCAGTGGGGTGGGAAGGTTTGGTCATGGAAAGAAATTGGGTTTGTTTTTCTCCACACGTCCCCAGGCTCATGTTGGAGAAAACAAGTTTGGGTTGGCTGGCCTGGCTTCATCTACAATATTTAAAACAGCCTCTCTAGCCGCCATGATGATGTCCTCCAGGCCTGGGTTGTCCGTCGGCAGCAGGGCTGGGCTGCAGGAGGAGATTAGGTCATATATTTTGGTGCTAAAGATGTTGATATATAAAGTGTGGTAGTTACAACATTTTTAATAAATCAGGTTAGTGTCCTAAGGGGAGGCTTACCATGTGCTATTTATGCACAAATGCCTCTATCGTTTAAGAGGCTTGTTAAAAATTGTAGTTTAAGAGCAGATTAGCAAAGCTCTCCCCAGCTGGTATCGCTGGGCGGGAGCGAGCAGGACACACAGACGTGCAGAGAGGGAGCTGGCGGGCAAGAACGCCCAGCAGCTAATGGCCTCCGAAATGAGCAGGGTGGGCAAGCAAGCACTACGAGACCCTGGTTTTGAGCAGATTAAAAATAAGCGAGATTCCATAGGCTGTTTGCTTTTTCCCAACATAGCATCGGGGGCTGCCGAGAGCCGGTGAGTAATTCACCAGGTGGCTGCTGCTGGGCTTTCCAGAAGGCGTGACAGGTCAGAGGGGAGCCAGCGTCTGCCCTTCACACCGCACAGAGGCAGGAGAGCGACACGGCATGATGGGCAATAACCCGGCATGGCAATGCGTTCTGGGGTCCTGGGACCCACAGCTGGCTCATGAGGGCACAGCACGGCGCCTTTCCCCTCCACCCAGGCCGCCTCTGTTCGCCCAGGAGGCGGGACCTCTGACTGGGCCTTGGCTCAGCTGTGTCCTCTCTGACTTGCCTTGTCTGGACTACGCTCCCTCAGCCCCAAATCAAACGTGAGCCCAGCTAAGACCACTTCAGATGACGAGAAGTGACGTGAAGACAGGCAGTAGGTAGGTGGGGCCGGAGGGGCCAGTGGTGTCGCTTAGATCCCCTCCCCGGGAAGGTGTCTCTGAGGAAGCACTGGTTGTAGGGAGACCCGTCTGAATGGAGGGAGACGGTTGCAGACAGAGAGAATTCCAGGGGCCCCAATGCTGCACTGAGCAGGGTGTGTTTGGGGATGAGCAGGCCCCGCGAGGCACGAGTGGGAAGGGGCTAGATCTCGCAGGACCTTGTGGACCAGTTTTTGGAGCCTGAAGCTGGCCGTGAAGCCAGGAAGGTGCATCCAGGTGCTGCTGTGGAGGTAACGTGTCCGAGTCCCACACTAGAAACCTCTTCCTTCTTGTTTGCTGGGAGATGGTGACCTGGGAGGTAGGGGTGGCCCGGATGGAGAGGGCGACAGGGGAGGTGCCCTGACCAGACAGATGATGGACATCTTCCCCCAAGCCCAGGAGCAGCCCCTTTTACTGACCCGGGACTCCAGGAGGCATTCTTCCAGAACCCCCCAACCCCCAGCCTCCTTTGCTTTGCAAGCCGCCCCCAGGCAGCTTCTCCATTTCCCATTAGAGGGGAGGGATGCTGAGTCATCATCTCACCGGGGCTGGCCCACGGCCTACTGAAACCCCACGCTGAGGAGACCTATAATTCCGCATTCAGGCCCCTGCCCTGGCCTTCCAGTCTTAGGGCCAGGAGTGGGTTGCTAAGCAACCTGTTTATTCTCAGTGACTCCTGGGGCCAAGGCCAAGCAAAGTCATTGGTGAGTCCAGTTCTCACATGATCAAAAGCTGACCACTCAGCATCCCGTTGTCCTGACTGCAGTGATTGGCTCAGGGCTGTTCATGTGATCCAAACTGGTCCTGATGGAAACCTTCCCTGGCCCTCTGCATCCAAGCTGGGAAAGAGGTGCCCTTCTTCAGCTGGGGTGTCTGAGCTGGGAACACCCGCCTCCCTGGGAGAACATGAGGCTGGGAGTGAAGCTGATGTCGCAGCAGGATGAACCAGGGCCTGGGGAGAGAGTTGTGATCAAATCCTCAGAGTACTGGGATTCAATGAGCTTTATTGTGCTGATATAAATTCTCTATATTGTATATTCTGGTAAGTCAGCGTGAGTGGGTTTTCCTGCCACAGCTGCCAGGACTCTTATCTGGGTGCTCCCAGCTTCTCTGTGTGTGCCAGGCTTGACCGTTCTCACAGAGCTGGGGGCCAGGAAGGCAGTGCCTCCTTCCGCTCCTTCCAGCTGATGTTCCCAGCTGGCTTGCACTGGCCTATCTGACAGTCCCCATGGCTGTGTGAGGAACCCCCAGAGTGGCCAAGCCTGGACACATCCTGTCAACTCCAGGCCTCAGGCTGTGTGACCAGTCCCACGGACTCACCTGGGAAGAGGTCACTGGGGAGACACAGTTCAGGTACTACAGTAGAGTCTTGGAAGCGGGTGGGTCTTCTGAGAGAGGCCTGGGAAGAGTGGGAGAGAGGTTAGGACTCCCTGGACAGGGCAAGAGGTAATCCCCCCCATCCCCAGGCAGCGGGGCTCACAACACAGCTGGTTCCCCATGTAACCAGCCACACTGGGAAGAAAGGCCTCGTCCCTGGCAAAGATGGAACAAAAAAGCACCCTGAAAAAAGCCTGGTGTGGGAAGTGGGGGGTGAGGAACTGGGCCTGGAGCTGACGGGCATCGCCCCTCCAGAAGTGGGTCTCCTCTGCGAAGTGGGGGCAGGAAGCGCCTCTCTGGGCCTTGGGCTCCTCCTGCCAGATGGAGCATGGGGGACTGGCTGGTCCTAAACATCTCTGGGGTCATTTAGTTCAGCCCGGCGGAAAGACCCTTCTGGAATCCACGTCAGTGACTGCGAGTCTGTGGCAGCCTCAGGAAGCCTCTCACTTCCCGAGGAGAAGAAAGTAATTAGTTGTGTTAACAGCCTGGTGGTGGGGGCTGTGTTTGGGTGCCTGCCACCCCCAGAGGAAGAGAGGGGGAGTCTCAGCTGGAAAACTGCTAATGTGATGACGCTGTGATTTTATTAGCGTATCGCACAAACAAGCTGCGTGGTTAGCAGACAGCAGAAGAGTATCAGCGGGTGGGGAGAGGACAGGCCTGGTGCTGGGGTAGGGGCAGAGCCAGACAGTGCTTTTCTCGGGGAGCTTGGGGAGACCTGCCTTCACCCCAAGGGGCAGAGCTGGTGACCCGTGGGGCTCGGCGCCTGTCAGTGGGTCATCTTCCCAGGAGTCTGCAACCGTCCAGCGCCGGCCCCCTAGGGGCTGGGATGAGGGAGACCCCGGCCAAGACGTTCCCCAAACAACGCAGGGGAAACAGCAACTCCGGCTCTCCCAGGGCTTGTCGTGCGGGAATCTGGCCGTGCTGGGGCCCCTGCAGGAGGCCACACAGTGAGGAGTCCCTGTCATCACCTTGATGGGTGTCGCTCCTCACCCTTCTCCCTGCCTTGGTGGCCAATGTAAAAGCCTGGTCCCGGGCCTCCTCGCTTCCACTCTCCTGTCTGCAAAATGGCTTGACGTCTGCAAAGCAGGCTGGGAAAGCACTCATGATGCCTTGAGATGTGGCCCCCACCCTGCACGCCCCACAAAGAGTAGCGGGTGAGAAGTGCGGATGCCAGGTAGACCCTGGAACTCATCTAGCATAGTGGTGGCAACACCTGGCCTGTATGAATCTTCCTTCTACAGGTAAGAAGGCTCCTTTGGGGAACCACTGTCGTCCGCTCAGTTTCTGTGTTGTGGGTGGGGTTGACCTTACACCAGCTCCCTGGGAGGGGCATAATCCGGGTCTGGTAATCTGCACAGCCAGGACCACTTAGCACACCTGGGGAGGTTATGCCCAGCATCTGACTTTTAAAGGCCACAATTCCTGCCAACCAAGTCATGTCCTGGCCCAGATCTGCTGCTCCAAGGAGGAAGCGGCACCTTTCTCACTGGCATTGAGGCACCGTGGGCGTAAGGGAAGAGGAAGAGAGCAAGATGGGAAACTGACTAGAGACCCCGGGCCCAGCCCCACCTGAGGCTGGTCCCCCTCAGGACTCTTCAGTTGTGAGACGGAGGGGGGCCCAGTGTATGGAGGGCCCCGGAGGCCCTTGATTTAGCACAGGAAAGGGCTCGTGTGGGAGTCAGGGTGTCTGAGGTAGGATGGTGCTTTCATTGCAAGAGATAGCACACACTCAGGAAAGACAGTGGGGGCAGATTTAAGGGAGAAAAGCGCCATGGGTCTCGAGGCTGCGGGTGTGCGCGTGTTTAATAGGGGACATAAAGATGGGGTCCTAAACTGGTTCTGACCGGTTTTTGTTTAACAAGACTGTTGAGTCATAATAGGACCCTGGAGGTTAAACCAAGACAAAGTCTAAACAAGGTTTGGGTCACCTTGCCCTGGACTGGTTTGGGTGCTGTGATTTGTTTCATTCCCTCTCAAAGTCCCTTCTGGGTCTGTTTAACCTCTTCTTTGCCAGCCTGATGAAAACTACGAGAAAGGCAAAGTTCCATCCTGGGGCCCTTCCTGTCGGGTTCCCAGGGCAGTGCCCCACGGCCTTGCATCCTGGGGAGTCTCCAGCCTTGTGGAGACAGAGGGCTGCGTGATTCAGGGAACAAGGGCAAAGAGCAAAAGACGTGAAAATATTCTAACAGTGGGGAGAGGCCGGCCGAGGCTTTGCTGCGGTAGGGTGCGGGCGGGTTGCGGTTTAAGGAGCCTGCCTCTGGGAAGCCGCTGCTTCCTCTGCGTGTTCATTTCCGGCTGGCCCTGGAGCGCAGCTCACGGTGGCTGTTACTCCTCCTCTGGAAGTGTAAGCCTCAGAAAGTTAGATAAATGGTTTCTCTTTGTGCGTGCCGCCTGTGTGGTGGGCCTGCTATCATTGCGACTTGAAGCCCCTTTGACCCAGAGGCTGGGCTTCTGGCATCTCACAGGGCAGCGGGGGGGAAGAGCTGCCCCCAGCCACTCTGTTTTGAATCCATGATGCGTGTGCAGGGCTGCGGCAGGTGCTGGGGCTCTGAGCCACTCCCCCGGGTCCCCCCCACCCCCTCTGCTCCTTCTCCCACCCCAGCCCCAGCTCAGGCCCCTCCCCACCTTCGTCTCCTCCCCCAGGGGGGTTTCAGCTACTTGCAACTCCTCTCTTTCCACTGAGTGATTTTTCTTCTTTCCCATTTTTCATCTTGAAAAATGGCAAATTGAAGCACTTAATTTTCCTCCTCCAACCCAATTAACGTATACGTGCTCAGCGCGAATCGTCCGCTGTGAAAGGCAAGTCATTTATATCAATTAGCAAAACAAACATGAGTTTTATGGCTGCGCCTAGAGAAGGGAGGCCCAGTGGGGAAGCAGGAGGGCAAAGGCCTCTTTGAGAGAGTGGGGTGTAGATACCTCTCCTCCCCATGAGGTCCCCGTGGGCGCGTGTCCAGAGAACAAGAGCATTCCAGACTCAGCCCGACTTCGACTTCTATTGGCAGGCTCTTTGTTCCCAGACTGGAGCGTGACCCTCACACTGCCCAGCTAGTCTGTCTCCAAGAGCGTCTGAACCCCTGTGCTTCCCAGGGCTGAGAGCCCTGGCATCCACCGTGGCCCCTGTGTAATACAGCGGGGTCCTCCCTGGTCCCTCGCATCTGCTCTGGCCGCCCTCACTCCATGTCCACCCCCGCCGTCAGAATGAGCTTTAAAAAATGTAAATCAAAGCAGGTGACCCTCTGCTCTGAAACCTTTTATTGCTCTTAAAATAAAATCCAAGCTCTCTGTCTCAGCCTTCAGGGACTGACC
>NW_004567123.1:30084271-30088314 GCF_000260355.1 Condylura cristata | reverse complement strand
CCCCACAGACACGTGACCTATTGGCTGGTCCTTCAGCTCACCAAGTTTCTGCCCTAGGCCCTTTGCACTTGCTATTTCCCTGATCTCTTTGCTGGCAGCTCTTGTTATCCTTCATGTCTCAGTTCAAACATGACTTCTCCCTACCATCCAGGCTAAGATCACTCTGGTCAGCTGCTGGTATCCATTTGGATACCAAATGGATACCAACCTCCTGGTTGGTGGAGGATTTTCAGTGCACCCCTGTGCAAGCACCCAGCAAACCCACAACACATCAGAGGTGCGCCCTCCCGTCCTCCCACCCGTTCTTCCTCTGTCTAGACGATGAGTTCCAAGAGTGATGATTTCATCTGCTTTTTTCCCCCCTGTGTTCACCACCAGTGCCCAGAACCTGGCGTGAAAGAAAGCAGGTGCTCCCAATAACGAAGCAAGAATGATTCCCTGGAGTTCTGAGCAGATGGAGAGCGTCTCCCAGGGGATGGGGTGAGCACCAGACCCAAAACAGGTCAAAGTGGGGCCGACAGACATGTCTTTGGGGACCTGGATCACTCAGCAGGAAGGGAGTGTCACCTGACCTGGTTCTAAATGCTAATGAAATGTTTAATTGCCCTGTTCATGTGCAAGCTGTAGGTCAAATTTATGAGGCAGAGAGAGTTGTGTTTTTAATCTGCTCTGTGTGATTTTTTATTACATTAGGGCCCTTGTGTGATTAATATGCTATAGATGATAGATAGATAATTAGATAGAGATAGATACAGGGAGGACAAGGACGGGCATTGACATGACAGACACAGAGGTGTGGCGTACATACCTACAAGTCTGTTTTTCCATTTTAACTGTTTATGAACTGCTATCAGGCATTTTATCCCTGGAAGTTCAACAGCATCTGGGGTGCTGGGGGTGGGGGCTGTGCATCCAGTAAATGGCTTACTGGGCTCTCCCTGGTCCCCTCTGTGGTTTCTCTGAGTCCTCAGGATTCCCCGGAAGGGCGCGGGGGCCTGTCCCTGTTTCCAGTTTCCAGACGAGGAGCCTAAACAGCTGAGAGGCTGCTATTTTCCCCAAAGTCACACAGCCTGTAAGATCAAACCCTACATGACCCCACGTCCCTTACTCAAGAGCCCAAGCTTGAATCAGCCTTTTCCCATTCTGGGGCCAGATAAGTTATTACAAAACAGCCCCTTGATCTAGAAAGACAAGCAAAACCCATGTGCATAAAAGGCTTAATGTCTGTTCCAACCCATATGCTAATTTCGTATCATAGGTACAGACCTAGAGTGTTATCTTTTTAATGTAGACTTGTATATTTTTATTATCCCAAAGCCTTGACACATCAAATCTACTGTGAGAGTTTTATTGCTTTTCAATATTCACAGAAGTTTTAAACTTGTACCTTTGCATCTGTGACTTGTCCTGCACTGAGCCCTTGGATAGGAAATAACCCTGAGAAAACCTCAGGCCTTGGGGATGTGAGAAGTGCTGTGATGACCTGGAAGAGGTGGTGACCCAGGGCAGGGTCACTGAGTAACCCCCCAGTGAGAGGCCTGCCTGGGGCTCAGAGAAGAGCCGGGGACTGCCCAGGAGACTTCTGGAAAGAGACCAAATGGGCTGAGCTTTGAGGGCCAGGTGGGGCCTCAGGAGACAGAGCCAGAAGCGGAGCTTTCCAAGGGAAGGCATAGGACTTAGCCTGCGACGGCTGTCACCTTGGAAAAGCTTTCCTCCCTCCTAGGACGCTGCCACTGGTCCCCACGCAATAAGAAACCCAGGTTCGTTCTCCCATTTCTTCTTCCCAGACACTCCTGGAGTAGAGAAATGAGGAGTATGGCGCATAAACCCACAGGGGCTTGGCGAGGGAGAACCCCAATAAGCATCTTGCTCTGTCAGATGGTGTCAGCGGGGCCCAGGGTGGGTACGGGAACCCTGCCGGGAGCCACGTAAAGTCCCTCCCAGGGCACTGTGTCAGGTAATTGGACTAAAAACTCCCCCATTGGGGAAGGAAGCCAGAGGGTATGGTGTATGGGTGTGTGTGTGTGGGGATCAGTGTTTGTGGGGGCGTGCACACCGCTACGTAGCCATCCATTTTTGAAAATTCTTCAGACAATTTACCAAATATCTCCTATGTATGTGGGACCGTGTAGGCCCTTATAATTCGGTGGTTAAAATGGCAGACAAGAGACACAAAACCAAATACTGTATAAGCACTAATAACCAATTAAGCTAATTTTATGATCCCATAAATTTAACAAGGGAAACTAACCAGGCAAAGTTTTAAAGATGAACGGCGTTCCCCACCCAGGAGAGAGAAGAATCGGGAAGGCCTCTGAGGATGGGAACACGGAGAATCTGAATGAGCTGGGTATCCAGTCCAGCTCGGACCTCTCCTCAGAGCTCCAGGCACTGAACTCCAGCCACCATCGGGAATCAGCCTCTTCAGCACGCACAGACTGGGCCACGAGGCGTCAGAGTCAGCTCAGGTCAGTGGCCTCTTGGTTCAGAGCTTGACTGTTCCATGACATTTCTCTACTGCTAAATTTGAGGGCGCAAGGCCCTATTCATTGACCCACATGGGCCTTCACCCCAGCACGCCTTTACTGAGCACCCAGTATGGGAGCAACTGTCACAGGCTCTGGGAGCGAAGCCATGAACCAAACAGACAAATGTCCCCCTCCCGGGGCCTTTCCATGGTAGATGCCAGGCCAGGGCGGAGGGACGAGGACAGCAGGGTGTTCCCCGAGAGCGGGGCCGGGGCAAGTGGGCGCGGAAGTGCCGGGCTGGGCTGGGCACTCAGCGGGGTGTCAGGGCTGCCGCCTGGACCTGAGTCCAGACCTCAAGGAGGTGGCTGAGTCTTCCGGCCCCCGCAGGAGGGAGCGGCATCGCCATCTGTGTCTGCGGGACAGTGAGACCCACACAGCTGCTGCTGAGAGAGCTGGTGCCAACCCCTCCCCCCCAACACACACACACACACACACAAGCTGGTTGTGACTCTGACCTGGTCACACCTCTGCTGGTCACACCTCTGCCCCTCCCCATCTCACCAGATGCTCCAGGGACTCTGATCAGGGGTGTCCTGGCGCCTCACCCCGCACTCTGGGGCAGCTGCCAGGGGAGGAGCCTTCGGGCCTCCCTCAGGCTCCTCTCCCTCGATCCTCCCAACGGTCTAACGAGCAGGGAGAAGAGACACCACGGGGCGCAGCCAGGATTTGTTTCAATATTAATTCTGGAAGCTCATTTTCAGCAGATAATTAAATTACTTTTTAATTACAAACAATATCTGTGCATTCTGTCTCAGTGAGCTGGGGTGGGTAGAGGGAGAGAAATGAAGAGGACTTGCAGGGGGCAGCCTGGCACCCCATTCAGACCCCAGAAGTCAGAGTCTGCCCGGCCGCCTGTGGGCCCGGCCCAGCCGACCTATGCTGCCGCGTCTGAGGCTGCGGTCAGGGCCGGGTGCCCACAGCCAGGGCCCGCGTCCTGCTGCCCAGGCCCCCAGCCAGGCCCACAGGGGCTCCCAGGGGCTCCCCGGCTCTGACCCCGCAGCGGCGGCTCACAAGCACCCTCACAAGCTTCCTGACAGCCCCCTCCCCGTCCCCAAAACAGCTCAGGGGTTCTCGGACAGGGCCTGACTGAGGCAGCTGCCACTAAAACAGGGAAGGAGCCGGGGCTGGTGTCGCCTGGGGTTCAGGCACAGAGAGGCCTCCGCGGGAGGCAGTGGTCATCCCCCCTGGGGCTTCTGCCCCCCCGAGAGCTGTCTAGGCAGGAGAGAGGCACCCTCCCTCCTCCGAAGATGCGGGGCTGCAGCGGCAGCGCTGTCCGAGGACAGCAGACCTGGCCCCTCGGCCCCTGCCCGCACCCTCGACCCGGGCCGCCACTGACCGCAGAGTCCAGGCGTCCAGGCCAGGAAGGCCAGACCCGGGGGCAGCCTCCGGCCACTGAGCAGTGTGACTCGGGGACGTCCCCAGCGCTCTGGCCACGGGCGATGAGGCAGGGTGACCGCTGGGCCCAGCTCTGGGTCTCAGGCCCGCTGGCTCCGGGCAGCCGCTGAGAGGGCCGAG